>NC_090647.1:282131851-282731851 GCF_040937935.1 Hyperolius riggenbachi
TGTCCTCTTTTGCATTGCTGGATCTTCATCACCCATAACAAGCATTTGTTGATCTCTATAAGGCCCTGTTCACACTTGAGATTACATTGAGAGCGTTTCGTGCCAGCAATTTCTATGGTATTAACCCTTGTTTTTCACTGGATATTTTTGCATTTTTTGAGAGCTCGGGATTGAAATACATTGCAATCATGCAAAAAAAAAGTGAAAAATGCTGCATTCAGTGTATTTGCGTTTCACACTATTCACGAAATGCCGACGATCGCGGCACTGAGATCACTGCTATATACTTAATGCACTAGCGTTTTAAAAAGCGCTAGCGATCACTGGCGATGTGGCTATTAGCGGTAATTGCCCGCTGATCGCCCAGGTGTGAATGGGCCCTTACTATACTGTAGTTGCACTTTTCCAAAAGTAGCAATTGCAAAAAGAAGTTAACTTTCTTACCTTCCAACTTTTTGACCTGAAACTTGAGTAGACTTCAGGGCTCATTCACATGAATATTTTCCACTAATTTCCATGTCCTCCAAAAAACAATTGCACTCAACAGCACTCACTGGGGCTATTCGGGGTAGTACACTCTAGCACCCAGGTGCACATATGGTTTGTTATGGGATACTTTTTGGCATGGATATTGCTGAAGTTTTGTAGGAATATCTGTTTAACATTCTCCTATTCTCTTACATTAACCTTTCCCCTCTAAAGCCTAACACTAACCTCCCTCTTTTCTTCTAACCATCCCCTCTTCACTCTTATCACTAGCCTTTTCCTCTCCCAACACTAACCTCCCTCATTGCCGCGATATGATTTTGGATGCAATGTAATTTAGAATGAGTCATGTAATGTAGTATCCCATTGGTCAGACCAGAGGGTGGAGAGATGCAAGTCAGAGCTGCAAGTGTATGCTACAGGAAATGGCTGCTGAGAGAACTCCAGTATATAGTTTCATGGTGCTAGTCTACTTTTAGGGGACCCAGCAGGAAACCTCATAGGGAACAGTTCACCAAAGTGTGATTGGTCAAATAGTGTGGGTGTAGTTTACTACAACCTATTGGAAACCTAGCAGTTGTCGAGGATGCCACCCACTAAATCATATTCGTGTAATTTCCCTATGGGGTTTCCTGCTGAGTCCCCTAAAGTAAACTAGTCCCAGTTTCACAATGACTGCATAGAGATCAGGTAATCGTGGAGCTTGCATACAGCTAAACAAAATACTAAGTGTCTGCGCAAAATTATGGAAACATTTTGTACCTTATAAACTGCTGCTATTCCGGCTAATAGGCACACTTTTTGTGCCCTGTAATAACTGAAAATGTATTGTATTTTGCTATGATCTTATCTTGGCTGCTCAGCCACCCTCTAAATATTTCAAAAGGAAGACTGTGAAATACTTTTTTAGACATACTTCCTCATTGTGACTTAGTGCAAAGTGCCTGTATGATATGAACATAACCAGTGTTTTCTTTTCCTTAGCTATGTAGTTCTTACAACAAAGCACCATGAAGGTTTCACTAACTGGGGCTCACCTGTGTCATGGAACTGGAATGCTGTGGATACTGGCCCTCACCGCGACTTAGTAGGAGACTTGGGCAAGGCACTGAAAGGAAGGTTTGTTTCACCGAATAGAATTGTTCCATAGCTTACTTACTGTGCTTCCTGTACTTATCCTGTGCCCACGTATGCTTTACAGAGCAATAGAACCATTCACATCTGTCCTTGTCATTCGAAAGGGCCAACCCATTACAGAAGAGACGCACTACCTGGTAAAACAGTGTCCAGTTAATATTTGTTTTTTTTGTTCTAGAAAACTACGCTATGGCCTGTATCACTCTTTGTTAGAGTGGTTCCACCCCTTGTATCTGGCTGACAAAAAGAATGGCTTCAAAACACAATATTTTGTGTTCACAAAGACGATGCCTGAGCTGTATGACTTGGTAACAAGGTAACAACATTTTACTAATGTACCAATGCACTTTTTAAGTCCACTCTTTTTTTAAATGTAATACTGGTAATAAACGTAGAACTACAGTACGATTAGCTGAAATGTCTACCCCCTAACTGGGTGTGAAAACCAGTGTTAGAGGGCTTTGTAGGAGTTGCTAAAAGTGACTACAGTAATACACCAAGTCCATCTAGAAGTAAACTATGAAATATATAAAATGTGTGTGTGTGTACTAGAACAAAGGTTGCACTATGTAAAAATATGAAGCACATACATGCAAATCCCGATACATTGCTTTATTGCAGACACAGTTGGCATTCATAGTAATTCAGAAGACATTGTCAAGAAGGTAGACATGCACCCCCCACATTAAAACTGTAGAAAAGTTAAAATGAAAAGGCGCCCTTCCTCTATTTGGGGCTATATTTGTGAAGTAAGGGCTATTATATTGATGTCATTTTCTCTTTGTTTTACAATAAAGAAGCGATTAACACCAGCTTTGCTGGTCTGTCTTCTTGACTTTAAGTCCTGAACTCCAAAATAGATAGAGAGAGAGAGAGTTTTAGTATGCTTTCATGTGTGCTGCTCATGTGAGAGTTGGGATTGTAGGGGGAGGCGGGGAGATTAGAGGGAACAAAATGCATATTTTATCTTGATGCTGTTTCATGACAACCATATGTATATTCATTCCTGATCATTCTGTGCAGGACATATTGTTCTATTTGCAAGTTGGAAGAACAATATACTGACTTCTCCGTTATATGTTCAAAAACAAAGTATGTTTTGTTTTTTTAAATGAGTTGTGTGAAGGATTTTCTCATGTATGACCCTTGCAGTGTATTAGTAGAAATGCAGGACATGTACATAGGTTTGACTTTTTACTAAATCAGTGATGTAGAGGTTACTTACTTCTGTTTTAGGTATGAGCCAGATTTGTTGTGGTCTGATGGGGACTGGGAATCTCCCGATACTTATTGGAATTCTACAGACTTTCTGGCTTGGCTGTACAATGATAGCCCCATTAAGGTGAGTACAGAAACTTTTCTTGCTCATAAGAGAGCTGATTAAAAAGTTATGAGCTTGTCCTTGTTTATCTTTCAGGGAGGTAGACTGGGCAATTCTGTGCTGATGTTTATGAACAACATACATTGATGTATCAAACCTGAAGCGAAAATAAATTTGACATAATTGTGTGTGTGTGTGTGTAGTAAAGATAAAAAAATGGAACATTCGTAGCACATAAACCATTCTCTTATTGTTTCTCGTACATGGAGAGTTAAAGGAAACATCAAGCATTTTAAGTTGCTCCAGATCTACTTACCAGGGGCTTCCTCCAGCCCCTTGCAGCTGACATATCCCTCGCTGCAGCTCCACTCCCAGCCTCTGGCATAGGGTTCCTGCCGATGCAGAGGCCGACCTCGCAAGGTTGTTCCCTACTGCGCCTGCACAAGTGCTGCTGTCAATCATTTGCATGTGGGCTCGGAGTGTTCTGCTCCTGTGCGAGTGCTGCTGTCAATCATTTGCATGTGGGCTCGGAGTGTTCTGCGCCTGTGCAGAACACTCCAGCCCACGTGCAAGTGATTGACAGCAGCACTTGTGCAGGCGCAGCAGGGAACAACCTTGCGAGGTCGGCCTCTGCACCGGCAGGAACCCTATGCCAGAGGCTGGGAGTGGAGCTGCAGCGAGAGACATGTCAGCTGCAAGGGGCTGGAGGAAGCCCCTGGTAAGTAGATCTGGTGTAGTTTAAAATGCTTGATGTTTCCTTTAAAGGGACTCCGAGCAGTGCAGAAACTATGGAAAGATGCATATCAGTTTAAAGCTCTCTTTCTCCTCTTTCCAATGATATATAAACCGCTGCCCTACTCCTTTTAGTTTTCGCTATTTTTGCGATTGAAATTGCCACGGCCGCGATTTCAATCGCGAAAATAGAGAAAACTAAAAGGCGTAGGGCGACGATTTAAGTGTCGCCAGAAAGAGGAGAAAAAGAGCTTTAAAATGATATCCATCTTTCCATAGTTACATTGTATTACACAGGGCGACTTTTTCTGCTGAATGGAGCTGCTGACACTGGGGAAAGTGTCGTCCTGTGTAATACAAGTAACTATGAAAAGATGGATTTCATTTTAAAGCTCTCTTTCTCCTCTTTCTGGCGACACCTAAATCGTCGCCCTAAACTTTTTAGTTTTCTCTATTTTCGCGATTGAAATCGCGGCCGCGGCAATTTCAATCGTGAAAATAGCAAAAACTAAAAGGCGTAGGGCAGCGGTTTATATATCATTGGAAAGAGGAGAAAGGCTAGATTCACAGTGGGACGTTGCGTTTTGATGCCACGTTAAAGTCGCACCGCAAGCTTACAACGCAATGCGCCCAAAAAGTGGCAACGCAGCGTTACCGCCACATACAGCAGATACAGTAAAAAATACAGGCAATGAAAAGTATGCTTCCAAGTCATTACTGAGCATGTGCAAACAGTCCAACGCAGCTAATAACGTGTATAACGCACTGCATGCAGTACTTTTACTTAACGTGCAGCGTTAGACACCAACGCAACGTGTGCACTGTGAACGGGGCATTGATTTTTCATTGCAGTGAGTTATTCTGCGTTAAATGCTGTTTTAACGCACGACTTTAACGTCCCACTGTGAACTTAGCCAAAGAGAGCTTTAAAATGATATGCATCTTTCCATAGTTTCTGCACTGCTCGGAGTCCCTTTAAGAAACTTTAGTTCTTATCTATGCAAAAGAGTTTCTCTGAGCTATTTGATCCAGCAGGTCCAATAAGTGCTTTAGAAAATCGGACTGTAAACAGTCAAGAAACAGTGAGAGACAAGTTGATAAGGGTTTACTGCAGGAAAGTTCAAAGGGTCATTATTTTTGCTTTGTTTTATAGTTTAACCATTTGACCACTCTGGTTTTTACCCCTTTACGACCAGAGCAATTTTCACCTGTCTGTGCTCCTCCCTTTCTTTCGTCAATAACTTAATCACTACTAATCACAACGAAATGATCTATAGCTTGTTTTTTTTTTTGTTTTTATATGTTTTTTGCCATCAATTAGGCTTTCTTTGTAAGGTGCATTATGCTAAGACAGGGGTGCCCATTAGCTAGATTGTGATATACCAGTAGATCCCAAAGGACTTCTGGGTAGATCCCACGCCACCCGCCTGAGTGATGTACATTTCGTAATCTGTTTCTGACTTGGATGAGATTAGTGCGATATGCTGTCCTAAAGTTTTGCACAGCAGTATAGAGTATTATGATGTAGTTGTAAGATGGGTAGCCATACAATTTAGAAGCATTATGTGCTACTGCTGATTACATTTTTGCTGGAAAATAAGCATGATATTGTAACACTATTTGGTCATGCACTGTTATACAGTATTTGGCTTACTGAGGACTCTATGATATGCATCTAATTAACTAGCTGCATGTGGTAATCACTGATATAGCTGTGCATGTGCTGCAGTTGTGGCTTGCATCTGTAGGTAGATTCTACCTGGTAGATCTTTTTAATTTGTAATTTTCTAAGTAGCTCGCAAGCTTTAAAAAAAAAAAAAAGTGGGCACCCCTGTGCTAAGAATTATTTTATTATAAATGCATTTTAATTGGATTAAGAAAGAAAAATCCTTTTTTTTTCCCCTCAATTTTCAGCCATTATAGTTTTTAAAATAAAACGTTCTACTGTGGATAAAACCCACACATTTTATTTGTCCCAGTTGTTGCAACATTTAAACTATTTCCCTAGTGTACAATATATGGTGCCAATATTTTATTTGGAAATAAAGGTGCATTTTTTTTCAGGTTTGAGTCCATCACTACAAGCCCATAAATAACAGTAATATACCCTTTTGACATACATAGTAAAATAAAAAAAAAGTTCAGTCCAAGGTAACTATTTGTTGAATATTCACGACCTTGGGACTTTAAGTGAAGTTTTCCCAGGCTTGTGCAGTAAGTGGATAATATACTGGGTGGCTTTAAAACTAACACTATCACACACACACGAACACACACACACACACACACACACACACACCTACGAACACACACACACCTACGAATACACACACACACACACCTACGAACACACACACACCTACGAACACACACACACCTACGAACACACACACACCTACGAACACACACACACACACACCTACGAACACACACACACACACCTACGAACACACACACACACCTACGAACACACACACACACCTACGAACACGCACACACCTACGAACACGCACACACCTACGAACACACACACACACCTACGAACACACACACACACCTACGAACACACACACACACACACCTACGAACACACACACACCTACGAACACACACACACCTACGAACACACACACACCTACGAACACACACACACCTACGAACACACACACACCTACGAACACACACACACCTACGAACACACACACACCTACGAACACACACACACACACGAACACACACACACACACACACACACCTACGAACACACACACACACACACACCTACGAACACACACACACACACACACACCTACGAACACACACACACACACACACACCTACGAACACACACACACACACACACACCTACGAACACACACACACACACACACACCTACGAACACACACACACACACCTACGAACACACACACACACACCTACGAACACACACACACACACCTACGAACACACACACACACACCTACGAACACACACACACACACCTACGAACACACACACACACACCTACGAACACACACACACACACACCTACGAACACACACACACACACCTACGAACACACACACACACACACACCTACGAATACACACACACACACCTACAAACACACACATCTACACACACACACACACACACACCTACGAACACACACACCTACGAACACACACACCTACGAACACACACACACACACCTACGAACACACCTACACACACACACCTACACACACACACCTACACACACACACCTACAAACACACCTACACACACACACCTACACACACACACCTACACACACACACCTACAAACACACCTACACACACACACCTACAAACACCTACACACACACCTACAAACACACACACACACCTACAAACACACACACCTACAAACACCTACACACACACACCTACGAACACATACACACCTACGAACACACACACACCTACACACCTACGAACACACACACCTACGGACACACACCTACACACACCTACGAACACACACACACCTACGAACACACACACCTACGAACACACACACCTACGAACACACACACACCTACACACACCTACGAACACACACACACCTACGAACACACACACACCTACGAACACACACACCTACGAACACACACACACCTACGAACACACACACACCTACGAACACACACACACCTACGAACACACACACACCTACGAACACACACACACCTACGCACACACACACACCTACGAACACACACACCTACGCACACACACCTACGCACACACCTACGAACACACGCACACACCTACGAACACACGCACACACCTACGAACACACGCACACACCTACGAACACACGCACACACCTACGAACACACGCACACACCTACGAACACACGCACACACCTACGAACACACGCACACACCTACGAACACACGCACACACCTACGAACACACACCTACGAACACACGCACACACCTACGAACACACACCTACGAACACACGCACACACCTACGAACACACACCTACGAACACACGCTTACACCTACGAACACACGCACACACCTACGAACACACGCACACACCTACGAACGCACACCTACGAACACACACACACACCTACGAACACACACACACACCTACGAACACACGCACACACCTACGAACACACGCACACACCTACGAACACACGCACACACCTACGAACACACGCACACACCTACGAACACACGCACACACCTACGAACACACGCACACACCTACGAACACACACACACACGCACACACCTACGAACACACGCACACACCTACGAACACACACGCACACACCTACGAACACACACGCACACACCTACGAACACACACGCACACACCTACGAACACACACGCACACACCTACGAACACACACGCACACACCTACGAACACACACGCACACACCTACGAACACACACGCACACACCTACGAACACACACGCACACACCTACGAACACACACGCACACACCTACGAACACACACGCACACACCTACGAACACACACACACACACACACACACACACACACACACCTACGAACACACACACACACACCTACACACACCTACGAACACACACCTACACACACCTACGAACACACACACACACACCTACACACACCTACGAACACACACACACACACCTACACACACCTACGAACACACACACACACACCTACACACACCTACGAACACACACACACACACACACACACACCTACGAACACACACACACACACGCACACACCTACGAACACACACGCACACACCTACGAACACACACGCACACACACACGCACACACCTACGAACACACACGCACACACCTACGAACACACACGCACACACCTACACACACCTACGAACACACACGCGCACACACACACGCACACACCTACGAACACACACACACACACCTACACACACCTACGAACACACACACACACACACACACACACACACCTACGAACACACACACACACACACACACACACACCTACGAACACACACGCACACACCTACGAACACACACGCACACACACACACGCACACACCTACGAACACACACGCACACACCTACGAACACACACGCACACACCTACACACACCTACGAACACACACGCGCACACACACACGCACACACCTACGAACACACACACACACACCTACACACACCTACGAACACACACACACACACACACACACACCTACGAACACACACACACACACCTACGAACACACACACACACACACACACACACCTACGAACACACACACACACACACACACACACACCTACGAACACACACGCACGCACACACACACGCACACACCTACGAACACACACGCACACACCTACGAACACACACGCACACACCTACACACACCTACGAACACACACGCGCACACACACACGCACACACCTACGAACACACACGCACACACCTACGAACACACACGCACACACCTACACACACCTACGAACACACACGCACACACACACGCACACACCTACGAACACACACGCACACACCTACGAACACACACGCACACACCTACACACACCTACGAACACACACGCGCACACACACACGCACACACCTACGAACACACACGCACACACCTACGAACACACACGCACACACCTACACACACCTACGAACACACACACCTACGAACACACACACACACACACACACACACACACACACACACACACACACACACACACACCTACGAACACACACACACACCTACGAACACACACACACACACACACCTACGAACACACACACACACACACACACACACCTACGAACACACACACACACACACACACACACACGAACACACACACACACACACACACACACACACCTACGAACACACACACACACCTACGAACACACCTACACACACACACACACACACACACACACACCTACGAACACACACACACACACCTACGAACACACCTACACACACACACACACACACCTACACACACACACACCTACGAACACACCTACGAACACACACGCACACACCTACGAACACACACACACACACACCTACGAACACACCTACTCACACACACACACACACACACACCTACGAACACACCTACACACACACATACACACACACACCTACGAACACACCTACACACACACATACACACACACACCTACGAACACACACACACACACACACACACACACACACCTACACACACCTACACACACCTACACACACACACACACACACACACACCTACGAACACACCTACACACACACACCTACACACACCTACGAACACACACACCTACATGAACACACACACCTACACGAACACACACACCTACACACACGAACACACCTACATGAACACACACACCTACACACACGAACACACACACCTACACACACGAACACACACACCTACACACACGAACACACACACCTACACACACGAACACACACACACACACACACACACACACCTACCTTTGGCTTCCTCCAGCCCCTTGCAGCCATCCTGTGCCCTTGCCGCATTAACCAACTTTAATCATACATCTGTAAGGGGCAGGTGTTTTATGATGCAACATACTTCTTGTCTGATATTGTATGCAAAAGGGTGAATCGCATCTGTTTAAAATATATTGTATTTTTGACTGGAAATCGCCTATGAAGACCGCAATAATTTTAAATCTCTCTCCATGCTAATTGTTTAAAACTTTTTTTTTTTTTTTTTCCTCAGGACAAGGTTGTGGTGAACGATCGCTGGGGAAGTAACTGTTCATGCCATCATGGCGGATTCTATAATTGTGCAGATAAGTTTTCCCCCACTACACTGCCTGACCACAAATGGGAGAAATGCACATCCATAGACCACTATTCCTGGGGTTACCGACGCAACATGGAGATCAACCAGATTATGGATGAAGGAAACATCATTTCTGTGAGTGAAAGGTTACATTTATTGTGACTAGAACAAAGACTGAAAGTACATAGTTAACATTTTAGTGGGTAGTTTAAATCTTAGTTGCATTACTCTACTTCCCGTTCCTAGCAGACTCCCTGGTGTAGCTTAAAGTGCACCTAAAGTGAGAGGAATATGGAAGCTGACCTATTTATTACCTTTTAAACCATGCAGAATGCTTGGTTGTCCTGCTGATCATCTATACTTTAAACCACTGACCCTGAACAAGCATGCAGATCAATTGCTCTGACCCAAGTCTGCTGCATGCTTGTTTCAAATGTGTGATACAGACACTTCTGCAGCCAAAGAGATCAGCAGGGCTGCCAGGCACCTGGTATTGTTTAAAGGGAAATAAATATGACAGCTAACATGTTTTTCACTTCAGGTTCCCTTTAACGAAATCAGAAGTGAATTCTCCACGCAGCCCTCAAATCCCACCTCCACACCTCTCCTTTGACTGCTCTCTAACTGCCTTCTCTCCACTCTCTGAACATTCTCTCTCCTCTAGAATATCCAAATCTCCTCTAACCACTTGTTCTTTGGATCCTATTCCCTCCCATTTCATTCCACAGCTATCTTCATCTCTCATGCCTACACTAATATCGCTATTTAACCTGTCCCTCTCCACTGGCATCTTTCCGTTCCCACTCAAAAATCTCTAGATCCTACTACACTCGCCAACTACCGCCCAGTGTCACTTTTCCCATTTGCATCCAAACTACTTGAACGCCATATACATACAGAATTAAGCCATTATTTATCTGCTAACTCCCTACTTGATCAGTTCCAGTCTGGCTTTCGCTCGAACTACTCCACGGAAATGCCCCTTACCAAAGTGGCCAATGACCTTACAGCTAAATCCAAAGGTCAATTTTCCATATTCATCCGTCTTGCCCTGTCATCAGCATTTGATACTGTCGACCATACCTTACTCTTACAAATACTTTCAAATGTAGGAATAAAGGGCATCATTCTCACATGGTTATCTTCCTACCTCTCTGGAATGTCCTTCACAGTCTCCTACTCAGATCAGGTGTCTTCTCCTCATGCTTTGTCTGTCGGGGTTCCCCAAGGCTCTGTCCTTGGTCCCCCTCATCTTTTCCATCTACATGCATGGTCTTGGTGACTTAATCAACTCATTTGGGTTTCAATAGCACCTGTATGCAGACGATACACAACTGTACCTCTCGGCCCCAGACCTTAACTCCCTCCTCAAACGTGTTCCTGACTGCTTGTCTGCTATATCGTCCTTCATGTCCTCTCGCTTCCTAAAACTTCAGGCAGAGAAGTAGAAAAATTATTAGTTCTGCTTTACTCATATTAAGTAACAATAAATGTTAAAGAGACACTGAAGCAAAAAAAAAATTATGATTTGTATGTGTAGCACAGCTAAGAAATAAAACATTAAGATCAGATACATCAGTGTAATTGTTTCCAGTACAGGAAGAGTTAAGAAACTCCAGTTGTTATCTCTATGCAAAAAAGCCATTAATCTCTACGACTTTCAAAGTCGTGGAGAGGGCTGTCTTCTGACTTTTATTATCTCAACTGTAAGTGAACAGTTTTCTTTTTATCTGCCAGAGGAGAGGTCATTAGTTCACAGACTGCTCTGAAAGAATAATTTTGAATGCAGAGTGTTGTGCAATCTGCACATATTAGAGAATGATGCAATATTAGAAAAAGCACTATATACCTGAAAATAAAAATATGAGAATATTTTCTTTGCTGCTAATCTTGTAGTAATTTTTCATAGTACACAACCAATTCATTATATCATATTTTTTTTCCCCGCTTCAGTGTCTCTTTAACCACTTGAGGACCTAGCCTTTACCCCCCCCCCCCCCCCCTCCCTTAAGGACCAGCGCTGCTTTTTCAGATCTGTGCTGGGTGGGCTCTACAGCCCCCAGCACACATCAAATGACAGGCAGAGCGACCAGACCGCCCCCCTTTTTTCCCCACTAGGGGATGATGTGCTGGGGGGGGGGGGGTCTGATCGCTCCTGCATGCTGTGGGTGGCGGGGGGGGGGGGGGGGCACCTCAGAGCCCCCTCCACCGCAGGATTCCCCCTCTCCTCCCTCCCTTCCCTGAGAGATCGGAGGCTGCACAGGAACGGATCTGTCCTGTGCAGCTCTAACAGGCTCCCCGCTGTCATGCGACAGCGATCCCCGGCCGCTGATTGGCCGGGGATCGCTGATCTACTACAACGCTGCTACTGTAGCAGCGTTGTAAAAATGTAAACAAAGCGTATCATTTCAGCTTGTGTTTACATTTAGCCTGCGAGCCGCGATCGGCGGCCCGCAGGCTATTCACGGAGCCCCCTGCCGTGAAATGACAGGAAACAGCGGCTCGCGCGAGCTTCCTGATTAATTAGCCTGCAGCCGGCGACGCAGATCTGCGTCGCTGGTCCTGCAGCTGCCACTTTGCTGATGCGCGGTAGGCAAGTGGTTAATAACACTCCCATAACTTCAGTACCCAAAGCACAGTGTTTGGGGGTAATATTCGACTAATCTCTCTTTTATTCCTCATGTTAACTCCATAACCAGCTCCTGCCATCCCCAACTCAAAAACATATCTCGCATCCGTCCTTTTTTCACTCAAGACACAACGTAAATGTTAATACATGCTCTTTCTCGTCTGGACTACTGCAACATATTACTTTGTGGACTACCTTCTAACAGACTGGCCCTGCTGCAGTCGGTACTGAACTCAGCTTCTCGTCTCATTCATCTTTCTTCTCTATCTTCCTCTGCTGACCCTCTCTGTCAACCTCTTCACTGGCTGCCAGTTAACCAGAGGATCCACTTCAAACTCCTAACCCTAACATACAGAGCTCTCCACAATCTCTCTCCCCGGTACATATCCTAACTAATTTTCCAGATACAAATCTCAGATCTGCACATGATCTTCTGTTGTCCTCCTTTAGAATCACCTCCTCACATTCACGTTTACAAGATTTTGCACGCGCTTCACCCCTCCTCTGGAATGCCCTCCCACAACACATCCGTCACTTGCCAACCTTTGTTACCTTTAAATGCTCTCTAAAAACTAATTTGTTCCAACAAGCATATGCGCTACCTTAGGCCACTTCCCTTTTTCCTAAGACCAAATTGCACTCCTACTAGGTATCCTAAAACCTAGGTTCTCAACGTGTGGTACGCGTACCCCAGGGGGTACTTCTGATGGTTCCAGGGGGTACTCAGGCTTGATATTTAACCAAGATTAACAAATTTTAGAGTATTTTTTAGAAAACGATAAATCTTATTTAAACACCAAACTAGTATTTTAGCTAATTAAAAGCAATAATAAATGCTTGGAAATTGTTTAGAACCAATTATCATGTACTGCAATTAAATATATATTTGTCAAGGGGTACTTGTGATAATGTTTACTATGCTAGGGGGTACTTGGTGAGTACAGGGTTTTAAAAGGGATACATACCAATAAAATGTTGAGAAACACTGTCTTAAAACACACTGCCTCTATATATTTTATCGTATACTACCCCTCCTCTTGTTTCCCCCATTCCCTTTAGATTGTAAGCTTGCAAAAGCAGGGCTCTCTGCCCCTTTTGTGTCTTGGAAATCCTTATACATTTTATTCATCAAGTTACTTTTATCACTGTCATTACCAATTACTTATTTTGTATTCTGTATTTTGTATCATTTTTTTGTATTTTGTCACTAATTATGTATCTTATATATTGGTGTACACCATTGTCTGTATTATGTACCCCATGTTTGTTTCTTACTTTGTACAGCGTTATGGAATATGTTGGCGCTAAATCAATAATAACTAAACCAGGGCTGTGGAGTCGGGGAGTCTGCGTCGGAGCAATTTTGGGTGCCTGGAGTCGGTGTCAGGAAAAAAATGCACCGCCTCCGACTCCTAATGAATTTAAACTCTAATTAAAATAGAAAATGATAAAATGTTCTATTTCTCAGATAATAGTCATCATAAATAATTTATCTATACAGTAATCGCTCTGCTTAGTCCACAAAAAGGAAATGAACCAATCAAAATGAGTTACTTGTGCTGCTTCAGTAAAGCAGTCCCTGTATATTTAAAGTCAGATATACATATCTGATTGTGACTGTACAGTATATATGATGTGTACACAGGAATCTCTTATATATACTAAATAACATCTATGCTGTAAGTATAAAGCCTGATGTGTAGCCGTGTCACTAATAGAGATGGTCAGTGAGATGGAAATCATTTTGCATTGATGCTGATCTATGCAAATGTATGCACTCCCTTTGCTCATGAAATCAAATAATTTGATATATTGTTAAAATTTGGTTTGGCGACTACGAATTAAAGGGTACCTGAGACGAATGAAAAGAAAAGTTTTTATACATACCTGGGGCTTCCTCCAGCCCCTTTCAGGCCAAACAGCCCCTCGTTGTCCTCCTCCGCCACCTGGATCTTTTGCTATGAGTCCCAGTAATTCAGCCAGTCAGCGCAATCCGGCCACGTGCCGCTTGCATAGCCAGGAACATTCTGCACCTGCGCAGTAGTGCTGCGCAGGTGTAGTAGGCTCCCGGTGACTGAGTGTGTGCATGCGCACTATGCCTGACTGGCTCAAGTACCTGGACACATAGCAGAAGATCCAGGTGGTGAAGGACAGCGATTAGCCTGACGGGGGCTGGAGGAAGCCCCAGGAAAACTTTTAATTTCATCTGTCTCAGGTTTACTTTGTTACACAGTAGTACTATACTCTACATATGCACTCTACACAGAGCTGCAGGGAATCCACTGAGAATGTTGTGCACATTGAACACAGAGATCTTGTCTATCGCCCATAAACCTGGTTCAGATTGTGCATGAAGAATGCGTAATAGAGGAAGAATCTCCTCATTCCCCTGCAGAGTACCTGCACACCACCCTTACATGTACCCACAGTTACATTGCCTAGGGCCTGATGTTCCAGTCAGAGGATCGCACGATCAAAGGTGGTTCCCCCTTGGTTACAACACTGCAGCGCTCCGGGTAGGGTGGTTCACAAGACAACTGAAGAGAAAATGGAGCGCGCCATAGTGCATTAAACGTATGAGGGGTATTTTATTGACACATAAAAATTATACTCACAAACAAATGGAGTTAAAATCGCATATCAGCGGGCAGCCAGCCGCTTTCCTCAGTGGTGGAGAATGACGCGCTGTGGCCAGCAGCGCGGCTTCCGATGTCCTGGACTCCGGTACGCTGAGGAGTGGGCGTGGCTGAATTCAGTAAGCGTGTGACGTCATGACGCGTTTCGGCGCACGGCGCCTTCGTCAGATGACGTCTACACGCTCTAATGGGCTTACTTGTAGTGTTGCTTCATGTGGTCGCCATGGCGACTTGAAGAAGCTAAAACCAACTTTATTGGGCGTACTTTTTTTGGAACAACAAAGAAGGGAAGGAGGGCGGGTATACGGGCACTTTGGCCAGCGCGTCATCCTCCATAATAGTAAATGAATTATAGCTAAAATAGACATAAGTAAAACAAAATGGAAAAAAGACCTTTCATTAAAAACATATAAAGATAAATTAGATAAAGCGGAAAGTGTATGAAAACCAATGGCAGCATCAATAATTCATAGTTTGAACTCCAATCGATACTTATACATGCGACTGCACAATAGATCATAACTACAGTCACTGCTGGTACAACCACCAGTTGATGTCCAAAGCACGTCATCGCCCGCCTACAGTGGGCGCTATTTTGTGCTTAACCTCTGGTCACATGGCAACTCGTATACAAAACATCATAAAAACATTATAATTTTTCCAATTTTTTCATAACCATGACCCAATAGTTACTAATTGCTTAAAACTACAGAGACATGGTGTCTATAAAAATTACATAAAAGTTGCTTACAACACATGGGAATCAGGGGTGTTGGACTAAAAACCAATGTTTCTCCCAAACGGGTAATATCCTAAATAATATATATTGGATTTGTCCGGGACTGGGCGATCCAATTTCTGCTCCTGAGCGTTACACCCTGTGTACAGGAGAAAATGAGGATATGTGCATAGATAGATGTGCACATACCCTTTCTGTCTAATACGCACAGGTCCGAGGACCCATAAGGGATCCCAGGTATGGCGGAGGGATGTGCGGAGGGGATATGGCCTTAGGGGGGCTAGGAGATGTGCTGCTAGGCAGCGGTGGCACAGGGTGCCCATGATGGACATTATCCAGTGGTCCCGGTGTATGGCATATAGTATATATAAAAACACATGTGCCCACATACACCACATGGATCCGCCTCTGGGGGAAGGGAAGGGGGAGGGGGGCTGGGGGAGGGGGGAAAGGGAGAATGGGACCTACTATGGACGATGCCTATTAAACAGCATACTCACCACCCTCATCTAGTGTACATTCTGCTAAGGCTGAAGGGAGAGAAGGAAAAAGAGGGATCACGTTAATATAACAATATCTGACCACCAACAATCAATTCAAAACAGTACTTGGTTTATCATAATTATTGATGTATCACAGATAGGTCGATATCTCAAGACCTTCATTGAGGCCCTTAGGACTGAGGGTATCCAATTTAAAAATCCAAAAGGTTTCCCTCTCACAGAGCCTTCTGAATCTCTGTCCTTGTAATAGGGATCTAGGAATCATTTCTAGACCAATTATCTTCAGTGTGTCCACCATGCTGTTATGATGTTCCTTAAAATGACGTGGGACACTGTGTTTCTCTACCTCATCCAATATGTTTCTCTTGTGTTCACCTAGTCTTTGCCTGAGGGGTCTAGTCGTTCTACCCACATAAAATTTTGGACACCCACAGGTTAGGAGATACACCACATAATCACTCCCACAGTTTATAAAATCCTTCAATTTATGAACATGATTATTTCCGTCTATTACCTCAGTGGTTCTGTGACTAATGAAAGAACAACATCCACATCTCTTGACACTACATCTGTAAGAGCCCTTCAAAGAAGGAAACATACTTTCTGATTTCGTGGTTCTCCTCTTAACATTACTGGGGGCTATAGTGTTCTTTATGGACATGGCTTTTTTAAAAATAACTGCTGGGTGTTCTGGGATTAGATCTCTTAGTATAGGATCCTGCTTCAGGATGGGCCAATTGTGGACCACTATATTCTTTATTGGTCTAGAAATGATTCCTAGATCCCTATTACAAGGACAGAGATTCAGAAGGCTCTGTGAGAGGGAAACCTTTTGGATTTTTAAATTGGATACCCTCAGTCCTAAGGGCCTCAATGAAGGTCTTGAGATATCGACCTATCTGTGATACATCAATAATTATGATAAACCAAGTACTGTTTTGAATTGATTGTTGGTGGTCAGATATTGTTATATTAACGTGATCCCTCTTTTTCCTTCTCTCCCTTCAGCACTCCCCACTTAGCAGAATGTACACTAGATGAGGGTGGTGAGTATGCTGTTTAATAGGCATCGTCCATAGTAGGTCCCATTCTCCCTTTCCCCCCTCCCCCAGCCCCCCTCCCCCTTCCCTTCCCCCAGAGGCGGATCCATGTGGTGTATGTGGGCACATGTGTTTTTATATATACTATATGCCATACCCCGGGACCACTGGATAATGTCCATCATGGGCACCCTGTGCCACCGCTGCCTAGCAGCACATCTCCTAGCCCCCCTAAGGCCATATCCCCTCCGCACATCCCTCCGCCATACCTGGGATCCCTTATGGGTCCTCGGACCTGTGCGTATTAGACAGAAAGGGTATGTGCACATCTATCTATGCACATATCCTCATTTTCTCCTGTACACAGGGTGTAACGCTCAGGAGCAGAAATTGGATCGCCCAGTCCCGGACAAATCCAATATATATTATTTAGGATATTACCCGTTTGGGAGAAACATTGGTTTTTAGTCCAACACCCCTGATTCCCATGTGTTGTAAGCAACTTTTATGTAATTTTTATAGACACCATGTCTCTGTAGTTTTAAGCAATTAGTAACTATTGGGTCATGGTTATGAAAAAATTGGAAAAATTATAATGTTTTTATGATGTTTTGTATACGAGTTGCCATGTGACCAGAGGTTAAGCACAAAATAGCGCCCACTGTAGGCGGGCGATGACGTGCTTTGGACATCAACTGGTGGTTGTACCAGCAGTGACTGTAGTTATGATCTATTGTGCAGTCGCATGTATAAGTATCGATTGGAGTTCAAACTATGAATTATTGATGCTGCCATTGGTTTTCATACACTTTCCGCTTTATCTAATTTATCTTTATATGTTTTTAATGAAAGGTCTTTTTTCCATTTTGTTTTACTTATGTCTATTTTAGCTATAATTCATTTACTATTATGGAGGAATGACGCGCTGGCCAAAGTGCCCGTATACCCGCCCTCCTTCCCTTCTTTGTTGTTCCAAAAAAAGTACGCCCAATAAAGTTGGTTTTAGCTTCTTCAAGTCGCCATGGCGACCACATGAAGCAACACTACAAGTAAGCCCATTAGAGCGTGTAGACGTCATCTGACGAAGGCGCCGTGCGCCGAAACGCGTCATGACGTCATTTGTTTTTTTTGAACCTGGGAACCTTACATGAATGGATTTTACATTTCATTGACAGAAAATTAATTGTAGCTTCTAGATGGGAGTTAATTTAATTCTATTAGCAGAAAGTTTACATTTCAAGCCAATGTGTTTATGGCCAACATTAGATTTACACTTTCCAAACTGCCATGATTTCATATGGAGATGTCTTTCTATTTTTAGGACCTGGTCCAGACTGTGAGCTTTGGGGGAAACTATTTGTTAAATGTTGGCCCCAGCAAGGAAGGCTTGATCATGCCCATATTTCAAGAGCGACTTCGTAATGTTGGAAAATGGCTAGCTATAAACGGAGAGGCCATTTATGCCAGTAACCCTTGGAGGGTACAAAAAGAGAATGCTACTTGCAGCGTTTGGTAAGTGCACAATAAATTAATAATGTCAAGAAGTGAATGCCTGTTTCAAAAACCACTGCCAGAAGTGGCCATTGCTCAGTTCATGTTTGCATATTACTTTCATGCTTCACTGTTTGTTCTGCCAAGTAACTGTTTTGCAGCTTGTTGATGTGACTGATAATAATTTGCTCCCCGGGTTTAACACCTACTGTATCACGCTGGTTGGGAGAATGGACCTAGGTCTAGGTTTTTCTGGTGCTCCTCGCTTCGTTCTCTAGTCCTTATTCAAGTCCTTTTTGGCCTGCTTTTTTAACGTTTACTTGAGGTGGGATATGCTAGTTACACTTGATTGCTTATTCTTTTGTCATTAAACACTTGGTGGCCCCTCTTTGTGCCTGACCTCCCCTCCGTGCTGACGCTTTAGCCCCCATTATAAGCTCCAATTGGTTCCAGTCAGAGCAGAGGGCATGTAATGTGCTCTCTGTGAGCTCTTGTAGATTGTGTCCCCAAATGGCTTTTCAGAGCAGCCATGGCTGGAAGGGTCCTGGGCATTGAGTCAGGTATAAAGGGTGCAGCGCGGGCAAGGAAATTTGGGCGCTGCCATAGGCCATAAAGGGTATTGCAGCTATAGTGGCGCTCTGTATATTTTAGCGCCAACAGTGACTGAGCCTAAATTACAATTAAAAACAGCACAATTCGGCCACCAGCAGTAGCTGGAAGCCAAATTAGATCTTACCTCCACTGTAAGACGCCTTGGAGGGGGAATAGTAATTAAGACAAGACAAATGACATTTATATTTGGCTTTTCTCCTGGCGGACTTAATGCGCTTGAGCTGCATGTACTAGGGCACGCTCAGTGGGCAGTAGGCAGTCTAGCCCAAATACTCCTTACTGAATTGGTGCTGGCTTATTGAAGAGCTAATTTGAACCACCAGGAAATGTGCCACAGCAGGGTGAACCATTTTTTGGCTCCTCCCTGCACCCTATATTCCCAGCATACTTTTTACATGTATGCCCTGGGCATGTGTGGTTTGGAAACGTTAGTAACCGTGCATGCCCAGTACGCTCCCAGTGGTGTCTTCTAGACACATCCATGCAGGAGCAAGCACAAAGTGACCGGACTAGGAGCTACAGTGGCTACAAGAGGGAAGCCAGGCCACAATAAGAGGCCACCAACTGTCTGACATAAAATAATAAGCAGGTGTGCACAACTTTAAACATTTTACCTCAGGTTATCTTTAAGGCTGGGAGTACAATTTTGTGTGTTCTAATGCATGTTTTCTGCACAGGAAAACTGAGAAACTATGTTAACCCATTCGCGTTCCGTCGTTTTCACGTGAGAAATGTTCACCTCCCATTCATTAGCCTATAACTTTATCACTACTTATCACAATGCACTGATCTATATCTTGTTTTTTCCGCCACCAATTAGGCTTTCTTTGGGTGGTACATTTTGCTAAGAGCCACTTTACTGTAAATGCATTTTAACAGGAAGAATAAGAAAAAATTGAAAAATTCATTATTTCTCAGTTTTCAGCCATTATAGTTTTAAAATAATACATGCCTCCATAATTAAAACTCACGTATTGTATTTGCCCATATGTCCCGGTTGTTACACCGTTAAAATTATGTCCCTATCACAATGTATGGCGACAATATTTTATTTGGAAATAAAGGTGCATTTTTTCCATTTTTGCATCTATCACTATTTACAAGTTTAAAATAAAAAAAATATAGAAATATTTCATCTTTACATTGATATTTAACCACTTCAGCCTACAGCTTCGAAAATCTTATGCATCCAAGCAATGTTCACCTCCCATTCATTCGCTAATAACTTTATCGCTACTTATCAAAATTAATTGATCTATATCTCGTTTTTTCCGCCACTAATTAGGCTTTCTTTAGGTAGTACATTTTGCTAAGAGCCACTTTACTGTAAATACATTTTAACAGGAAGATTAAGATAGAAATGGAAAAAAAACATTATTTCTCAGTTTTTAGCCATTATAGTTTAAAATTAATACATGCTACAGTAATTAAAACCCATGTATTTTATGTGCCCATTTGTCCCGCTTATTACACCATTTAAATTACGTCCCTATCACAATTTATGGCGCCGATATTTTATTTAGAAATAAAGGTGCATTTTTTCAATTTGCGTCGATCACTATTTACAAGCTTATAATTTTAAAAAATGTAATAAGATACTCTCTTGACATGTATATTTAAAAAGTTCAGACCCTTAGGTAACTATTTATGTAGTTTTTTTTTTTTTAATTGTAATTTTTTTTATTATTTTTTTTAATACAAAAATGTATTTGGGTAATTTTAGTTTGGGAGGTAAATAGCCAATTTTAGATGTAAAATAATGTATTTTTTATTCAATACAGGTATGTGGGTGCAGTTTACTATTTGGCCACAAGATGGCCACATTCAAAAAGTTCCTAGATGCGAACGATGTCGCATCTAGGAACTAAAATGAAGAGAAGTTGTTTCCTGGGGGCAGAAATACCACGCTCTCTGATGAGAAAGCGTCGGTATTTCTGCCGGGGACTTGGATCGGTGAATGGGAATTATATTCCCATTCACTGATCGGGGGGGTAGCGGGAGGCAGCGGGGGCGCGCGCGGGCGCGCGCCCGATCGCGCGCACCACACGGCTGCAGCACCACTGCCTATCTGGACGGATATATGCGTCCAGATATGGCGAAGTGGTTAAAAAGTTTAGACCCTTAGGTAAATATTAACATGATTTTTTTTTTTTATTGTAATGGTTTTTTTTTTTTTATAGTAAACATTTTATTTGGGTAGTTTTGGGAGGGTGGGAGGTAAACAATAGATTTATAATGTAAATGTGTGTTAATTTTTTTTTTTTTTTCAGGTGTAGTATTACTTTTTGGCCACAAGATGGCGGCCATGAGTTTGTTTACATGACGTCACTCTAAGCGTAGCACGCGCTTAGAGTGACGCATCGGGAAGGAGACAGCCAGAAAAAGCACAGCTTCCGAGAGAAGCTGTCACTTTTTCAGCGGGGGAGAGGAATCAGTGATCGGGCTCCATAGCCCGATACATTGATTCCTTGGCTACCGAATCCGCGGCCGGGAGTGCGCGTGCACGCGGTAGCGCGCATGGTTCCTGGACGTAGAACCTATGTCCAGGAACCAAAATAGGTTAATCACTGGGCTAGTGCACACTTGGATGCATTTTTGCCATGCAGAAAAAAAACTGACAGCAGTGAAGCACTGAGCATTTTCTCTATCAATTACTGGTACATTAGCTTCTGTGAAAAAACACACTTTTATATATATATATATATATATATATATATATATATATATATATATATATATATATATATATATATATATATATATATATATATATATATATATATATATATATATATATATATATACAGACCATGGTGCTCCCAACCTACAGGACAACTTAAGTAAGAGGGATATAGAAGCTGCCATAGGTTTTTTTTTTTTTTATTATTTAACAATACAGTTGCCTGCTGTCCTTCTGATCTTTCATGCATCAGTGGTGTCTGAACTGCACACCTGAAACAAGCATATGGCAAATGCAGTCAAACATCTTTTCTGCATGCTTGTTCGGGGTTTATGATTAAAAGTATTGGTCAGAGTATCAGCAGGCAGCCAGGCAATTTGAAGTGTTTTTAAAAGGAAATAAATGTGGCAGCCTCCATATCACTCTTACCTCATTTGTCCTTTAACCACTTGAGGGCCCACCCTTTACCCCCCCTTAAGGACCAGCATTGTATTATGTGATCTGTGCTGGGTGGGCTCTACAGCCCCCAGCACAGATCAGGGTGCAGGCAGAGAGATCAGATCACCCCCCTTTTTTCCCCCACTAGGGGGATGATGTGCTGGGGGGGTCCGATCTCTCCTGCCTGCGTGTGGCTGGCGGGGCGGGGGGGGCACCTCAAAGCCCCCCTCCGCGGCGACATTCACCCCCCTCCCTCTCCTACCTGTCCCCCCCCGGTGATCGGGGCTGCACAGGACTCTATCCGTCCTGTGCAGCCTGTGACAGGACGTCCCCTGTCACATGACGCGATCCCCGGCCTCTGATTGGCCGGGGATTGCCGATCTGCCTTACGGCGCTGCTGCGCAGCAGCGCCGTACAATGTAAACAAAGCGGATTATTTCCGCTTGTGTTTACATTTAGCCTGCGAGCCGCCATCGGCGGCCCGCAGGCTATTCACGGAGCCCCCCGCCGTGATTTGACAGGAAGCAGCCGCTCGCGCGAGCGGCTGCTTCCTGATTAATCAGCCTGCAGCTGGCGACGCAGTACTGCGTCGCTGGTCCTGCAGCTGCCACTTTGCCGACGCACGGTATAAGCGTGCGGTCGGCAAGTGGTTAAAGAGAATATACACCCTCATTTCTAATATCCTACATGTAGCAGTGCCTGTGCTGATGTGGTGTGTCTTAATGCAGCCTCTTATAGTTCCCCCTTCTCCCCACTGTACCTATTTTTCCTTCCTTTGTCAAGGCAGATCAGGAAGGAGTGTGCCTCTGCTGAAATGGGGAAGTGTAATGCTCACAGCGTGTCTGTGAGCTTGAGGGAACTGACACTTGCAGAAAATCTGTGAGGGGTGCAGAGCCCAAACACACGGTTTAGAATAACAGCTGTGAAGACTCAGGCGTCACTTTCCAGACACGTTTGAGAGGGCACAACTCACGGAGCATGCCGCTCACTTCCGGGTGATTTATAGCCAGGATAGCGGCGGGAAGCAGCTAAAAAGGCACATAAGGGGCAAGGACATAACAAGGATGAATGTGGTATGTTTATATAGGTTTGCAAACTTACAGTTCCTCTTTAAGAGGCTTGGGAGTCCTCAGTCAAGAATTGTTTTCTGTTAGCGTAGAGTGGCATGTCCTGTCCAGTTCCATTTCTTCTTTAGAATCTCCTTTTTCATCATCTGTTTTGTTTTTGGGGGGTTTGTCACATGACCTCCAAAATCATCTACATATTGGTTTCCACACAGTATTTAACTTTGCAGCTCTGTTCACTCCAACCGCATGCTGTTGTGCTGCAAGCCTCCGTTTGACTCCCATGGGTTTTTCTGTGGGAAATGACATGCAAGAACACACAAGGGTGTTACAGAGATATGCAGCATGTAGAGCACAGCTGCAGTAAAGAATAACTTGGCACTGGAGCAGATAAAATACTATGCTCTGCTGTACTATTGGGGCTAGCAGAAGGATGGGGTGGGGGGGGGGGGGGTAGGGGGTTTGAAGCAGGATCCCCAGTGGTTGTAGGGGTAATGTTGTTCCCTTGGGCAGCAGCATAATAGTGACATATATGTTGGGATTGGAAATAAAGGGGAGTTGCTCCCCCAGCAGTGATAGCATTAGGCAAGAACATTCAAAAGTGATTCCTAAATACAGGTTCCAAATTAGAAATGTGGTCCGGATCCTAACTCTTCTGTGTGTGTGTTCTCTACAAGTCTAGCTTGCGTAAAATGTCCAGAACCTCCATCCAGGAATGCAAGCTGCAGATTCTATACCCTTTTGTAAGCAATTATAAACATCGAAATACATCTAAGCTAAACAGAAGAGGAAAATATAAAGAACACAGAATTCTGTTTAACCTTTTTAAAACTGTTTAATATTTCTCAGTATTCACTTGGTTGAATGGTTTAATTTGCGGTACTTTTGCGATTAGATACATTTGTGTTAATATCTCTGAACATTTTTTCCAGGTACACCTCCAAGGAATCCATTGTATACGGCATCTTTCTAAAGTGGCCTGAAGGAAATTTACTGAAACTAGCTTCACCCAAGACCACGGCAAATACTAATGTGAGTATGCAGGTAGAGTATGGTGGGTAAAATGCTGCATCAAGCCATTGTGTTTTTAAAAGGAAAAAAAAGGCTTTGTTTTTCCTACAATTATTAGGCTGTGTTCCCACTTGAGCAGAGAATGGACTTTTTTTTTTTGTTTTTTGTCTATTCTCTGCTCTTCGCTAAAGTGACAGTGAACGGTTCCTATGTTATAAACAGAAGCCGTTAAAGAGAGTCTGAAGCGAGAATAAATCTCGCTTCAGACCTCAGATAGCAGGGGCACGTGTGCCCCTGCTAAACCGCCGCTATCCTGCGGCTTAACGGGGGTCCCTGATCCTCCAAATCCCCTCCGTAATGCGGGGGAGCGCTTCCTGGTTGGGGCAGGGCTAACCGCCGCAGCCCTGCCCCACGCGCGTCTGTCAGCGCGTATCTCCGCCTCTCCCCCGCCCCTCTGTCTTCCTTCACTGAGAGGGGCGGGGGAGAGGCGGCGATGCGCCGCTGATAGACGCGACTGGAGGCAGGGCTGCAGCCGTTAGCCCTGCCTCCAGGAGCGACCAAGTGTCGCAGTGGGGGGTTTGGGGGTCAAGGGACCCCCGTTTAGCGGCGCTATTGCGGCGGTTTAGCAGGGGCACACGTGCCCCTGCTAACTATGAGCTCTGAAGCGAGATTTATTCTCGCTTCAGAGTCTCTTTAACAATTGTCAACAATGGATCCATTGGATCTGATGCGGTAAGCGGGCCGATGCCTTTCCTCATATAGACTATGGGGCTAATGCATCTACCCTGGCGACATGTCCCGCTGTCTGGAAAAAGTATAGGGGTCTCCATTGGTCTGCAAAAGACCAATGGAAATCCTCATCAACTGGGAGAATTCTTATTGGTTCGTGGTGGGCCAATGAAAATTCTCCGTTTTGCTAGGGAGAATTGGTCTAATGCAGCCTATGGGAGAGCTCATACTGCTGCCGGGCTGAGTACAGAGGGACCAAGCAATGGCGATTGGCTTTGAACAGCGCAGAGCAGATGCAAAATGGACGTTTTGCATCTACTCAAGTAGGAATTGATCACTGTGATAGGCTGACGGAGTGAGGGTTAAGAAATTAATTAGCTACAGTGGCCCAATTAGGAGAAATTAGCCTGTTCACTAGGGGGGTTTTACACCGCGGTCCTCAAGTGGTCAAGAATGTGTAAATCGGTGAAGAAGCGCTGACTTAAAGGAGTCATCAGGACACACATACTAAAATGAGTGGTACTTACCGGGGGCTTCCTCTAGCCCCAAGCTCCCAGGACCTTCCTCGCCGCAGCTCTGCCTGCAGCCGGTCGCTGGAGATCCGACCCGGTCCCCGGTGATGTCAGAGTGACCTGGAGGTCGCTCTATACTGCGCCTGCGCGATCGGCACTGTCATTCACCATCACGTGGGCCGGAGCGGACTGCGCAGGCGCAGAACTACTGCGCCTGTGCAGTCCGCTCTGGCCCACGTGGCTGTGATTGACAGCGTCGATCGCGCAGTACAGAGCGACCTCCAGGTCGCTCTGACGTCATCGCTGGGGACCGGGTCGGAGCTCCGGCTGCAGGCAGAGCTGCGGCGATGGAGGTCCTGGGGGCTGGAGGAAGCCCCCGGTAAGTACCACTCATTTTAGTATATGTGCCCTGATGTCTCCTTTAATGATTTATGAAGGAATATTGTGTTAAATGTTAAGTTATTGATTGAAGTTCCTCTATAAGACCGTTGTACTGCTGAATTGCTTCTCTGCATCTGGTGAAAGTAGCAGAGGAGGCACCTGACAATGCTTTCAGGAAGCAAAACATTTGTTTTTGTGATTCTATAGTTTATTACAGGAAACTCCTCTGGCCTAAGGACCGGGGAAGGGGTAAACGATGCTGCTTGTGTCCTCTCTGTTGTCCCCAAAAAAAGAAAATAATTTTCATGTGATGCCTTTTTTCCCAGTTTAAAAAAAAAAAAATTCAAATACACTTGGTCACTTTTTTTTTTTTTTCCCTTCTTCCTAATTCAGGGTGTAGACATGTTACACATTTGAAATACATTTGCAGAATACCGTCTTTTCTAAGATGAAACTGGTGGCCCTGTCCAGTTTGTTTTTTCAGACATTGCCTAGGAAGTTTTAAATAGTACTATGGAATATTATTATAATTTAGTATTTGTGTGCAGATTGTTTCTTGTGATTAATGGATGACTTCCTGCAGGTGACAATGTTGGGTCTGAGTGGAAAGCTGCGCTGGAAGCCTGGCTCTGAATCGGGGCTCATCATCGAGCTGCCCTCTATTGGTCCTGGAGTCTTCGCTGTGGAATACGGCTGGACCATCGGACTGGAGGGGGTGAACTGAAGATGTTCAGAAGTTGGCTGGATACATAAAGAAATGGCTGCATCCACATTGATGTCACAGCCCACATAATTGATCTTGAATATTTCCTACAATGATGAAGAGTGCAGCATTATGCACAATTTGATTATTTCTGCCTGTACAGGAAGAACCTCATGTTTGAGCTGATCTAGGACTGTGATAGGAATGAAATCTATTTTTCTCTGGACTGTTGGTGCCTTAAGGATGGGGTGTATTGTAGTTTGTTATATGACCTATGAATTTATAAAATATATACTCTGTTACTCTTAAAGGAGACCTGAAATCAGACTAATTGATTGAGTCTTACTTACCTGTGGCTATCTCCAGCCCCATGAGCATTGTGGGCTCCATCGCTGTCCTCCCTGGCTGCTCTGTTAGGGCTTGTTCACATCTAGGGTGTTTTTCTGCCTTATTTTTTTAAGGGCAGATGATTTTCAAAATCGCCCACAAAACCCTTGTGCAAAGAATCTCTATAGGAAGGTTCATATCGGCGTGGTTCATCTGCTTTGCGCTCCAGAGCGGTGCCTGTACCAATTTTTTTTTTGGGGGGGGGGGGGGGATTTTTGCTTTAAAGGAAGGTATAGGAAGAGTGCTAAATGCTCACAAAATCGCTTTATGAGGTGACTGCGTTCGCGCCTTTTAATAAATACAATGTATTTATTCATAATTTCTAAGTGATACAATGGAATTGCTCTACAAAAGCGCTTTGTACAAAAGCGTGGAGTGCTGGGATAGATTTCAATTTTAGATGTGAACAAAGCCTTACTGTGCATGCCTGGCTGTGCGCACACCCCCTGTTGCATACCCACAGCTGGGAGCATTCTGTGCAGTACACTCCAGCCACAGGGGCACGCGCTGCCAGGCCACAAATGTGTACAAGAGCACAACTGTCCAAACAGAGCTAATAACGGAACAGCTGGGGAGGATGACAATAGAGCTCATGATTCTCATGGGACTGGAGGAAGCCCCAGGAAAGTTTAAATCATGCATAAAGGATAAGTGTATTACCCCTCTTCTGCACTGCCTGCTAATTTTAACCTGCTTCCACCTGACTGCATTAGGAGTTATTGTAGACTAGCTCGCCTATTAGCTGCTACACAGCGCTACTCTAGTTTAGAGGCTCCAGCAAGAAACCTCATAGGGAAATTTCACCACTGTGATTGGGTGGGCAGCACCCTCTCAAACGGCTGAGTTTCAGTTTGTAGTAAACTATGCCCATGCTATTTGGCCAATCACAACACTTTGTGCTGTAAGAGGGTGCTGTGATTGAGAACTGGTCCCTATAAGGTTTTCCTAAATTAGACTAGTACCTGTCTAGCCTGCAAGTGGAGCACTTTCCTAGTTTGTTTTTATTCTATTAAGTATCCTCCTCTGCATATGGTGGGGGTTTTGGTCATTGGGGAGTACTTTTTCTACTGCATCCCACAATGTCAGGAGAAGCTCTAGTGACAGTGCCCTTATTCTGGCCAGTAATGCATCATATGACCAGATCTTTTATCAAGATGACTTTTTGTGTTTCTTGTACTTGAAGACTTTGTTGATAGTCAATGATTGACTATTGACCATTGCACATATTCTGATAGGTCAGTTCATGCAGTGCTTATTGGGAGATGAGTCTAATGTCAGCTCTGACGATAGTGCCTTTATTCTGGCCAGTGCTGCGTCACATAACCAATCCATCATTATCATAATTTTGTGTTTCTTGCACTTGAAGACTTAATATAAGACACTTATTGTCAATGATTGATTATTGCACATATTCCAATAGGCCAATGCATGCTTGATCTCAGGATGAAACTTTTTATTTTTACATTTTTCTAATAAATTGTTTTTCACTGTTATCCTGGTATTCAGTTTTTGTTTGTTTTTTTGCACATCATTAACCACTTCCCGATCGCCTAACGCACAGGGGCGGCCGGGAAGTGGAGCCCGCAAGGACCAGCTTACCCACAGAGGCGGCAGTCCTTGTAAGGGCATGGGCGGAGCGATCGCGTCATCCGTGACGCGATCCTCCGCCGGCGCCTGTCTCCGCATACCCGCCGTAACATCCCGCCGGCCATACGGAAGCGCCGGCGGGATGTTAACCCCGCGATCGCCGCATACAAAGTGTATAATACACTTTGTAATGTTTACAAAGTGTATTATACAGGCTGCCTCCTGCCCTGGTGGTCCCAGTGTCCGAGGGACCACCAGGGCAGGCTGCAGCCACCCTATGTCGCACCCAAGCACACTGATTTCTCCCTCCCCCCTCCCCCCCCCCCCCCCCAGATCGCCCACAGCACCCCTCAGACCCCCCCTGCCCACCCCCCAGACCCCTGTTTGCACCCAATCACTTATCAATCACTATCTGTAAACGCTATTTTTTTTTATCCCCCCCCCTGCCCCTCCTGATCACCCCCCCCCCCCCCCACCCCTCAGATTCTCCCCAGACCCCCCCCTGTGTACTGTATGCATCTATCCCCCTGATCACCTGTCAATCACCCCCTGTCACTGCCACCCATCAATCAGCCCCTAACCTGCCCCTTGCGGGCAATCTGATCACCCACACCAATAGTTTGCCCCCAGATCCGACATCAGATCACCTCCCAAGTGCAGTGTTTATATGTTTTCTACCCTAAACACCCACTAATTACCCATCAATCACCCCCTGTCACTGCTACCTATCAGATTAGACCCCTATCTGCCCCTAGGGCACTCAATCACCCGCCCACACCCTCCGATTGCCCTCAGGCCCCAGCCCTGATCACCTCGCCAGTGCATTGCTTGCATCTATTCCCCCCTCTAATCACACCTTGAGACACCCATCAATCACCTCCTGTCACCCCCTAGCACACCTACCCATCAGATCAGGCCCTAATTTGCCCTGTGTGGGCTCCTGATCACTCGGCCAAACCCTCAGATCCCCTTCCGATCACCTCCCCAGTGCATTGATTGCATCTATTTTCCCCTCTAACCACCCCCTGAGGCACCCATCAATAACCTCCTGTCACCCCCCCTAGCACTCCTATCCATCAGATCAGGCCCAATACAACCTGTCATCTAAAAGGCCACCCTGCATATGACCGGTTCCACAAAATTCGCCCCCTCATAGACCACCTGTCATCAAAATTTGCAGATGCTTATACCCCTGAACAGTCATTTTGAGACATTTGGTTTCCAGACTACTCACGGTTTTGGGCCCGTAAAATGCCAGGGCGGTATAGGAACCCCACAAACTGACCCCATTTTAGAAAAAAGACACCCCAATGTATTCTGTTAGGTACAGACTAACCAGCAAGCTCATGGTGACCCAGAACTCATTGGAGTGTGTAAGGGACTACAATGGTCCTAAAAGCCCCCTTACTAAGATGTTAAGAAAAACAAAAATTTGCTTTCCTAAAACAGAAAGAATTTGCGATAATTCAGGTTGGAGTGAGCTCGAGATGTCTCCCAGAGCACCACTGCTGAATATATGCAAATTAACCATTGTACCCTTAGAAGCTAAACACACCTCCAGAACCACTGGAATGCAATGATGTCAGCTTGTTAAATTGTACAGAGCCATAATAATCCAACATGCATACAGACTGTTTCGGATTGTTTGATCCTCATCAGTGCATGGCATGGATTAATTTGGCTCTATGGAGTAGGGCTTGTAAACCGAGAGGTACAGACTAACCAGCAAGCTCATGGTGACCCAGAACTCAATTGAGTGGTGCTCTGGGAGACATCTCGAGCTCACTCCAACCTGAATTATCGCAAACTCTTTCTGTTTTAGGAAAGCAAATTTTTGTTATTCTGTTAGGTGTATGACGAGTTCATAGAAGATTTAGTTTTTTGTCAAAAGTTAGCGGAAATTGATTTTTTTTTTTTCACAAAGTGTCATTTTTCTCTAACTTGTGACAAAAAATAAAATCTTCTATGAACTCACCGTACTACTAACGGAATACCTTAGGGTGTCTTCTTTCTAAAATGGGGTCACTTGTGGGGTTCCTATACTGCCCTGGCATTTTAGAAAACAAATGCCTCAAAATGACCTGTGATTAGGACGTTGGGCCCCTTAGCGCACCTAGGCTTCACAAAAATGTCACACATGTGGTATCGCCGTACTCAGGAGAAGTAGTATAATGTGTTTTGGGGTGTATTTTTACACATACCCATGCTGGGTGGGAGAAATCTCTCTGTAAATGGACAATTGTGTGTAAAAAAAAATTGTCATTTACAGAGATATTTCTCCCACCCAGCATGGGTATGTGTAAAAATACACCCCAAAACACATTATACTACTTCTCCTAAGTACAGCAATACCACATGTGTGGCACTTTTTTGCAGCCTAACTGCGCTAAGGGGCCCAAAGTCCAATGAGCACCTTAAGGCTTTACAGGGCTGCTTACAAATTAGCACCCCCCAAAATGCGAGGACAGTAAACACACCCCACAAATGACCCCATTTTGGAAAGTAGACACTTCAAGGTATTCAGAGAGGGGCATGGTGAGTCCGTGGCAGATTTCATTTTTTTTTGTCGCAAGTTAGAAGAAATGGAAACTTTTTTTTTTTTTTTTTGTCACAAAGTGTCATTTTCCGCTTACTTGTGACAAAAATTAATATCTTCTATGAACTCACTATGCCTCTCAGTGAATACTTTGGGATGTCTTCTTTCCAAAACGGGTTATTTGGGGGGTATTTATACTATCCTGGAATTCTAGCCCCTCATGAAACATGACAGGCGGTCAGAAAAGTCATAGATGCTTGAAAATGGGAAAATTCACTTTTTGCACCATAGTTTGTAAACGCTATAACTTTTACCCAAACCAATAAATATACACTGAATGGGTTTGTTTTTTTTTATCAAAAACATGTTTGTCCACATTTTTCGCGCTGCATGTATACAGAAATTTTACTTTATTTGAAAAATGTCAGCACAGAAAGTTAAAAAAATCATTTTTTTTCCAAAATTTGTCTTTTTTGATGAATATAATAAAAAGCAAAAATCGCAGGAGCAATCAAATAGCACCAAAAGAAAGCTTTATTAGTGACAAGAAAAGGAGCCAAAATTCATTTAGGTGGTAGGTTGTATGAGCGAGCAATAAACCGTGAAAGCTGCAGTGGTTCTATGAACTCACCGTACTACTAACAGAATACCTTGGGGTGTCTTCTTTCTAAAATAGATTCATTTGTGGGGTTCCTATACTGTCCTGGCATTTTAGGGGCCCTAAACCGTGAGGAGTAGTCTTGAAACAAAATTTCTCAAAATGACCTGTGAAATCCTAAAGTTACTCATTGGACTTTGGGCCCCTTAGCGCAGTTGGGGTGCAAAAAAGTGCCACACGTGGTATCGCCGTACTCGGGAGAAGTAGTACAATGTGTTTTGGGGTGTATTTTTACACATACACATGCTGGGTGGGAGAAATAACTCTGTAAATGGACAATTGTGTGTAAAAAAAAATCAAAAGATTGTCATTTACAGAGGTATTTCTCCAACCCAGCATGGGTATGTGTAAAAATACACCCCAAAACACATTATACTACTTCTCCCGAGTACGGCAATACCACATGTGTGGCACTTTTTTGCACCCTAACTGCGCTAAGGGGCCCAAAGTCCAATGAGTACCTTTAGGATTTCACAGGTCATTTTTGTTTCAAGACTACTCCTCACGGTTTAGGGCCCCTAAAATGCCAGGGCAGTATAGGAACCCCACAAATGACCCCATTTGAGAAAGAAGACACCCCAAGGTATTCCGTTAGGAGTATGGTGAGTTCATAGAAGTTTTTATTTTTTTGCCACAAGTTAGCAGAAATTGATTTTAATTGTTTTATTCACAAAGTGTCATTTTCCGCTAACTTGTGACAAAAAATAAAATCTTCTATGAACTCGCCATACTCCTAACGGAATACCTTTGGGTGTCTTCTCTCTAGAATGGGGTCATTTGTGTGGGGTTCCTATACTGCCCTGGCATTTTAGGGGCCCTAAACCGTGAGGAGTAGTCTTAAAACCAAATGTCGCAAAATGACCTGTGAAATCCTAAAGGTACTCATTGGACTTTGGGCCCCTTAGCATACTTAAGGTGTAAAAAAGTGCCACACATGTGGTACCGCCGTACTCAGGAGAAGTAGTATAATGTGTTTTGGGGTGTATTTTTACACATACCCATGCTGGGTTGGAGAAATATCTCTGTAAATGACAATTGTTTGTAAATGGACAATTGTGTGTAAAAAAAATCAGAGATTTCTCCCACCCAGCATGGGTATGTGTAAAAATACACCCCAAAACACATTATACTACTTCTCCTGAGTACGGCGGTACCACATGTGTGACACTTTTTTGCAGCCTAGGTGCGCTAAGGGGCCCAACGTCCTATTCACAGGTCATTTTGAGGCATTTGTTTTCTAGACTACTCCTCGCGGGTTAGGGCCCCTAAAATGCCAGGGCAGTATAGGAACCCCACAAGTGACGCCATTTTAGAAAGAAGACACCCCAAGGTATTCCGTTTGGTGTATGGCGAGTTCATAGAAGATTTTATTTTTTGTCACAAGTTAGTGAAAAATGACACTTTGTGAAAAAAAAAAACAATAAAAATCAATTTCCGCTAACTTTTGACAAAAAATAAAATCTTCTATGAACTCGTCATACACCTAACAGAATACCTTGGGGTGTCTTTTTTTCTAAAATGGGGTCACTTGTGGGGTTCCTATACCGCCCTGGCATTTTACGGGCCCAAAACCGTGAGTAGTCTGGAAACCAAATGTCTCAAAATGACTGTTCAGGGGTATAAGCATCTGCAAATTTTGATGACAGGTGGTCTGAGGGGGCGAATTTTGTGGAACCGGTCATAAGCAGGGTGGCCTTTTAGATGACAGGTTGTATTGGGTCTGATCTGATGGATAGGAGTGCTAGGGGGGTGACAGGAGGTGATTGATGGGTGTCTCAAGGTGTGATTAGAGGGGGGAATAGATCCAAGCAATGCACTGGCGAGGTGATCAGGACTGGGGTCTGAGGGCGTTCTGAGGGTGTGGGCGGGTGATTGAGTGCCCTAGGGGCAGATAGGGGTCTAATCTGATAGGTAGCAGTGACAGGGGGTGATTGATAGGTAATTAGTGGGTGTTTAGGGTGGAGAACAGATGTAAACACTGCACTTGGGAGGTGATCGGACGTCGGATCTGCGGGCGATCTATTGGTGTGGGTGGGTGATCAGATTGCCCGCAAGGGGCAGGTTAGGGGCTGATTAATGGGTGGCAGTGACAGGGGGTGATTGACAGGTAATTAGTGGGTTATTACAGGGGAGAACAGATGTAAATATTGCACTGGCGAATTGATAAGGGGGGGTCTAAGGGCAATCTGAGCGTGTAGGCGGGTGATTGGGTGCCCGCAAGAGGCAGATTAGGGTCTGATCTGATGGGTAACCGTGATAGGGGGTGATTGATGGGTAATTAGTGGGTGTTTAGAGGAGACAATAGATGTAAACACTGCGCTTGGGTGGTGATCTGATGTCGGATCTGCGGGCTATCTATTGGTGTGGGTGGGTGAACAGATTGCCCGCAAGGGGCAGATTAATGGGTGGCAGTGACAGGGGGTGATTAAAAAAAAATAGCGTTGACAGATAGTGACAGGGAGTGATTGATGGGTGATTAGGGGGGTGATTGGGTGCAAACTGGGGGGTGGGCAGGGGGGGTCCTGATGGGTGCTGTGGGCGATCTGGGGCGGGGGGGCGAAATCAGTGTGCTTGGGTGCAGACTAGGGTGGCTGCAGCCTGCCCTGGTGGTCCCTCGGACACTGGGACCACCAGGGCAAGAGGCAGCCTGTATAATACACTTTGTAAACATTACAAAGTGTATTATACACTTTGTATGCGGCGATCGCGGACTTAACATCCCGCCGGCGCTTCCGTATGGCCGGCGGGATGTTGCGGCAGGTGAGCGGCGCCAGGCGGAGGTGGAGGATCGCGTCACGGATGACGCGATCGCTCCGCCCATGCCCCTACAAGGACCGCCGCCTTTGGGCATGAGCTGGTCCTTGTGGGGTCCACTTCCCGGCCGCCTCTGTGCGTTAGGCGGTCGGGAAGTGGTTAAGGGGGGTAAAGCCCACGGTCCTCAAGTGGTTAACCACTTGCCGACCGCACGCTTATACCGTGCGTCGGCAAAGTGGCAGCTGCAGGACCAGCGACAGCAGTATTGCGTCGCCAGCTGCAGGCTGATTAACCACTTCCCGACCGCCCACTACACAGGGGCGGCGGGGAAGTGGAGCCCTGCAGGACGGCCTCACCCACAGAGGCGGCGGTCCATTTAAGGGCATGGGCGGAGCGATCGCGTCATCCGTGACGCGATCCTCCGCCGGCGCCTGTCACCGCTCGCTCGCCGCAACATCCCGCCGGCTATACGGAAGCGCCGGCGGGATGTTAACCCCGCGATCGCCGCATACAAAGTGTATAATACACTTTGTAATGTTTACAAAGTGTATTATACAGGCTGCCTCCTGCCCTGGTGGTCCCAGTGTCCGAGGGACCACCAGGGCAGGCTGCAGCCACCCTAGTCTGCACCCAAGCACACTGATTTCTCCCCCCCCTGCCCCAGATCGCCCACAGCACCCATCAGACCCCCCCCCCTGCCCACCCCCCAGACCCCTGTTTGCACCCAATCACCCCCCTAATCACCCATCAATCACTCCCTGTCACTATCTGTCAACGCTATTTTTTTTTTATCCCCCCCCCCTGCTCCCTGCCCCCTCCTGATCACCCCCCACCCCTCAGATTCTCCCCAGACCACCCCCCCTGTTTACTGTATGCATCTATCCCCCTGATCACCTGTCAATCACCCGTCAATCACCCATCAATCACCCCCTGTCACTGCCACCCATCAATCAGCCCCTAACCTGCCCCTTGCGGGCAATCTGATCACCCCCCCACACCAATAGATCGCCCACAGATCCGACATCAGATCACCTCCCAAATCCATTGTTTACATCTATTCTCTCCTCTAAACACCCACTAATTACCCATCAATCACCCCCTATCACCACTTGTCACTTTTACCTATCAGATCAGACCCTAATCTGCCCCTTGCGGGCACCCAATCACCCGCCCACACGCTCAGATTGCCCTCTGACCCCCCCTTATCAATTCACCAGTGCATTAATTACATCTGTTCTTCCCTGTAATAACCCACTGATCACCTGTCAATCACCTGCCAATCACCTATCACCCATCAATCACCCCCTGTCACCCCCTGTCACTGCCACCCATCAATCAGCCCCTAACCTGCCCCTTGCGGGCAATCTGATCACCCACCCACACCATTAGATCGCCCGCAAACCCGCCGTCAGATTACCTCCCAAATGTATCGTTTACATCTGTTATCTTCTCTAAACACCCACTAATTACCCATCAATCACCCCCTATCACCACCTGTCACTGTTACCTATCAGATCAGACCCTAATCTGCCCCTTGCGGGCACCCAATCACCCGCCCACACGCTCAGATTGCCCTCAGACCCCCCCCCCCCCTTATCAATTCGCCAGTGCATTAATTACATCTGTCCTTCCCTGTAATAACCCACTGATCACCTGTCAATCACCTGCCAATCACCTATCACCCATCAATCACCCCCTGTCACTGCCACCCAACAATCAGCCCCTAACCTGCCCCTTGCGGGCAATCTGATCACCCACCCACACCAATAGATCGCCCGCAGATCCGACATCAGATCACCACCCAAGCGCAGTGTTTCCATCTATTCTCTCCTCTAAACACCCACTAATTACCCATCAATCACCCATCAATCACTCCCTATCACCACCTGTCACTGTTACCTATCAGATCAGACCCTAATCTGCCCCTTGCGGGCACCCAATCGACCGCCTACACGCTCAGATTGCCCTCAGACCCCCCCTTATCAATTCGCCAGTGCAATATTTACATCTGTTCTCCCCTGTAATAACCCACTGATTACCTGTCAATCACCTATCAATCACCCATCAATCACCCCCTGTCACTGCCACCCATCAATCACCCCCTGTCACTGCCACCCATCAATCACCCGCTGTCACTGCCACCCATCAATCAGCCCCTAACCTGCCCCTTGCGGGCAAACTGATCACCCACCCACACCAATAGATCGCCCGCAGATCCGACATCAGATCACCACCCAAGCGCAGTGTTTCCATCTATTCTCTACCCTAAACACCCACTAATTACCCATCAATCACCCCCTGTCACTGCTACCTATCAGATTAGACCCCTATCTGCCCCTAGGGCACTCAATCACCCGCCCACACCCTCAGAATGCCCTCAGACCCCAGCCCTGATCACCTCGCCAGTGCATTGCTTGCATCCATTCCCCCCTCTAATCACACCTTGAGACACCCATCAATCACCTCCTGTCACCCCCTAGCACACCTACCCATCAGATCAGGCCCCAATTTGCCCCGTGTGGGCTCCTGATCACTCGGCCAAACCCTCAGACCCCCTTCCGATCACCTCCCCAGTGCATGGATTGCATCTATTTTCCCCTCTAACCACCCCCTGAGACACCCATCAATCACCTCCTGTCACCCCCCTAGCACTCCTATCCATCAGATCAGGCCCAATACAACCTGTCATCTAAAAGGCCACCCTGCTTATGACCGGTTCCACAAAATTCGCCCCCTCATAGACCACCTGTCATCAAAATTTGCAGATGCTTATACCCCTGAACAGTCATTTTGAGACATTTGGTTTCCAGACTACTCACGGTTTTGGGCCTGTAAAATGCCAGGGCGGTATAGGAACCCCACAAGTGACCCCATTTTAGAAAAAAAAGACACCCCAAGGTATTATGTTAGGTGTATGACGAGTTCATAGAAGATTTAATTTTTTGTCAAAAGTTAGCGGAAATTAATTTTTATTGGTTTTTTTTCACAAAGTGTCATTTTTCACTAACTTGTGACAAAAAATAAAATCTTCTATGAACTCGCCATACACCTAACGGAATACCTTGGGGTGTCTTCTTTCTAAAATCGGGTCACTTGTGGGGTTCCTATACTGCCCTGGCATTTTAGGGGCCCTAAACCGCGAGGAGTAGTCTAGAAAACAAATGCTTCAAAATGACCTGTGAATAGGACGTTGGGCCCCTTAGCGCACCTAGGCTGCAAAAAAGTGTCACACATGTGGTACCGCCGTACTCAGGAAAAGTAGTATAATGTGTTTTGGGGTGTATTTTTACACATACCCATGCTGGGTGGGAGAAATTTCTATGTAAATGGACAATTGTGTGTAAAAAAATCAAACAATTGTCATTTACAGAGATATTTCTCCCACTTAGCATGGGTATGTGTAAAAATACACCCCAAAACGCATTATACTACTTCTCCTGAGTACAGCGGTACCACATGTGTGGCACTTTTTTACACCCTAAGTACGCTAAGGGGCCCAAAGTCCAATGAGTACCTTTAGGATTTCACAGGTCATTTTGCGACATTTGGTTTCAAGACTACTCCTCACGGTTTAGGGCCCCTAAAATGCCAGGGCAGTATAGGAACCCCACAAATGACCCCATTCTAGAAAGAAGACACCCAAAGGTATTCCGTACGGAGTATGGTGAGTTCATAGAAGATTTTATTTTTTGTCACAAGTTAGCGGAAAATGACACTTTGTGAAAAAAAACTATTAAAATCAATTTCCGCTAACTTGTGACAAAAAAATAAAAACTTCTATGAACTCACCATACTCCTAACGGAATACTTTGGGGTGTCTTCTTTCTAAAATGGGGTCATTAGTGGGGTTCCTATACTGCCCTGGCATTTTAGGGGCCCTAAACCGTGAGGAGTAGTCTTGAAACAAAAATGACCTGTGAAATCCTAAAGGTACTCATTGGACTTTGGGCCCCTTAGTGCAGTTAGGGTGCAAAAAAGTGCCACACATGTGGTATCGCCGTACTCGGGAGAAGTAGTACAATGTGTTTTGGGGTGTATTTTTACACATACCCATGCTGGGTGGGAGAAATACCTCTGTAAATGACAATCTTTTGATTTTTTTACACACAATTGTCCATTTACAGAGGTATTTCTCCCACCCAGCATGGGTATGTGTAAAAATACACCCCAAAACACATTGTACTACTTCTCCCGAGTATGGCGATACCACATGTGTGGCACTTTTTTGCACCCTAACTGCGCTAAAGGGCCCAAAGTCCAATGAGTACCTTTAGGATTTCACAGGTCATTTTGAGAAATTTCGTTTCAAGACTACTCCTCACGGTTTAGGGCCCCTAAAATGCCAGGGCAGTATAGGAACCCCACAAATGACCCCATTTTAGAAAGAAGACACCCCAAGGTATTCCGTTAGGAGTATGGTGAGTTCATAGAAGATTTTATTTTTTGTCAAAAGTTAGCGGAAATTGATTTTAATTGTGTTTTTTCACAAAGTGTCATTTTCCGCTAACTTGTGACAAAAAATAAAATCTTCTATGAACTCGCCATACTACTAACGGAATACCTTGGGGTGTCTTCTTTCTAAAATGGGGTCATTTGTGGGGTTCCTATACTGCCCTGGCATTTTAGGGGCCCTAAACCGTGAGGAGTAGTCTTGAAACGAAATTTCTCAAAATGACCTGTGAAATCCTAAAGGTACTCATTGGACTTTGGGCCCTTTAGCGCAGTTAGGGTGCAAAAAAGTGCCACACATGTGGTATCGCCGTACTCAGGAGAAGTAGTATAATGTGTTTTGTGGTGTATTTTTACACATACCCATGCTGAGTGGGAGAAATATCTCTGTAAATGGACAATTGTGTGTAAAAAAAATTAACAAATTGTCATTTACAGAGATATTTCTCCCACCCAGCATGGGTATGTGTAAAAATACACCCCAAAACACATTATACTACTTCTCCTGAGTACGGCAATACCACATGTGTGGCACTTTTTTGCAGCCTAACTGCGCTAAGGGGTCCAAAGTCCAATGAGCACCTTTAGGCTTTACAGGGGTGCTTACAATTTAGCACCCCCCAAAATGTCAGGACAGTAAACACACCCCACAAATGATCCCATTTTGGAAAGTAGACCCTTCAAGGTATTCAGAGAGGGGCATGGTGAGTCCGTGGCAGATTTCATTTTTTTTTGTCGCAAGTTAGAAGAAATGGAAACTTTTTTTTTTTTTTTTTTTTCTCACAAAGTGTCATTTTCCGCTTACTTGTGACAAAAAATAATATCTTCTATGAACTCACTATGCCTCTCAGTGAATACTTTGGGATGTCTTCTTTCCAAAATGGGGTCATTTGGGGGGTATTTATACTATCCTGGAATTCTAGCCCCTCATGAAACATGACAGGGGGTCAGAAAAGTCAGAGATGCTTGAAAATGGGAAAATTCACTTTTGGCACCATAGTTTGTAAACGCTATAACTTTTACCCAAACCAATAAATATACACTGAATGGGTTTTTTTTTATCAAAAACATGTTTGTCCACATTTTTCGCGCTGCATGTATACAGAAATTTTACTTTATTTGAAAAATGTCAGCACAGAAAGTTAAAAAAATCATTTTTTTGCCAAAATTCATGTCTTTTTTGATGAATATAATAAAAAGTAAAAATCGCAGGAGCAATCAAATAGCACCAAAAGAAAGCTTTATTAGTGACAAGAAAAGGAGCCAAAATTCATTTAGGTGGTAGGTTGTATGAGCGAGCAATAAACCGTGAAAGCTGCAGTGGTCTGAATGGAAAAAAAGTGGCCGGTCCTTAAGGGGTAGAAAGCCCTAGGTCCTCAAGTGGTTAATTAGGAAGCAGCCGCTCGCGCGAGCGGCTGCTTCCTGTCAATTCACGGCGGGGGGCTCCGTGAATAGCCTGCGGGCCGCCGATGGCGGCTCGCAGGCTAAATGTAAACACAAGCGGAAATAATCCGCTTTGTTTACATTGTACGGCGCTGCTGCGCAGCAGCGCCGTAAGGCAGATCGGCGATCCCCGGCCAATCAGTGGCCGGGGATGGCCGCCATGTGACAGGGGACGTCCCGTCACTGGCTGCACAGGACGGATAGCGTCCTGTGCAGCCTCGATCGCCGGGGGGGCCAGGTAGGAGAGGGAGGGGGAGGATTTCGCCGCGGAGGGGGGCTTTGAGGTGCTCCCTCCCCCCCCGCAACACCCAGGCAGGCAGGAGAGATCAGACCTCCCCCTGCACATCATCCCCATAGGGGGGAAAAAAGGGGGGCAATCTGATCTCTCTGCCTGCACCCTGATCTGTGCTGGGGGCTGCAGAGCCCACCCAGCACAGATCACTCAAAACAGCGCTGGTCCTTAAGGGGGGGGTAAAGGGTGGGTCATCAAGTGGTTAAATGTGACGCATAGTAATTTGTCAGGTGAAGCACAGATGTACATAATATTCACTTACTTACAGGAGTCATATGGAATGGTTTTGCTATACAGAGTAGTTTGCGAACTGTAGAGGGGACTGACCCTGTGCTGCAGCAGGTAAAGGTCTGCTGTGCTTCACTGCCACTTATAGGGGAAAGTATAGGCCTAAAGCCAGATCCTCTGAGGAGGAAGGAAGAGGCATCCAAACATCCCTTTAAATGACATGTCTTGTTATACTGCCTCTAAATGTCTATTAGTCTTTCTCAACATTCTCTTTAACCACTTGAGGACCCACCCTTTACCCCCCCTTAACCACTTGAGGACCCACCCTTTACCCCCCCTTAAGGACCAGCGCTGTTATTTGTGATCTGTGCTGGGTGGGCTCTACAGCCCCCAGCACAGATCAGGGTGCATCTAGAGCGATCAGATCGCCCCCCTTTTTCCCCCACTATGGGGATGATGTGCTGGGGGGGTCTGATCGCTCCTGCCTGCCGGTGTTGCGGGGGGGGGGGCACCTCAAAGCCCCCCTCCGCGGCGAAATCCCCCCCCCTCCCTCTCCTACCTGGCCCCCTGGTGTTCCGGGCTGCACAGGACGCTATCCGTCCTGTGCAGCCAGTGACAGGACGTCCCCTGTCACATGGCGGCCATCCCCGGCCGCTGATTGGCCGGGGATCGCCGATCTGCCTTACGGCGCTGCTGCGCAGCAGCGCTGTACAATGTAAACAAAGCGGATTATTTCCGCTTGTGTTTACATTTAGCCTGCGAGCCGCCATCAGCGGCCCGCAGGCTATTCACGGAGCCCCCCCGCCGTGATTTGACAGGAAGCAGCCGCTCGCGCGAGCTTCCTGATTAGTCAGCCTGCAGCTGGCGACGCAATACTGCGTCGCTGGTCCTGCAGCTGCCACTTTGCCGACGCGCGGTACGAGTGCGCGGTCGGCAAGTGGTTAAGGACCAGCATTGAATTATGTGATCTGTGCTGGGTGGGCTCTACAGTCCCCAGCACAGATCAAACAACAGGCAGAGAGATCAGATCACCCCCCTTTTTTCCCCACTAGGGGGATGATGTGCTGGGGGGGTCCGATCTCTCCTGCCTGCGTGTGGCTGGCGGGGGGCCACCTCAAAGCCCCCCTCCGCGGCGAAATTCCGCTTCCCCCCTCTCCTACCTGGCCCCCTGGTGATCGGGGCTGCACAGGATGCTATCCGTTCTGTGCAGCCTGTGACAGGACGTCCCCTGTCACATGGTGGCGATCCCCGGCCGCTGATTGGCCGGGGATCGCCGATCTGCCTTACGGCGCTGCTGCGCAGCAGCGCTGGACACTGTAAACAAAGCGGATTATTTCCGCTTGTGTTTACATTTAGCCTGCGAGCCGCCATCGGCGGCCCGCAGGCTATTCACGGAGCCCCCCGCCGTGAATTGACAGGAAGCAGCCGCTCGCGCGAGCTTCCTGATTAATCAGCCTGCAGCTGGCGACGCAGTACTGCGTCGCTGGTCCTGCAGCTGCCACTTTGCCGACGCACGGTATAAGCGTGCGGTCGGCAAGTGGTTAATTGCTACGGCTTAAGGTGCGTACACACATGCGACTATAGTCGTTTGAAACGATTGGTCCCCGATCATTTGACGACTGTTTTAAAAAAAAAAACATCCAACGATCATTAAGTCAAAAGATGAACGAGCTAGATCGTTTAAAAAAATCCACCAAGGCAGATCTTTCGTTTTTAACGACGATTGTTTGCAAAAGTAGTACATCGTTAGAAAATGGTCGTTAGTAGTAGGCTTGACATGCGTATTTAGTTATCTCCATAGAACCTTTCCTTTTTAAGCGCAACAGTTGCTTTTCGTGATGTAACGTTCGTTCTATGAATGTGTGCTGTGACAAGTTAATTGCTACATTATTATATCAGAATTGTCATTTTAACAGGACAGAGTGTATATTTGTATGTTTTGTCAACGCTATATTATGTAAATGCTCTACCTACATACCTGAAGTATGAAATCTTGTACTGTAATATACATAACGTTAGTTTTACAGTAACGTACGTTTTGAACTGTTCATAACATGCGGGCGGAACTTGCTATGATGTCAGTTCCAGGAACAGTATGTGACATTGTTCCTGGATCGTTCATTAACAAACAATCAGATCGTTAGCTTTAAAAGCTAACTTTACTTAGTTCGTTCTTTCGTCAATTAAAAGATCGTTTGTCGTTCACTATGAACGATCGTTGTCGTATGTGTGTACATAGCTCTAGACTTCCAAGAAACGTTACACATGCCATTCTTAGGTTATTTTCCATTATAACTCCTACATATTTTCAAACCGGTACCCAAGAAGTTAAACATACACACAGCCTAAAGTACTCAGGGGGTGTCTGTTGTGTTCTGATCTCACTCAGCTGCTGCCTGGGGGGGGGGGGGGGGGGGGGGTAGCTTCCTTAGCAGTATGATTATTTCCAGATTCTTTTTCCAAAAGCTTTGCAATTTTTTCACAAGCTTTCAGACCCTAAAAATCATACCACTTGATAGATCAGCAGCAGCCCTGCACATTTCACACCTCTGATGGATTTAACTCGGGATTACTGCTCAGAGCTGCGGATTTCTGTCCCGAGCCTGACTCGGGGTTACCGCTAGGGAGGGTAAAAGCATGTCCCTCTGGAGAAGGCTGCGGGTCCTATCAGATTCCATCATCCAGACGACGGGCTGTTTCTATTGGCTCCCTACTTCTGCCTGTGAGTCACACTCCCAGCACAGTCTCCTCGCACAGATGCCACAAATTTTTTCACCACTTCAAAGCAGGAAGTATTGCTTTTGTGGCATTACCACTTGTTGTCCGCTTTATGAATAGACATTTACTGGCGTGTTGAGGCATTTACCGTACAATTCGGTAATTTACCTCTCTGCTTAGTAATTTCAGCTTTTCATGCAGTAACAGCTTTTATGAATTGCCATTTTCTTAAGTGCTCTGTAAAGTCAGCTGTCTTCTGCATTACTAAATGCTTTATGAATTGACCCCAATGAAACAGTGTGACCAAGGGGTCTGTGCCAAGGAAGGTTGTCCTTATTTTAGCAAGACATTGCCAAACTGAATGGGCACATATTACAACTGCATGACTCAATGGTAGAATAGTTCAATTGAGTCCAATATTGGAACTCAACTGCGCTGGCTGGAGTGTAAACCAGCCACAAAAAAATTGTGGATTATGAAATGAACAACGTAGGAGCAGCGGAGATCCTATATCGGGTAAGACTAGGAGAACATTTAATTGTCTTAACTACAATTGTGGTCTTCTGTTCTCAAACATTTAAACCAGTGTAGTGTTACAAGAAGTGATGAAACAGCAGAAACATTACCCTGACATAACTATTTTTTTTGAAACGTGTTAGGCTCAGCACTTTTTTTTTTTTTTTTTTTTTTTAGAAATCACACATTATAAAAGTATATGCCTTGCTGCAAAATGCAGCTATCTGCGAAAAACATGCAATTTTGAAAAAAATACATGATACTATATTTTTTTTTTCCGTAGGTAAAACCGCTGATTAAAAAATGCAACGGTACTTATCCGTTAGCCGGGCGCATCCTCTAGGTGGCGACAAAACTCCACCAGAGTTACATCTTTCCCTACCATCCATGTCGGCCTGGAGGGGGAATAGTAATTAGCGCCACCTGCCGGATGCGCCCGGCTAACGGATAAGTACCAATGCAAATTTATACAAAAATGCAATAAAAAAAACACACAAACACAGAGGGAAAAAACAAAACGCATGTGACAGAAAACTCATAGTTTTCCGTTTAGACAAGTGTGCTCCCAGCCTTGCTGTAAACCAACATTTTGCAGTGTCAATGTTTGCATGTTCTTTGCGGGGTTTTTTTTTTTTTAGTTATTAAATTAATATTGTGGTTTTACAGGATTTGGAAATCATTACATTCTGCTTTTATTTACATTTCACAGAGAGCGTCACAGTTGTTTTGGAAATAGGGCTTGTTATTGTTAGCATCCGGGTAAATTTAGCTACTACACAAAGAATTGAATGTGTGCATTAAACACCAAGTGAACACCTGACATATCTGGCTAAGCAAATTTGGCCTAATTGGCTATTCATGAGGCAATGCTCATGCAAATATGCATTTGCTTTCGCATGCCAACTTATGCAGGGTCAAAAACCAATGCCGCAAAGCGGTCGCCCTGCGGGAATTAGTTCATGCTACAATAGCACTATCCAGGAGCGCCACAGGGAGGCTTCCCATTGCCCCCATACAACCGGGGGACCGCAGGGTCCCAGGCGCTCTCACTGCCTGGGAACTTGGGGGGGCCGCCTGCGCCACCCAGCCTCCCCCTCCGACAGGGCGACTGCGTTGCGGCATTGGTTTTTGACCCTGCATGCGAAAGCGAATGCATATTTGCATGAGCATTGCCTCATGAATAGCCAATTAGGCCAAATTTGCTTAGCCAGATATGTCAAGTGTTCACTTGGTGTTTAATGCACACATTCAATTCTTTGTGTAGTGGTAAATTTAGCTACGTTTAGGGGCTGCAAGGCCTGAATTGTTGGCTATACCTGGTCCAGCAGCAGAAATACACACACAGGTAACTACTGAAAAAACTGCTGCAATTACTAGTGGAGGCTTTATAAGGTCATGCTTTGCATTAACCACTTGAGGACCCACCCTTTACCCCCCCCTTAAGGACCAGCGCTGTTTTAGCTGATCTGTGCTGGGTGGGCTGTGCAGCCCCCAGCACAGATCAAACACCAGGCAGAGCGACCAGATCGCCACCCTTTTTTCCCCCACTAGGGGGATGATGTGCTGGGGGGGGTCCTATCGCTCCTGCATGCTGTGGGTGGCGGGGGGGCACCTCAAAGCCCCCCTCCGCGGCGATATTCCCCCCTCCCTCCCTTCCCCGGAGATCCGAGGCTGCACAGAAACGGATCTGTCCTGTGCAGCCTCTAACAGGCTCCTGCCTGTCATGTGACAGCGATCCCCGGCCGCTGATTGGCCGGGGATCGCTGATCTGGTACAGAAAATGTAGAAAATGTAGAAATGTAAACAAAGCGGATTATTTCACGGAGCCCCCCGCCGTGAATTGACAGGAAGCAGCCGCTCGCACGAGCGGCTGCTTCCTGATTAATTAGCCTGCAGCCGGTGACGCGGAACTGCGTCGCTGGTCCTGCAGCTGCCACTTTGCCGACGCGCGTTATGAGTGCGCGGTCGGCAAGTGGTTAAACATTTTTTAAGCCTGTAAAGACTAAAGTCCAGATGCAGGCCAGATCTGTCACATTATGAAACAAAGAATACAGTACAACAAACGGGACCATGAACTGTGGAGCAGCTGAATCCCTTTATGAGGTAAGAATAGGACAGCATTTCAGTTTAAAAACTACAGCCTCTTAAAGTATCTTCTCAGTTCCCAAATTTCTAAGGAGCTCTGTTCAAAAAAACAAGGTAAACATTCCCCAGCTCCCACTTTTTGCAAATGTTACTAGCATCAACTTCAAAATTAGCAAATATTTTCACAAAATATTGTTAATCAGTTCCCAATATGTTGTCTGTAAACGATTTTTATGTAATGCCATTGCTCAGGCACAGTATTTAAATGCATGTTTTGTAGAATAAATTATAATTTGCAATGCACAATGCTTTGTGCATAGCATGTAAACCATTTTTTCTCATTCTTTGTGTTAACTGGCTGACCGAGTTTGCAGTGTTGATTTCCTGTGTCATATGCAGTTTGGCTACACTGAATAACAGGTGATAGCTCTATGCAGTGGCAGCTTTATAGTTTGTGCACAAATCTATGGATCATGTGACCATCTTTTCCAATTGCAATTTCTCTGGAAGGCTGCATCAAATATGAAACTTATGTAATACAATAGTCTGCTTTTCACCTTTAAGAATAAAAAGTCTGTGAATGAAGGCTTTTACATAATTTGCAAATCATTGCATTTTATTTACATTTTACAGTGACAACATTTTTGGCAGTATGATGATACATTTTAATTGGTCAATAGACTGTACAACTGCTGTTTAGTCAAAAAGTAGATTTATAAGATGTATGCTATAAAGGCCCTATTCAGTGGTCAGTTGCGTTGCAGAATAAATCTGCATGTTAACTTACTGCCCATACAATTCTATGGGCCTATTCACAGTAACAGATCGCATTATTTTAACTCGCTGCATGCAGGCTTTGTATTAAAGTCTATGGCCAGTGTCCATTTCAGTTCACACACATTCTAACATGTGCGTTATATAACTGACCACTGTGAACCTAGCTGCAGTATTCAATTTTGTCAATTGTGCCTTTACTAGTAATGGAAACAAAGTAAAAAAAAAAAAGTCAGCTTATATCCAAAAAACACAGAGAGACATTTTATAAAGATGTATGAAGTGTAAAATAAGAGAATTAAGTTATTCTAGAAGTCTGAGCCATTAGCTGAATGTCAACAGCAAGTAAACGTCTTCATAACCTTCAGTGTGTCTTTAAAGGCAGTTCACAAAGTCTTTTTTTTTTTTTTTTTCACGCTGGTACAGAAGTCTTTAAATACTTTACAAAGCAATAATTCCAGTTTCAGCAATGAGAGGTCTGTGTCTCCTCCAGATATTTGATGGTCACTCAGCAGTACTCCGAAAAGTCATCATCTACATAATTAGAGGGGAACCAACCAATCTAGAAAATACAACATAAGTCAACAGTAAATACAAGCAGTTGTAAGTGCCTTAACCACTTGAGGACCCACCCTTTACCCCCCCTTAAGGACCAGCGGCTGTTTAATGGGATCTGTGCTGGGTGGGCTCTGCAGCCCCCAGCACAGATCAGGTAGCACACAGAGCGATCAGATCGCCCCCCTTTTTTCCCCCCTATGGGGATGATGTGCAGGGGGGGTCTGATCGCTCCTGCCTGCAGGCATTTAGCGGGGGGGCACCTCAAAGCCCCCCTCCGCAGCAAAATTCCCCCCTCCCTCTCCTACCTGTCCCCTCCCCGGTGATCCGGGCTGCACAGGACGCTATCCGTCCTGTGCAGCCAGTGACAGGACGTCCCCTGTCACATGGCGGCGATCCCCGGCCGCTGATTGGCCGGGGATCGCCGATCTGCCTTACGGCGCTGCTGCGCAGCAGCGCCGTACAATGTAAACAAAGCGGATTATTTCCGCTTGTGTTTACATTTAGCCTGCGAGCCGCCATCGGCAGCCCGCAGGCTATTCACGGAGCCCCCCGCCGTGAATTGACAGGAAGCAGCCGCTCGCGCGAGCGGCTGCTTCCTGATTAATCAGCCTGCAGCTGGCGACGCAGTACTGCGTCGCTGGTCCTGCAGCTGCCACTTTGCCGACGCACGGTATAAGCGTGCGGTCGGCAAGTGGTTAAAGAGAATCTTAAATTCAGGATTGGACTTCATACCTATCATTAGCTTAAAGGGAAGGTTCAGGGAGGTTGGTTAAAAAATAAAAATCAATTTCCACTTACCTGGGGCTTCCTCCAGCCCGTGGCAGGCAGGAGGTGCCCTCGCCGCCGCTCCGCAGGCTCCCGGTGGTCTCCGGTGGCTGACCCGACCTGGGGCCAGGCCGGCTGCCAGGTCGGGCTCTTCTGCGCTCCAAGGCCCGGCACTTCTGCGTCCCACGCCGGTGCGCTGACGTCATCAGACGTCCGCCGGGCTGTACTGCGCAGGCGCAGAACTACTGCGCCTGCGCAGTACAGCCCGGAGGACGTCCGATGACGTCAGTGCGCCGGCGTGGGACGCAGAAGTGCCGGGCCTTGGAGCGCAGAAGAGCCCGACCTGGCAGCCGGCCAGGTCGGGTCGGCCCCGGAGACCACCGGGAGCCTGCGGAGCGGCGGCGAGGGCACCTCCTGCCTGCCACGGGCTGGAGGAAGCCCCAGGTAAGTGGAAATTGATTTTTATTTTTTAGCCACCCTCCCTGAACCTTCCCTTTAAGCCCTCTTTTCCACAAGAAATGTTACCTTTTCTCTGATAGTCCATCAGGGACGTCTGTGAGGCTGATAAGGAATTGAAACTCCTCCCACGGTGTGACTTTTAAAGCAGGGGTCCCGAACCGTTTGGGGGGTGAGGTTGAGGGCTGGGGTGCGGTGGCATAGCTAGCATAGTTGCCCCAGTATGGCTAGCATAGTGCCCCAGTATGGCTAGAATAGTGCCCAGTATAACACCCCAGTATGGGTAGATAGTGCCCAGTATAGCACCCCAGTACAGGTAGATAGTGCCCAGTATAGTGCCCCAGTATAGCCCCCCCTGCTGTTATCGGAGCCAGCGGCTGCTTCCTTATATTTCCCTCTCCTGCCCGTGCAACTAATTCACAGCGCATCTCCCGGCTGCTGTGATGAGGCAGGAAGCAGGAGAGAGCGCGGCTTCCTGTAGCGGCGATGTGTATCGCCGTTACTATGGGAACCGCTCTCTCCTGCTTCCTGCCTCATAACAGCAGCCACGGGGCACGCTGTTGTGAATCAGTTACACGGGCAGGAGGAGAGGGGAATATAAGGAAGCGGCCGCTGGCTAAGGTAACAGCAGCGGCGGGGGGGGGCGCTCGGGGCAAGAGGACAGACCTGCTGCCCAACTGCAAACGTCCCACAGACCAGCAGTGGGCCGCGGACCGGTGGTGGGGACCCCTGTTTTAAAGGACTTACGAGGCCAGACAGCCAAAAATAGATCAGTACCTGTCAGCTTTTTATTTCATAGAGGACGCCATCCTCGCCCTCCGTTTCGTTCTACCACCATTATACTCCATGTACTGGCCCCACCATATGGATCGTCTTATCACTCCCCTCCTAAGATGGCCGCCGAGCTGAGCCGCGGCTGCGCAGCTCTCAGCCCTCCTCCAGCCGCGTATTCGCTCCCAATCTCCTGGAGGAGGGCTGAGAGTTGCGCAGCCGCACTTGTGTCCATGTGTACTGCGTAGCCATGGCTCAGCTCGGCGGCCATCTTAGGAGGGGAGTGATAAGACGACATGTACGGTGGAGTTGGTACCCGACCTCGGGCCAGTACAAGGAGTATAATGGCGGCGGAACGAAATGGAGGGCGAGGATGGTATCCTCTATGGAATAAAAAAAAAGCCGACAGGTACTGATCTATTTTTGGCTCTCTGGCCTCGTAAGTCCTTTAAGCCTGGTACACATATTCTGTTTTTATTGGCCAGTTTTGCCACTTTCATGTAGTATGAAAGCTTACCTGCACAATCTGTTCATAGGATTCAGAATATTTTGGTCCCCATACTACATGGAGGCGGTAAAATGGGCTAATCAAAACTAGATGTGTGTTCCACGCCTTAGCCTTTTGCTATGATAGTTTTCTGTCTGTAAACCCTCAAAGCATTGTAAGAGATAATGTGCGGCTACCAAGCAAGCAGTACCTCCTTTTGTGCATAAAAAAATGTTTAGTCCATCACATTATTAGACGGTGTGTTTATAGACAACTGCAATTTGTACTGTTCAGTTGACCGCGCTAAAGATGCTGACCTGCAGGCTCATAGTGGATCAAACAAGATGAACAAATTACAAGGCAAGTATCAATCATTTCTTGATCTTTTTTTAAAGAAAACCTGTAACTAAAAAAAGTTCCCCTGGGGGTACTAACCTCGGGTGAGGGAAGTCTCTGGATCCTATCAAGGCTTCACCCGTCCTTCCCGGCTCAAGCGCAGGGGCAGTTTCTGCTCTCCGCCCGGAGATAGGTGGAAATAGCCGATCGATGTCGGGCCACTCTACTGCGGAGGCTCAAGTCTCCTGCTCCTGAGTAGTAGAGCGGACCCGACAGAGATCCGCTATTTTCGCCTATCTCTGTGCTGAGAGCCGCAACAGCACCCCCTGCTGGAGCCAGGGAAGGTAAATATATCAAGCCATGTCAGGCTCGTCAAGACAGGATTGCGGGATGCTTCGGGGGAGCCAGAGCTGGATTGCCTGCAGCTACAGGGGAGGGGTAAGCCTCAGGGTCCTAATGAGGCTTCCCCCTCCCGAGGTGAGTACCCCCAAACCGCCCCGGGACTTTTTTTTTATTACAGAGTCTCTTTATCTTCTCATTTTACTATGTATTAATTTATTTTTTTCTCCAACAATTTTGTTTACGTAAAGTTGATCTTGGCTGAAAAAAAGAATTTGAGCTGACTTCATATACATATGGCCTTCATATGTATTGTTACTTGGGCTCAGCACATTCCAGCCTCTATTAGCTTTCTGTGTTACCTTGCCATAGACTTCTCCTTTCCACCAGCCCTGGTGTCCTTTCTTGCTTAGGATCCTGATGACATCGCCCTCTTTTAGACTCAGCTCAGTCCTGTCTCTTGCACAGAAGTCATAGCGGGCTCGTGCTGATCCAAAGTACTTTATTCTCTTATCTGTGACCAGAGATTATATTAGTAACATAGCAGTAGAGTATTGCATAGTGGTACCCATCAGTAAAAGCAAGAAGTTTTGAATCAGGATGATGCCATTTATTGGCTAACTTAAAATAAGATTATGCTTTTGCTTGTAACTCAATAGATTATAGTGAGTTACAAGTGGAAAACTTAGCATGTGACCCTCTTACTGCTATAATAAGCTAATTATGTGTTCCACTGTGTCAGGTTATAAGCAAGCAACATAATGTACATCTCCTTGCTATACGGGCACCTTACCATAGATACAGTGGCTACTATTCTCATAGAGAGAGAGAGAGACGGAGGGAGCGCACTGCACATGCTCAGACTGGCGAAGTTATGGGACTTCATACCGGAGCTGGAGAAGGCTGAGGACAGCGGCATGGGAGTGATCCCTATGGATAGGGCTGGAGGAAGACCCAGATATGTATAAAACTTTGACTAATATTCGTCTTTGGTTTCCTTTAACCACTTGCCGACTGCGCACTCATACCGCACGTCGGCAAAGTGGCAGCTGCAGGACCACCGGCTGCAGGCTAATTAATCAGGAAGCAGCCGCTCGCGCGAGCGGCTGCTTCCTGTCAATTCACGCCGGGGGGCTCCGTGAATAGCCTGTGGGCCGCCGATCGCGGCTCGCAGGCTAAATGTAAACACAAGCGGAAATAATCCGCTTTGTTTACATTGTATGGCGCTGCTACGCAGCCAATCAGCGGCCGGGGATCGCCGCCATGTGACAGGGGACAGCCTGTCACTGGCTGCACAGGACGGATAGCGTCCTGTGCAGCCCAGATTGCCGGGGGGGACAGGGATGAGAGGGAGGGGGGGGGAATTTTGCCGCGGAGGGGGGCTTTGAGGTGCCTCCCCGCAACACCCAGGCAGGCAGGAGCGATCAGACCCCCCCAGCACATCATCCCCCTAGTGGGGAAAAAAGGGGGGCGATCTGGTCGCTCTGCCTGCACCCTGATCTGTGCTGGGGGCTGTAGAGCCCACCCAGCACAGATCAGCTTAAACAGCGCTGGTCCTTAAGGGGGGGGGGGGTAAAGGGTGGGTCCTCAAGTGGTTAAGGCCCGGTTCACACTGCAACACGTACGCAGCGGATTCAGGAACTCAGTAACCACATCCACTGAGGATGTACTGGCATCCACGCCACGCTGTTCATATACCCACCATTTTGCATGACCTCTGTTCAAATCACCACTGGTCTGCTTTGTATGCAAATATATACAGTTGAAAATGAATCAATCCAATCTTGCTAAGGTGGGTCCATTTTCAAGCTGCATATACTGTATTTGCATACAAAATATGCATAACCTGCATCAACTGAGAATGATTTGCATCTCTGACCATCTCTACTTGTGATGTCTGTACAGGCCTCTGTTGAGCTCCTTATAGCTCACACTAGGCACACTACGTTGTTCTTTGTTTCCACATGTGAACTCATTCAGTTGTATGGGCAAGATCACATTAGTGGAGCTCATTAGTCTAAGGCACTTTCTACAGTGCATTTTCAGATTGTTCTCCTGTCAGGTAGATGATGCCCTGTTTGCTAGTGGCACTAGTTGGGGCGCCAGACTGCAGCAGCCGCAACCCCTGATCGCACCACAGAGACAAGAAACAGCCGATATTAACTAGATGAGCTTTGAGGGCAAAACGAAAACATTGGTCACCGGAGCTGTTCTGTAATTTGTGTATTGTTTGCCAGGCCACACATTTGAGTAATTTGGCACAAAAATTAGATTTGTCCTATATTTTACATACCTTCAGCATGTTTTGCCATTCTTGGGTTTTCTCTCCTCTCTGGTTCTTTATAAGGAAACTGTAGCGTTGTATCCAAAAGCTTAAAGCAATCTTTTAATGAGTTATGTTGGAAATATGCAATAAGCTCCTGGAAGAAAATAGTCATAACATCAGCCCTAAAACTGAACAGTGAAAACTTTAACCACTTGAGGACCCACCCTTTACCCCCCCCTTAAGGACCAGCGCTGTTTGTTGTGATCAGGGTGCACGCAGAGCGATCAGATCGCTCCCCCCTTTTTCCCCCCTATGGGGATGATGTGCAGGGGGGGTCTGATCGCTCCTGCCTGCAGGCATGTTGCGGGAGGGGGGGCACCTCAAAGCCCCCCTCCGCGGCGACATTCTCCCCCTCCCTCTCCTACCTTTCCCCCCCGGTGATCCGGGCTGCACAGGACGCTATCCGTCCTGTGCAGCCAGTGACAGGACGTCCCCTGTCACATGGCGGCGATCCCCGGCCGCTAATTGGCCGGGGATCGCCGATCTGCCTTACGGCGCTGCTGCGCAGCAGCGCCGTACAATGTAAACAAAGCGGATTATTTCCGCTTGTGTTTACATTTAGCCTGCGAGCCGCCATCGGCGGCCCGCAGGCTATTCACGGAGCCCCCCGCCGTGAATTGACAGGAAGCAGCCGCTCGCGCGAGCGGCTGCTTCCTGATTAATCAGCCTGCAGCTGGCGACGCAGAACTGCGTCGCTGGTCCTGCAGCTGCCACTTTGCCGACGCACGGTATAAGCGTGCGGTCGGCAAGTGGTTAAGCAAACCTGAATTGTGTAAAATCCCCATTGAAAAGCAGGTGCAGTACACTCCTAGTAAGGTGGGCACACGCTCATGCATGCACAGAAGGCACCGACCCATCAGGGGTTGGCCAAATAGTATGGGCGTAGTTTACTACAACCTATTGGAAACCTAGCAGTTGGAGAGGGTGCTGTCCACCCAATTAAGTTAGCAGAATTTCCCTATGAGGTTTCCTGCTGGGTCCACTACAGTAGATTAACGCCCACAAGTCCTCCCATTCTTCAATAAAATAAGATTTTTTGGTGCCATGTTAAAAATGGCACCAGACCTGGCATAGCTTCCAGGTCAGAGCTCCCACAACTTCCCTGTCTAATGATACCCACATGTCCAATGCTGCAAGTGCACAACGTGTGCATACCCAGTATAAGGAATCGCTCATGCAGTGAGATATGTACATGAGCATTTCTTTATACTTAGCATGTGCAGTTTTTATGGATGCATTTGTTCACAGCAGCTGATGTGCGCCTATCGTATGATACCATATTGTATGATTGATATTATACCGCACGTTCCCCCCTGCTCATTTCTGGCTAGGGGGGTATTGGTTGTCATTGGGTGCTGAATGCAGATGCTTGGTGCCATGTGGGTTCTGGCTATGGGTGGGTATCGAGTGTCGTGGGGGGGAGGGGTCTGAGTGGGTGTTGGGAGAAGTAGAGGCCAGTGTGGGTGCTGGGGGAGGCAGGATCACTGCAGTGCTAATGCTGGGGAGGGAGAGGTCACTGCTGTCAGGGAGACCATCTTACCTGCTCCCACACAGCTGCAGGGATGTTTACGCTAGGACTGCTTTATGGGACCTCTTTACTCCAAAGTGTCCCAGATAGGGAGGAGCTTGCCGAGGGTGGTGGGCTTGGATTCCATGTTCGGTGGGTGGAGCTTATGACCAGGGTGGGGCTTACTTTTCACAGCCAAAGGGGGCTTTTTATGGATATTTAAAAAGGTGGGGGTGCTTGGGCACTCAGCCCCCTTCCAACACCTCGCGCCTGTGGGGAGGTGTGGAAACAAGGCTTTATGAAGCCTCTTATGGGAAAAACCCTATTTTTTTTCTAATTGTCTGCCAGGCAGTCACAACACAAAAATAATTCGAAAAAAGGGTAATAACGGAACAGGAGAGAGAAAATAAAAAGTCACCAGAGCAAGATTAGAAAAACTTAAAGGGACACCACTATATATGTACTTTACATTGCCCAACTTCACTTTAAGCACCCTTTAAACTTATGAGACTCATTATTGAAGTAAGCCATCCCATCCTTTATTTTTTTTTTACTGTTTTTAACTCATTTTTATCTACATCTGGGAGCCTCTTTATATTAGAGTGGAAGCTGGTCACTTACCGGAAGCCCCTTGAAGCCCTTCTTCTCTGTAATTCTCCAGAGCCCATCCTGTACAGTCACCTTCATGTGTTTAAATTCCTGGTTATACCTAAGCCCAGTAAAGAACAACAAAGAACAAATAAGACACAAATATCCTCTTTATTTTTTTTTATTTTTTTCGGGGCACTTAACATGAACCTATGTTATACATTTTAAGAATCACATGAGTGTAAGCCTGGTGAAGAATTTCCACCTTCTCTGCTGAACTTGTTTTGAAAATATGCTGCACAGAGGTCTGTCTCTAATCCCCCCCTATTGCTGTGTCACCTCTGTCCTACTGTGCTCTCAGTGTACCATAGCAAAATGTCACTTAGCCAGTTTAAAAAAAAAACAAACAAAAAAAAAAACGCTTTTTTTTTTTTCAGAATCGATTGTCAAAAAAAATATTTTATTTTATTTTTTTTTTTATTTTTTTTAGAGAAAATTTTTTTTAGTTGTCCCCACAGAATCACATTTTGCATTTTTTACCATTCGTATTGGCGGGTGGTTTGTAAACTTAGTGTTTGTAAGTCAGGGACTACCTGTATCTAAAAACATTAAGAAGTTTACAGTTCTGCATTAATGGAAATTAGAGATCATGAAGTTAACAGAATACTCACATAAGACTTATTGCAAATTCTCCCGAATCTTTTACTCTCTGTCTGACCAGGAAGGTTCCATCTGATCGATTAGCTAATAGCAGTTCCGATTCTTTTCTTTCCATGGGCCCAGCATACCTGGAAGCACAGACATTTCCAAGTTACGTGCTGCAATCTAAAGGTGCCCACATAAGGTACGTACACACGCACTACCGCCGGCAACGACGGGTCCGCCGGACCCTCCCGCTGGGCAGACGTTCAGCCGACAGTAGTGCGTGTGTACGCGCAGTTGGCGGACTGATAAGACTGTTTCAGCGGATCGTTCAGAAACAGCCTTATCAGTCCGCCGACAGGGCATACACGCACATACTGTCAGCTAAAGACCACCCAGCGGGAGGGTCCGGCGGACCCGTCGTTGCATTTAGTAGTGCGTGTGTACGCACCTTATGGTCCAATCTTTTTGTACCACTTCTATATAATATGAGGGACTACCTAAAGCGTATATTCACACCTCTTACCCCTCTACTACATGGATTTGGTAAGATTGTACAATCAAGAGGGTATCGTTAGTGGGCACCTTAGCATGTTGGCAGCTGCAGGCCTGTTACCATCAATCATCATCAATCTTGTTGTCATCAGTTAACCAAACAAAAACTGCTTATTTTATCTTTTGTTTTTATCCACCATAGTAATAAAAAAATGTTTTATTAGTATACATTGTGAAATAGACTGATGGTTAGAGGTGTCCAAAACAATAAAATACTTAAAAAAAAAGTTTAAAAGGAGAGGCAGAGATAGGAATTCATTAACAAAATAGGTAAAAGACGATGGGTTTCATGGGCGTATCCCACTTCCTCAGGTGAATAGAAACATTTTGGATTGCCCTACCCATCGGGCACGACTGAGAAGGGAAGTCCTGATTTCAACAGGGAGTGCAGGAAACATTGTCACTGCCATACAAGACTGTATCAACTGCTGTACAATTATAAAATAAATGCTTAACACACTTGCCTTGCATTGCTGGGTCCTGGATTCAGTTAACACAAAGAACGCTACTGGCATGGCGTCGTAAATGTTAGGCCTTTTTGATGTGGTAGGCTAAAGGTGGTTAATTTACCTCCTGTCAGATGCTTCCATGCAATGGCCGGGCGCTTGCTTAGCACGGACAGGGGAGAGCCGGCCCACCTATGGAGTCACACCTTAGTGCAGCTATGGCCATTCTCACATGCGACATGTCACTTATTGTATTTGGGGCCAAGTAATGCCACTACATGTCAAACAATAATACACATAGGGCTACGAACACTGCTCAGGGCACTCATAGCTGGCAGATAGGGGGCTGAACTGGCCAACAAGAACAGTTCAGCCTCCCCTGTGACAGAGACCCACTAGCAGTGCTTTTCCAAGCACGCAATGCTATGGGTGATTTTTTTTATAAAATCCCATCCCTCAAGTGGGATCGCAACCATAGCATTACATTAGCAAGAGCTTATCAAATCACTAACACTTAGAAAAGCGCTTCTAGTGGGTTCCAGGCCTTACTGGGTTTTATATGTATTACTGACAGTAAAACTTTACATTTTATCACACGTGATAATGCCCAGTCATCTGATCATGAGGTAAGGTAGTGTTAACACAAGCAGCCACATGACCGCCTGCTGCTACCTTTTCTCAGACACTTGTCACTGCCAGATACATGGAGGCATTGTATTACTTAGCTAGGGCGCAGTTTGGAAACAATTAAAGCCAGCTAAACTGGTTGTACCAGAGGCAACAATGCCTTAACTGCCTGTTAATTACTTCAAACACATGCTCTCTGGTTACTGATGACAGATTATTACACAAGTCACCACCTTTTTAATAGGTAGAGTTTATAAAGATTTCAGGTCAAAAACTTTAATAAGACCTTGGATTCAAAAGAGGAGCCCTCAGGGCTGAGGAGGTAGCCAAGGACACTTCCTGTGAGCTCATCCTAAGGATCTATTGGGAACAGGCATGCAGGCCATTTGACCAATATTTTGGTGTCTGCAAAAGGTACATGGGGATTATTTCTTTTTCAGGTGATATTGAAGCAGGTGTGCATGAGACCTGGGAAACTGTCTATACCCACAAAGCACACATAGATGCTGGCATCTCTCTCTCTCTACATTCTATTGTAATCAGTACTCCTACTCACCAGGTATATGCTGAAAAATCAGTAGCTTGAGTCTGTGGAGAAAACATTAATAGCGAACTTGTTGATATTGTACTGCAATATAGTCATGTTGTTACACAATAAAACATCTAAAAACAAAATCAGAATATCTTTAACATTATATAATGTAGATGGTTGTGTGTTGCTGATCCCATTTGATAACAAAAATGCATGCAGAATTGATTAATAGCAGCACACTGCTGCGCAGCACAATAATGAAAAAGTTAATGCAGTCTATGCTCTTCTGATGGTCTTGCGTATCGCCAGGGCCAGTGCTGCAATTAAGGCAGCGATTGCCCCCGGGCCCCCGACTACTGCTGGGCCCCCTGCAACACCGCACCCCCCCAGGGTAGTCTTCCCTTCACTGTCTCCAGGGCCCCAGCATGATGTGTGGCTAGGTGGCTGCACAGTAACAACTTGTATACAGGGCAGCCATTGGGGGGGGGGGGGGGGGGGTTGGGACAACTGACACTGCAGTGAGGGGCCCAGGGCTTTTGGGGGCCCTAGGCCCGACCCCCCCCCCCCCCCCCCAGCACTGGAAAGGCCAAATATGCAGGTCTGTGGCTCACTAACCAGAACACCGCATTCCAGCAGAGAAGAGTGACATCAGCACTTGAACGTTGGGAGCAGATGAGTAAGCCCGCTACAGCGGACTTTCTATACTGGGGCACCACCTATATCTGGCTACAGGCTACCTATACTGTGGCCACCACCTATAGCTGGCTACCTATATTGGGGCTGGAAGTTCCCCACCTATACCTAGCTACCTATACTGGGGCACCACCTATGCTTGGCTTCCTTTACTGAGGGCACCACCTATATTTGGCTACCTATACTGAGGGCACCACCTGTATCTGTACTCCACCAACAACATGCCATGGTCAAGCCCACTTTTTGCTGCATGACGCTGTGCAAGCTGCTTTCTTTAGTGTCTGGGCCATGCACATTTTTCGCCACAGCACACTTTACGCACAGACATGGGGGTTGGGTGGCTAGTGGGTGGGCACAGCAACCAGTAGGCCGGCCCAGGCCTCATGATGTGTGAGGGGCCCCAAAATTTCTGATGGCGGCCCTGCTTGTATATGCCGCCCTGACGATTTCAGGAAGTGCTTTGGCTGTGCTGGAACTCACAGCCGACATGCAAGCAAGCAACCTCTCACCCAGATGCGGATTTCTGCATACCCAATGTAGTTACTGGGCATCGGAGCGGCTGGAGTGGACAGGGCAATTAACAGTGAGTAATCCCTCCAGGTGAAGGGAGAGGCAGCAGCAAGCTCGGGGGCCCCGGCGGGTGACTTTGCCTGGGGGAGAGTAGAGGGACCACCAGGTTACCTTTGTCCCGGGGCCCCCATGCCACTTAAACCAACCCTGCATAACGCACACTATACTCGTTGTTGAAATGCGCACAGAAATGCATATAGTGTGAATGAGACCCTATAGGTATCCAAAAGCACACTGGTCAGCAATTCTGCAGGGTGTATTGGCATGCAGTATGTAACTTTATTTACTGGCGCATTTAGATAGGTATTGTGGTGGCCTGGAAAGAAAACATGCCATCATTCTAGTGGCACACGCTAAAATCCAGCGCCCTCTCTCTGTCCGTCCAATCAGTGAGCCGCTAGTACGTCTCTTCAGCAGCTCAGAGCGTTAAAGAGGCAGCCTCAGCACAGCTTCGTCTGCATCCAGATTATAGTGAGTGAGCTGCCAGAAGCCCAGCGTTCTGACCCCATGGTGACCCTGCTCTTTATCCACAGTCCTGTCATTTATCTTCCAGTGCATGTCATTAGTGGAGGGGGCAGGAACATCACTAACAGCTCTTCAGGAGGGGAGACACTCTGCACAAGTGACTTCAACAGCCAGTGTGTCAGTGATTTGGGGCTGGTCCAGCCTCTGTTGTATTCAGGTTTGTTGTTGTAAGGCAATGTGAAACACTAGGCTAGCTGATAAAAGTGCAATTAGAGGACAGGCAAGCTGGTAAATAATATACACAGCATGATGCAGAGCTTGCCAGCAGGGTCCGTGGGAAAATATCTGTCTGGTCTCTCCCCTATGTTATAATGACTGCATGTGTGGATAAGGTGTTAAACAAGTTGAAAGGTTTTTGACAGTCCCTAGACTCCAGGAGGGTGCTTACTGACTTGTGTGAGAGACAGACAGGGACAGGAGTCATATTATAGGCAAGTAGCCTCTATGTGATGTGGGACTGCAATACAGATAAGCTCTCTGCTCCATCTAAGGCTATTCTCAATTTCTTTCCACTCCTCCTCTCTCTGGGCTAGTGCACGCCAAAATCGCAATAGCAATCGCTAGCAATTTGCGAGTGCGATTTTGTGAAGCGATATTTTCAGAGCGATTTTTGAATGAATTGCTCAAAAAAAAAATGCTACATGCAGTGTGTTTGTGATTTTGAAAAAATCACAACGCTGCTGTGAGAATACCGTCATAGGGTATCATTAGCCAAGCGCTTTTCAAATCACTGTCGATTTGAAAATCAGAAGCACTCTCGGTGTGCACCAGCCTCCTTCATTCACCTTTGTTTCCCTCTTTCCCTAGTGCCGGCTGGCTGTGTCTTCTTATCATACAGGAAAGCTAAATAAAAGTGCAATACTGGTGAGGCAAATTATTATTATTTAGTATTTATATAGCATACATCAAAGGTCAGCGCAGGTTTAGAAAGTCATTGTATGTAGGGAATGGTAAATTCTTCACCACAATATATCAAATGCTCAGAGGTAGGTATCCGCCAAACATCAAAACTAGAAAAGGCTTACCAGCTCCCAACAACCCACATTATAAGGTTGTGAAATGGCTCATGTCACAGATAACGTCCAGGGAACATCAGACGTCGTGAAGATCCAGTGGACATCCGTGTGGAGGTAAAGTTTCAGGAATTTATATAGGAAAACAAAAACGGCAATATCTAAGCGTAACCCGTTTATTTAGATAAAATTTCTTTAAAAGGCAGTAGACATAAAAACGATAACTCACATACGGGGCCCATAAACAGGGAACCCCAGAAGATTAGCGCGCATGTAATGGTCAATCGAAGATCAATAGACAATGGTGCCGCCTGTTACCTTCCCGACCGGTTTCGCAGTCTTGCGTCTCCCCTGATGACGCAAGACTGCGAAACCGGTCGGGAAGGTAACAGGCGGCACCATTGTCTATTGATCTTCGATTGACCATTACATGCGCGCTAATCTTCTGGGGTTCCCTGTTTATGGGCCCCGTATGTGAGTTATCGTTTTTATGTCTACTGCCTTTTAAAGAAATTTTATCTAAATAAACGGGTTACGCTTAGATATTGCCGTTTTTGTTTTCCTATATAAATTCCTGAAACTTTACCTCCACACGGATGTCCACTGGATCTTCACGACGTCTGATGTTCCCTGGACGTTATCTGTGACATGAGCCATTTCACAACCTTATAATGTGGGTTGTTGGGAGCTGGTAAGCCTTTTCTAGTTTTGATGTTTGGCGGATACCTACCTCTGAGCATTTGATATATTGTGGTGAAGAATTTACCATTCCCTACATACAATGACTTTCTAAACCTGCGCTGACCTTTGATGTATGCCTGACTTCTGAACTTTTGGACATTGTTCTTCTCAGCGGCGGTTCCATTGTCCCTTGGCGCCGATATATTTGCTACTAAGTATTTATATAGCGCTGCCATCTTCCGCAGTGAGTAATTAGTTGAGATGGTGGTGAAGGGGAGGACATAAGTGTGTGTGTGTGGGGGGGGGGGGGGGGAGGAATGAGCTTTGGGGAATTAACCACTTGCCGACCGCGCACTCATACCGCGCGTCGGCAAAGTGGCAGCTGCAGGACTAGCGGCTGCAGGCTAATTAATCAGGAAGCAGCCGCTCGCGCGAGCGGCTGCTTCTTGTCAATTCACGGCGGGGGGCTCCGTGATCGGCGGCCCGCAGGCCAAATGTAAACACAAGCGGAAATAATCCGCTTTGTTTACATTTTTACGACGCTGCTAACAGTAGCAGCGTTGTACCAGATCAGCGATCCCCGGCCAATCAGCGGCCGGGGATCGCTGTCACATGACAGGCAGGAGCCTGTTAGAGGCTGCACAGGACAGATCCGTTCCTGTGCAGCCTCGGATCTCAGGGGAAGGGAGGGAGGAGAGGGAGGGGGGGAATTTCGCCGCGGAGGGGGCCTTTGAGGTGCCCCCCCCCCCGCAAAACCCAGGCAGGAGCGATCAGACCCCCCCAGCACATCATGCCCCTAGTGGGGAAAAAAGGGGGGCGATCTGGTCACTTTGCCTGATGTTTGATCTGTGCTGTGGGCTGCACAGCCCACCCAGCACAGATCGGCTAAAACAGCGCTGGTCCTTAAGGGGGGGGGGGGTAAAGGGTGGGTCCGCAAGTGGTTAAAGTGGCCATACATCTGTTGACTCAACAGCCGATCGGCCAACCGTTTTGATATTATCGAATAGGATAAAAATTTTGGGTGGTAATTGGTGAATGTATCAGTCTGAGATGTTGGGAAATGTCGGTTACAATAGTAGACAGACCCTGCTTCAAATTCAAAAATGGAAAGACTTTATTCAAAATTGTAAGCAACACTGTATCGACACTAAGTGCCACTTCACTCAGGGATCCCAGGTGTGCTTGCTGAGTGAAGTGTGCTGTTAGTGTGAGCCCAGCCGGCTGCGCTATTAAAAACTGCAGTGAGTGTTTTTATGATTTTAAAGTGGCACTTAGTGTCGATACAGTGTTGTTTACAATTTTGAATAAAGTCTTTCCATTTTTGAATTTGAAGCAGGGTCTGTCTACTATTGTATCCCTAGTATTTACTTTCACAGTCCTATGTTCCCACCTTGTGGTTTTTCATAATGACTATACCTGTTGAGTTCCAGGAACTATTTGTTTCTCTATAGGGAAATGTCGGTTGTCAGGTGTGGTTGTCAGATGCGATAATCACGGCATGCGATAACCATGAATGATACACAACGTAAACCCCGGCCGTTGTCGCTCAAAATGTATTAAGTACCCCCCGATGCCTCTACTTTACCTGTCACACTGTCCCTAGAGTGTTCTTTCTGTATTTCCGCATTTGCGCTCCATGTGACTACTGGCATATACGACGTGGGGTGCGTGTGATGTCATTTGGGCTCGGGCTGCCATGATAATGGGCCTCTAGTTTGTGTTTCCCCCCAGGCCAAAAGGTCTCAGTCCTCCTCTGGTCCATGCTGCCATGAATTGCACCTTTGTGACAAAAAGTGTGTCTTCTGATATGAACATTAAATGTGGAGATAGGTTTGCTTTCTATGCTGTGTTGTAAAGTTAGGTGTTAAAAGGCCCAGCACAACTGCAAAGGTTTGTTTGTCTATTCATTGCTGAAGATACTATTTAGATGGCAGTTGGTATTGGTATTGCTTTAGGGCTCATTCACACTATGTGCAGTGAATCATGACAGACAGCACCACACATAATGCCTGCAATGCAAGTAGCATGAAAGTCTATAGACTTTCATGTTACCATTCACACTACAGTTTGCGTTCCTGTGTGCTGCGTTGTAACTTAGCCAGGAACATCATTGCACACGACGTATGCATTGTCATGCATTTTTTATTAATAGAATGGAAGCTGCCGACCTATGCGATTTAGCACATTGCAATGCATGTATGAAATTGTGATCATGCATGCGTTGCCTAGTGTGAATGAGCCCTTTGTATCACTTTAAAAGTTTTGTAAAAACTGGGTACTAGCTGTTCCTTCTACAGAGGAACAGGTCTTTTGGTGCCAAATTATTTGTCCCTTTTCAAGCCTTGGAACTGATGTACTGAGCTATATACTGACAATATATGTACCCTTCTACTGGAATTGGTTAGTGAGACTTGAAATTTGTTTTTATCCTCTGAATTGATATGTAGCTTATTTACAGATGCTAATATTATTATTTAGTATTTATATAGCGCCGCCATCTTCCGCAGATGCATATATCCTTGCATCATATGGCTATCGCTTGTGCTATGTGACATATTCCACTGAATTGTCCAAACTAAGTCTATCTCCCATTCCTCTCTCGGGGAGTTGTTCCAGCGCTGTCCCCTGTTCAGATTTGCTGCTTCCAGAAGCCCTCAGAAACACTTGCGTCCTTGAGTACTTCCAAAGATAGGCAGCTCTGTAATACGCCAGCGCACTTTTGTGAATGGGCAGTATGGAGCCACCTGTCTTCTGGACATAAGTGCTTCTGGACCTTTCAGGAATCCCCCCCTTAAAAAACCTGTGTTTGCCCCTGTTAATATGCATCAGGTAGTATGAAGGTAGCAGTCACCATGCTGTAAATATCTGTCTTCTGCTGCTGCCGTCTGACTGCACACTGCCTCTGGCCTGCCCAGGTGCCCATTTCCTGCAATTGTGTTCCTTGATAAAGAGGCGTTAGATAATGACGACTAGCAGCGAATAAAATTTTATTTTACTTGATTGGAGTGCTGATCCCTACTTACTCTATGTGCTGCAATCAAAGCCTGCTGTTAGTATTGTTCATGGATGGTTACCTAACACAAAATTCACTATTTCAGATTTTATCACAAAAAAGTGTCTGGTGGGGTCAAGAGACTCAAGCTTATATTTGTGTAGTTGGAGAGACTATTTCAGGGAGTGAGGAGGTTTTTAAAAACATTTTTGTAACTTGGTAAAACTAGTACTGTGCTGGCTTCAGTCTACATGCAGTCTTTCTGTTATTGAAGCACAGTCTCCTCGGTCTGTCTGTGAATACCTGACCACTTTTAATATAGTACTAGGCTGCTAGCAGTGTCTATAAATAGCTTTGCATGTGCTTTTCATTTTCTTACTTTCAAAATGAAGTTTATTTATTGAAGAAGGTTACAGGTTGACTAATATTGCTCTATTAAAACAGATAGGCTTGTGTACATTAACATGATGTGCTTTCAATTTTAATGAAAGACATTTTTTTTAGTTACAGTGATGGTCATTATTAGATGGAGATGCTACTGATTACACTGCTAGTTTGATATGTTCTTTCCTGCTTGCAGTTACAGTGCTGCCAATTGCTGAATGGAGTGTGACTGCTTATGATTCAGTGTGCAATGTGCTTATTATTATTATTATTGGTAGAGTAGTGGATATACTTGCAAGGAGATGCTACTAATTGACACACTACTCTTTGGAATGTGGCGGAAATGCTTTACTGTATATGTGTGTTATTATAGTTGGTGCATTACATGCTGTATGAGTTTTTAAGTGGTGTATGTACACAGTGGTATTTGTGTTTGTTCGTATGTTGTACCTTCAGTGGCTTTGTATGTAGAAGAATCAATATGCAGAAGTACAAATAATAAAGAGATTGTGTGCCACCTAGAGGGAGTAAATGCAAACGGAATAAAAAGAAAAAACAAAAGAAATGATCCTTGCTTGACATCTAGAATGTACGCATTTTACCTATGGAATTGACTTGTTTCAGCTGTAGCAGTTGCAACAGTATTGCTATGGAAAGTACAGTATAGATGTGTCATCAGATACACTGGATGCAGAGACATAAGCGACAATCATCCGCAAGCACACTACAGAGAATGCTAACAGGACAGAATGCTGCTCTTTACTTACATAAACATAAGGCTTCACATGACTACAGGGGAAAAAGCCAAGCTCATTAGTGGAAGTATTTCGACCCTGAAAGAGAAAGGGTTGATTTTATTTAAGTTTGAGAATCTAGCAAGAACATTCAGTTTCATATTGCAGACTGGCAGCCAATCAGAATTCACCTTTCAGTAGGTTAGAACAGACAGAACAAAGGAAGTCTGGTTGCAGCGGGATTATGCACATTGCTGCCCACCTCTCAGGTACACACTTTTCCTAACCTGAGCAACACACAGCAGCTATGAGACAAGCTACGAAATGGGCCCTTATTTGATTCACTTTTCCTCTGAAGAGGTAGTTTTTCATCTTCTGTTTAACTACCATAAGACAGCTCCACGCCCATGGGCGTGGCCACGGCAGCAGCCCCAGGACCGCCTAACGCCGATTAGCGTCAAGACCCGAGGCTGCAGTTTGCATGAGATAGCGCGCAGGATGTGCGCGCATCTCCTGCACGGGGGTTGCAGCTCCGCCCCCTCTTCAGTGCGCCGATCGGCGCTCGGAAAACTGTTAGATGGCGTAATCGCCGTCTATTTACATGTACAGTGCTGCGATCGGCGGCAGCAGCGCTGTACTGGGGACAGCCGTGTGACACGGCTGTCCCCTCCTGAGGCTGGGGAGTGATCGGCTGTCATAGGCTGAAGCCTATGACAGCTGATCACCCTGATTGGCTGGCGGAGAGAGGGAGGGAGGGAGCAGGGGATTCAAAATTAAAAAAAGCTATTTTTATTCAAAAATAAATAACAAATATTTATAAAAAAAAATGAACAACTGTGGAGTGATCAGACCCCCCCAACAGAGAGCTTTGTTGGTGGGGTGAAAAGGGGGGGGGGGAGATCACTTGTGTGCTGTGTTGCATGGCCCACAAGAGTACTTTACCCCCCAAATCCCCCCCTGCAAAATCCACAACTTTCTTGGTCATGGTTTTTGCTGCTCATGGAGGCAGAGCTATGAGCCGCAGCACGCCATGCCCTACATGCTCCACACCATTTCTGCCCGGTAAGCACCAGCCTTCCTCAGCGCTGACGTTGCTGTCCTCCTGCACCTGTCACTTTGTTCTCGCTGCACTTTTCCTACTAGCAGCTTCTCTGAGCTGCTCTATGCACATTGGCACTTTGTTTATTTATCTTTCCCAGCACACTCGCCTTAAGTATGTTGTTTGTTACTTGTTACCACTTTTCTGCTGCTCTTACCTACATATTATCCATGAGATCATCTGTTTGACTGTGGATACTTACTACTGATTGGCTTTTTTTCTGTCTGATACCCTTGCATATTGTGGAGCTTTTTTCATATATTGATTATTATTTATTTACAATTGACTTATATTGTTATTGCATGGCGGCCATCTTATGTTTTTAAGTGTTTTTAATGACTTTTTGAATAAAGATGATGAGTTTATTGAATATTCGAGTGGTGCGGTGATTTAGGGAACTACTGTTCTTTTTGTGATGTTCACTGCCTCCATGTGCGTCTATCAGCCGGCGGATCTCCGCCTCTCCCCCGCCCCTCTCAGTGAAGGAAGACTGAGAGGGGCGGGAAGAGGCGGCGATCAGCGCTGATAGATGCGCTGAGAGGCAGAGCTACAGCTATTAGCTCTGCCTCAACAGGAAGCGCTCCCCGGGCACCACGGAGGGAATTTGGGGGGTAGAGACCCCTCGTTCTGCCGCGGAATAGCGGCGTTTTAGCAGGGGCAAACGTGCCCCTGTTGAATAGAAGGTAAAAAGCGATTTTTAATCTCGCTTCAGAGTCTCTTTAAGTAGGGTGAAGTTGCCTGTAATAAAATAAATACATTCATAACACTGGTACTATTGTTCTGTAGTATCTATGGTATTCACTGAAGCAGAAAGTTTTATTGGCAAGTCAATGGATCACTAGATTAAAAGAGAAAGCTTTCAGTCTGAATGAGGGAATTCTTTGTCCCCCACAACTATTTCAAGTGCTTTTCTGTCACATTTCCTCCTTTTTCCCTCCATTACAACAGTTGCCTCTTTAAAATTATTGTAAACATTGTACATATTGGGGAGGGGTATGTATAATAAGATTAGGAGTGGTTCCTGTATTAGATCAGTTAGGGTTATCCTTATTTTATCATGTTTTATAATATTTTTGTAATGGCGAATGGCAGCGGTGAGACTCAGGGTAATACCACGTGGGGGGAGGCGCTGACGTCACGAGGGAATTCCTACTTATGCGGCTGGCGTACTGGCAACGCTAGCCCCTGATGAGTCATAGTTGACGAAACGCGTAGGGCGGAGCCAGTACGCTTGACGCTGTATGCGGAAGTGCGGGTGAGGCGAGACGCCGTAAGTGTACCGAGCGGGATGCCGCGTATGAACTTTATGGAGAGGCACACCGAGCCCAGCAGATTCACCGCTGTGATACGCTACAAAACCCTCTGGGAGCTTGTGAGTGTACAGTAAGCGCGAGAAGCGCAGTGTGATTTTATATGGAGTATTAATATATTGCGCAATGAGAGTTTTATATGTTTTATTAAGGAATAAAAGAGATTAACCTTTGGAATGTGGATATGGATCATTGATGAACCTAATGTACCATATGTTTGAACAAGTACCCCACCCTAATCTGGTGGCTACAATCTGGTGAGCCGCTCTTATACTAGAGGTGGTGGGATCACGAGTGGACACTTATTATTACACCTGCACATTGGATGTGTGATGTTATGCTCTGTTCCAAGCAGGATTACACTATATATATATATATATATATATATATGATCTATTTCAGGTTGATGCAGCGCGCAGTGGACTATTTTGAATTTGTGAGTTGCCTCTTTACTGTTCCCCCAATTATATCAATCATTGCCCAGAATTCTCCCCCACAATTTCTCCACTTGCCTTCCTCCCTCCTATTTGAACAAGCACTTCACACACCTGCACACCTCCTCCAATTACAACAAGTGGATCCCTCCTTCCCCATTACAACCAGTGCTGCACACAAATGTTGTCCTTCTTAACCTGGGTAATCTGGCTCTGGACATAATATACAAAGGATTGTATAACAATGCAACTTGCACATTGACATTTTTTTTTAATTCAAAGCCTTCAAATAGAAATAAATCAGTCACTGACACATAGAATCCTAGTTACCTCCCACCAGTTCTGCTCAACTTCTGCTTTTGTCAGTTCTATGACATCCCCCTTCTGCATTTTCAGCGGTGGTCCAAATGCAATGGGAGGCGGAGGAATTCCACAGTATTCTACACAAGACTCCATTTTGGGAAGACCTGGAACAGACATACACCGAAACAGTGATCAACCTGTTTCTTATTAATATAGATATTTGTGTTACAGTAGTTCTTACCTACACATATTTAGAAACATTCCAGACCCCACGGCGTGGCTACTAGCTGTCTATAAAGTTGGGTCTAAAATCATGCTTCCTGTGATCTACAGGTCTATGGCTGCATGCCCTGTCCAACATAGTGACCTACACAAGCTCCTGCCTATCTCTTGTCCATAAAGCTGGATATGGATGAGCTGAGTGGGTGGCAACTAGTGCAGGTAAACACAGAAATGTAGAATTGACCATGTACAGTATCAGGTCTTATATGTCCTTCATGGAACTTGTCACTATTCCATATCTAACATCCCTCTTTCCTGCATCTCTTGTGCAGCCACTGAGGTTGTAAGAGTTTCTTTATGAGACAGAAAAACTACAGAGAGGTGCGCTGCACATGCAAGCTCTGCTCACCTCTTCAGCAAGATCCAGCCACACATAGCAGGCAGAGAACACAGGACATGTGCAGGTGCTATTTCCATCCCCCACCCTTGCCACTACCTCTAGCACTGCCTTTGAGGCCTTTCTGAACTGTAGTCTGGTTTCCATTGTTCTACCTAAATGTCACATGGTCACTCCTGATTGACTCATCCTCCAGTTGAATTGCAGATTCTGATCAGAGAGGGGTCTATCTTTTTTGCCATATTGAGTGTCAGTCTGTTAATGTGTGGCTACCCTTATGCTGGGTACACACAATTCAATTTTCAGTCTGAAAGATGGGTAATCTGAGGGTAAATTGTATCATGTGTACATGTCCAAACTGCTCCTGATTGATAACGGGATCAATTTTCCAATAATAACCTTGCAAAATTGATCCCGTTATCGACCAGGAGCAGATCAGACATGTCGGACATAATGATCCGGTCCCTTCAACACAATGGAACATTGCATCGTGTGTATTTAGCATTCAGTTGAGCATTAAACTTTCTCTGCCAACAATCTGCACGAGATACCAAACCATAGTTATTTCTACAGTAAGACAGTATTGTGCATTGTGTTTGTATGTATTTGAAATGTGAAACATAGAGTGATCCCAGACATGGTGGAGTAACATACCTGTGTCAATCTTTTTAGGTGGTGGTGCACGGCCCTGCAAAAGACATGTATTAATGTATTGTTATTACATTATTGTTTTGGGTTTGTTTTTTGTTCAAAAGTTATATGTACAAATCACAAAATGTTTTTTTGTCTTTCTATATATGTTCTCAATACAGATTCACATTCTAATTATTCCTGCATTACTTTTAATTACATACAGTGCTGCCCATAATTATTCATACCCCTGGCAAATTTTGCCAAAAGTTACTTGTATTCAACTAGCAAGTCATTTTTTGATGGGAAATTACATACAGTGGTGTGAAAAACTATTTGCCCCCTTCCTGATTTCTTATTCTTTTGCATGTTTGTCACACTTCAATTCTTTCTGCTCATCAAAAACCATTAACTATTAGTCAAAGATAACATAATTGAACACAAAATGCAGTTTTAAATGATGGTTTTTATTATTTAGTGAGAAAAAAAACTCAAAATCTACATGGCCCTGTGTGAAAAAGTGATTGCCCCCCCCCTTGTTAAAAAATAACTTAACTGTGGTTTATCACACCTGAGTTCAATTTCTGTAGTCACCCCCAGGCCTGATTACTGCCACACCTGTTTCAATCAAGAAATCACTTAAATAGGAGCTATCTGACACAGAGAAGTAGACCAAAAGCACCTCAAAAGCTAGACATCATGCCAAGATCCAAACAAATTCAGGTACAAATGAGAACAAAGTACTGTAATTGAGATCTATCAGTCTGGTAAAGGTTATAAAGCCATTTCTAAAGCTTTGGGACTCCAGCGAACCACAGTGAGAGCCATTATCCACAAATGGCAAAAACATGGAACAGTGATGAACCTTCCCAGGAGTGGCTGGCCGACCAAAATTACCCCAAGAGCGCAGAGAAAACTCATCCGAGAGGCCACAAAAGACCCCAGGATAACATCTAAAGAACTGCAGGCCTCACTTGCCTCAATTAAGGTCATTGTTCATGACTCCACCATAAGAAAGAGACTGGGCAAAAATGGTCTGCATGGCAGATATCCAAGGCGCAAACCACTTTTAAGCAAAAAGAACATTAAGGCTCGTCTCAATTTTGCTAAAAAAACATCTCAATGATTGCCAAGACTTTTGGGAAAATACCTTGTGGACCGACGAGACAAAAGTTAAACTTGGAAGGTGCGTGTCCCGTTACATCTGGCGTAGAAGTAACACAGCATTTCAGCAAAAAAACATCATACCAACAGTAAAATATGGTGGTGGTAGTGTGATGGTCTGGGATTGTTTTGCTGCTTCAGGACCTGGAAGGCTTGCTGTGATAGATGGAACCATGAATTCTACTGTCTACCAAAAAATCCTGAAGGAGAATGTCCGGCCATCTGTTTGTCAACTCAAGCTGAAGCGATCTTGGGTGCTGCAGCAGGACAATGACCCAAAACACACCAGAAAATTCACCTCTAAATGGCTGAAGAAAAACAAAATGAAGACTTTGGAGTGGCCTAGTCAAAGTCCTGACCTGAATCCTATTGAGATGTTGTGGCATGACCTTAAAAAGGCGGTTCATGCTAGAAAACCCTCAAATAAAGCTGAATTACAATTCTGCAAAGATGAGTGGGCCAAAATTCCTCCAGAGCACTGTAAAAGACTCGTTGCAAGTTATCGCAAACGCTTGATTGCAGTTATTGCTGCTAAGGGTGGCCCAACCAGTTATTAGGTTCAGGGGGCAATTTCTTTTTCACACAGGGCCATGTAGGTTTTGAGTTATTTTTCTCACTAAATAATATAAACCATCATTTAAAACTGCATTTTGTGTTCAATTATGTTATCTTTGACTAATAGTTAACGGTTTTTGATGAGCAGAAACATTTAAGTGTGACAAACATGCAAAAGAATAAGAAATCAGGAAGGGGGCAAATAGTTTTTCACACCACTGTAGGTGTCTCCCAAAAGATAATAAGATGATGTACAAGACACATTATTGTGGGGAAAAAAACACATTTCTCAGATCTTGTTTACATTTGAGTAAGGGCCCATTTCCACTAGAGCGAATCTGCATGCGTTTCCTGCATGCAGATTCGCATAGCCAATACAAGTGGATGGGACTGTTTCCACTTGTCAGGATTTCTGAGCGTTTTTCTGTGCAGAAAAAATGTACGCGGCAGAGCCCTCAGAATTCGCATACCACACACCGCTATGCGAATCGCATACAATGTATTTAATAGGAAAATCACATGCGGTTTTGGTATGCGAATTTTACCGTTAATTCGCATACGACTTCGCATGAAAGCAATGTAAAAAGCACACAGGCACTGACATGGTTAAATTTGCATTTACATTAACCTATGCGAATTTGCATGCGAAATGCGGTAAAATTTGCATGCGATTTCGCTCCCGCAAGCAAATTCGTCAGCGGGGATCCGCGGCGATTCCGCACCTCATAAGTGGAAACGGGCCCTAAAAAGTGTCCAGTCCAAAATGATTCATACCCTTCACAAACTGTCACAGTCTGTGTGGAAATCCAAAGTTCTATACCATTCCAAATAGTCAAAGCTGTTCTAAAGCATCCTAACTATCTGTCAGAATATTGCACCGTGCGTACCTAGCATTATACAACAAGCTCAATTATTAACCACTTGAGGACCTAGCCTTTACCCCCCCTTAAGGACCAGCGCTGCTTTTTCAGATCTGTGCTGGGTGGGCTCTACAGCCCCCAGCACAGATCATATGATAGGCAGAGCGACCAGACCGCCCCCTTTTTTCCCCACTAGGGGGATGATGTGCTGGGGGGGGTCTGATCGCTCCTGCATGCTGTGCACCTCAAAGCCCCCTCCACCGCAGGATTCCCCCTCTCCCTCTCCTCCCTCCCTTCCCCGAGAGATCGGAGGCTGCACAGGAACGGATCTGTCCTGTGCAGCCTCTAACAGGCTCCCCGCTGTCATGTGACAGCTATCCCCGACCGCTGATTGGCCGGGGATCGCTGATCTACTACAACACTGCTACTGTAGCAGTGTTGTAAAAATGTAAACAAAGCGGATTATTTCCGCTTGTGTTTACATTTAGCCTGCGAGCCGCGATCGGCGGCCCGCAGGCTATTCACGGAGCCCCCCGCCGTGAAACGACAGGAAACAGCCGCTCGCACGAGCGGCTGTTTCCTGATTAATTAGCCTGCAGCCGGCGACGCAGATCTGCGTCGCTGGTCCTGCAGCTGCCATTTTGCCGACGCGCGGTATGAGTGCGCAGTCGGCAAGTGGTTAAAGGAAACAAGTATTCTGCTTTAGGCCTGGTGCACACGAAAAACCGCTAGCAGATCCGCAAAATGCTAGCAGATTTTGAAACGCTTTTTCTTATTTTTCTGTAGCGTCTCACCTAGCATTTTGCGGTTTTGGGAAGCGTTTTTGGTGTAGTAGATTTCATGTATTGTTACAGTAAAGCTGTTACTGAACAGCTTCTGTAACAAAAACGCCGGCAAAACCGCTCTGAACTGCCGTTTTTCAGAGCGGTTTGCGTTTTTCCTATACTTAACATTGAGGCAGAAATGCATCCACAATCCAAAAAATGCTGCACCCCGGGAGTATGCGTTTCTGCAAAACGCCTCCCGTTCTGGTGTGCACCAGCCCATTAACCTGCCTGGCGTTCTATTAAGATCGCCAGGGAGGCTGCGGGAGGGTTTTTTTTTTTAATAAAAAAAAAAAACTATTTCATGCAGCCAACTGAAAGTTGGCTGCATGAAAGCCCACTAGAGGGCGCTCCGAAGGCGTTCTTCCGATCGCCTCCAGCGCCCAGAATAAACAAGGAAGGCCGCAATGAGCAGCCTTCCTTGTTTTGCTTACATCGTCGCCATAGCGACGAGCGGAGTGATGTCATCGACGTCAGCCGACGTCCTGACGTCAGCCGCCTCCGATCCAGCCCTTAGCGCTGGCCGGAACTTTTTGTTCCGGCTACGCTGGGCTCAGGCGGCTGGGGGGACCCTCTTTCGCCGCTGCTCGCGGCGGATCGCCGCAGAGCGGCGGCGATCAGGCAGCACACGCAGCTGGCAAAGTGTCGGCTGCGTGTGCTGCTTTTTATTTGAGCCAAATCGGCCCAGCAGGGCCTGAGCGGCAGGCTCCGGCGGTACTGGACGAGCTGAGCTCGTCCAGACCGCCCAGCAGGTTAAGATACATTACCCAAGTGTATCCGCAGCCGCAAGCGGATCGCAAAACGCAGCCGAACCGCTCTGGTGTGCACTAGGCCTTAGTGATGGTTGTGTCTTGGAGAACTCATGGAGAAGCATGTGATCAGTTTGGTCAGGTGATAGATATGCAAGTCTCTGATTTGCTAGTCATGATCATGGCTAAAAGCAGGATGTGAACACAGCACATCTGAGCTTTGCAAATCTGAGCTTGTTTGATCTACGGATCAAACAAATCACATGCTTCTCCATGAGTTTTCCTAGACATGACCATCACACTATTGTGCTTGATTACTGTGAGCAACGGCTTAACTTCTGCCCCAGCTTTCTTTCCACTTATCTTGACAAATCTGATTCATTGTGTTATTGTTAGTAGTTTTACCCCCCAGATGAGCAGTTTTCAGAGGTGTAAATACTGTATGCATGCTGCAAATGTACTCCCATTCCTAATGGCTATTCATGCTTGCATTTTCTGCAATCATTTAGGCCCCATTCACACTAGAGCATTTTGCCAGCGATTTTGGCAAAACGCTCAAGCGCTAACGCTTTTGAAATACCCTATGGGCCCATTCTTACAAACGCAAACACATAGCCTGCACTATTTTCAGGCGATTTCCCAGTGCTCGCGTTTCAGTGCTATAGAAGCGCTAAACGAGATCGTGGGAAAATCGCTGCAGTGTCCAGTGATTTTTCCGAGTTAAGATGCAGAAAAATCACTCCCGCAAAGCAGGCGTTTTGTGCTTTCAAGTGTGAATGGGGCCTTAAGGTCTATGGCTATCTTTACACACTCCTTTATTTCATCACATTCTATGTTCTTTTCTAAGTAGTTTTGTTCTTACCTTTTTTGAAGGAAAGCTACTATCTGAAAAATATAAATAAAAAAAAAAGTTATTTAACAACCGAAATTCTGGAATGTAGCTTTATTTTAAGCTATATTGAAATCTTTACCATCTACTTTTGTAATAGAAATAGGGCATACTTGTTTTGTAACTGCATGCAACATCTTAAAGGATACCACAACCGAAGGGTTGTGGTAAAATTGATTGCATCACTGGGTTGGTAGTAAGCAGCACATACCTCCTGTCCCTCCAGCCCCCCTCCGTCTTGTGCCGTTCTCACGCTATCCCTCCTGGTGTTGTGCGACTTGCTTGAACTTTGCCCCGGACATACTGCGCCCTGTGCGCACAGTATGTCCTTCCCCCTTCACTTCTGGCCGGCGCATAATGCGAGGCTCAGAAGCACGCTGTCCCCTCTGTGCTGCGTGTGCGCTCCATTACACCAAGCGTCATGCGAGAACGGCACAAGACGGAGGGGGGCTGGAGGGACAGGAGGTATGTGCTGCTTACTACCAACCCAGTGATGCAATCAATTTTACCACAACCCTTCGGTTGTGGTATCCTTTAAGGGGCCCATACACCTAACGATTTTCCCGCCGATATACAGCCGATCCAATCACAGTGATCGAATCGGCTGTGAAATCGCCGCACACACCGCTGACAGAACGATCGATTTCCGTCCGAAATCGATCGTTCCCGTCGATTCCCGTTGATCCGTCCGTGCGGAAGATTTTTCTCGATTGCCGGCGGGTCGGGAGTGCGTCGATAGCGGCGTTCGAATGCCTGACGACCGACGCAATACAGTGGGTATACATTACCTGCTCTGGCCGGCACGAGTCCCCTGGTCTCTGCTGTCTTCTTCTCCGCTCCGGACCGTTCCTGCAGCTACAGAACTTCCTGTCCCGGCAGGAAGTTTAAACAGTAGAGCGCCCTCTACTGTTTAAACTTCCCCTGGACAGGAAGTTCAGTAGCTGCAGGAACGATCCAGAGCGGAGAAGAAGACAGCGGACCAGGGCACTCGCGCCGGCCGGAACAGGTAATGTATGCAGGGGGAGGGGGGGGGGGGGCAGCAGCGGCAGCTCCACAGATTGTGATCGGTTTCAGGCTGAAATCGATTCACAATCTGTTTGCAGTAAGGTGGCCATACGATCCCTCTCAGATCAGATTCGATCAGAGAGGGATCTATCTGTTGGTCGAATCTGATGGCAAATCGACCAGTGTATGGCCACCATTACTGGTCTGACCTGGTTTGATATTGATAAGCCTACTTGGCCTATTTCCAGTATTTACACTGGGAAAGTGTGGTTACATACCCCGCCCTCCCAGGTTAAACCAGGCTAATTAATTTTAAAATTGGACATCCTGAATAATGTATTACACATTCTACTAAATGTCATTGCTGTGCCTTTCACTTTTGTTTTGTTTACCATAGTACCGAAGAAAGAAAATGAGAGTCCACGCTCTGTAGCTCCTTCCATGCCATTCTAAAGGTGGCCACATACCATACAATTTTTTAAATATCTGTTCAATTTAAGAATTGCAATCAATTTTTCTGACTGATTGTAAAATTTCAAAAATATGACCAATGTACCACACACCTATGTTAAATTTTTCCCCAGTTATGATAAAAATTATTGGAAACTGGCAAAATTGCTAGGGTGTGTATATTAATAAATTGACAATCTAACACACACCATACGTTTAGAAAAATTGAAGAAAAATATCTGGCATTCCGGATCGAAAAAAAAATCAAAGAAAACGGGAATTCCGATCGGATTTTTCAGTAGAATGAAAATAAGCTTTTGAATTTTTCGGGAGATCCGATCGTTTTTATCAAATTGCCGTAAAATCGGATCATTTTATTGTTTCATGTGTGGCACCTTAGTTGACGATGAAGCCTAGTTCACGCTCACTGGAGTGGCAGCATATTCGCAGTACAGAAACGATGTACCACATCTATTCCATGCTTACTTTTCAAATCAGTGAAGGATCCTCTAGATCAGGGCTTTTCAACCCTGTCCTCAAGTACCACCAGCAGTGCATGTTTTGTGGAAATCCACAGAGATAGTTAATCAGCTCTGCTAAGACACTAATTACCTCACCTGTGCATGTTTGTGGTTTTCTGCAAAACATGCACTGTTGGTGGGCCTTGAGGGCAGAGTTGAAAAGCCCTGCTCTAGATTTCCTACTCAAGTAAGTGTATCTGTTTTATTCTCTGTTACATGGTCTGGTGTTACTCAAAACATTTTATAACAGTTCTTATGTGGAAATAAGATGGTGCTAATTACATCATTTTCTGCATCAATCTTTACATTTTGCTCTCCCATAACAATGAGAAGGTCTTTCCAACTAAATTTCTTTACATTTTGATTGATCTCTCAAATGATCAAGAAGAAAGTGTTGCTGGGTAATTAGCATTCTTGGGGTGCATGCAAGGGGAGTGTTAGGGCAGCACTTCTTACTTACTGAAGATATCAAAGGAATTAATTGCAATAATAATAATTGCAGTATTTGTATATCGCTTTTCTCTTGTTGGACTCAAAGCGCTTGTGAGGCAGCCACTAGAGCGCACTCAGTAGGCAGTAGCAGTGTTAAGGAGACTTGCCCAAGAAACTCCTTACTGAAATAGGTGCTGGCTTACTGAACAGGCAGAGCCGAGATTTGAACCCAGGTCTCCTGTGTCAGAGGCAGAGCCCTTAACCATTACACTATCCAGCCAAGGAAGTCCGTATATGCAAAAAAGAGAGGTGTCAGTCCAGCACTGCAGTGCAATTGTATGTTTATTGTCGTTGGAAAATCAATACAGAAACATGCTATTTAATTGCAAGACTGCGCTGGGAAGATATCGTCCTACCATAGGTGAGGTGGATGGCAGTGGGTGCAGGGTACAGGCGGGTGCTGCTTCCGAGGCTAAAGCCACTGGATTCCACCCTATACCTCAGGCTATATGGTGCGCAAGTCCTCCTCCAATAGCTATCCTCCAGCTGTAGGCCATAATAGGAGGGCAGTTGACTGGCAGTCCAGCCACAGCCCTCCCCCACCATAACAGAGGACAAGGTTCAAAAGAGGATTACTGTGCAGGGCAAGCAACTGAGGGAAAACTGTGAAATAGAGATGTCTGACAACTTCTAGAAATCCTAATGCTGGGAATACACAATGAGATTTTTTCAGCAGATTTACTGTCCAATCGATTTTCATTCAGTTCTATTAAAAAAAATTATCAGAAAAGGATCGAAAACCAGATCAGACCTGTCGGAAATTATCTATCGAACCATCTATCTGCCAAAAAATCTCATGGTGTATTCCCAGCATAACACTGGTGTTTTTATAGTATACAGCGGGTGAGGGGAGCCGGCAGGTGAAAACAAATATATTCCTAGAGAATGGTTTTAATGTGTCCTTAGTCAATTTTCCCCATAATTCTTATGATGCCTCTGTAATATCCTGTAATGTCTTTAGAAGGTTACCAGATACCAGAGCTTGTTCCTCACCTTGTCGGCCACAGAATGGCACCCGGCCCAAGCATTCCTTGTGTGCAGGAGCTCTGCAGATGGAACATTTGTATCCCTGGAAGAATATTCCCCTGTAGGTGATAAAGAAGAGCTTTTTGAGACTGTGTGAGAATAGAGTAGTTGCTAGTACTGCACAACAGGTATTCCTTCTGGCCTTACCTTAACAGCATCTGACAGGCCTTGCATGTGGCTGTGCTGTCAAATGAATACATTTGGAAATCATGTCCATTTGCATGAGCATCCTCAGGGTGAATGTTGGAACTATGGAAGAACAAAATGGTCATATTTGTTACACAGGTATGCAGATTTTTATACAGCAACCCATTCAGTTTTTGTGTTTAATCTCCTTGGCACAGGTTAGTGCTTATCACCACAAACCAGTTATGGCATGTTCATTGACATACATGTAATGTACTGATATGGCCAACAGTCAGGTTTTGTCATTGTAACTGTGCTTCTCAAGCAACATATCTTCTTGCAACAACACTTTTAGAAAGAAGAAAAAAAATACTTGCATAATTCTGCAACAGCTTGGAATTATTTGCATCTCGTTAATCCTCCCTAACAAAAGCCATAACTTTGCCTTGCATTACTATTCATTAGTGTTGCCCTATTTATCTGTATACATACATATCATTTACAATAGTTATGGTTGTATTAATCTGGTTTGATGTCATCACTTACATAGCCATTTCAAACTGCTCCATCCACTTCTTCTTGAGTTCTCTTGTCTTGAAGAAGAGCTCATATCCTTGAGCACCTCGGGCATCAATCAGGTAGAACATGTGAGCCCACTGAAAAGCAAGGTATAGCAGATAAGTATGCTTCAGTGTGACACGCCACAAGTATGGTAATCGCAACATCTCTAGCCAAAATCTTTAATTAGGAGTTTACATAAGGTGCCCAATGATTGAATCTGATGGAAATCAATGCCCACAAGCTGCCCAATCGTAATTTCAATTAATTTCTGTCCAAAATCGAAACAAAATTAATGATCGCACCGGACAAAAGATCTCTCTCACTCAGGGGCAGTGGACTGGTGGCTTTCCATAGAGCTCCAGAGCCAGCTGAAAGCGCCCCCCCCCCCAAGTTATTGGGGGTTCCCCCGGGGGGCCCTGCGCAGTACTTGTGGCAGCAAAGCACACTTATCTTTCCAGCCAGCGTGCTTCCTCCTGTGTCCTGCCTCCATCCCTGACCATGGGCACCTGTTCTCCATGACCTGGCAGCATATTACGTTAGTGAGCGCTGGTGTTGGAGATGAAGACAGAGGGACACAGATAAGAGGGAGTTCACTGGCCGGACAGGTGAGCACACCACGCTTCATAGAGTACTCTGCAGGGGCCACGAGGTAGCACTATTAATTGGGGAGAGACCTAAAGGTCTGTCAGCTGGCTCTGAGGCCACAACAATATCTGCACTAGTAGCAGTGATTCCATAGATTTTTTTATATATATATATATATATATATATATATATATATATATATATATATATATATATATAGATTACAAGCTAAAATCTTTTAAAATCTATTTGTAGTGTGTGACTGGAATAGAATTTTTTCAAAATTGTATGTTAATTTATTAATTTAAGTTAAAGTGGACCCAAATTAAAAATACAAGATTTCAGAAATAACATCTATTTTCTAAATTATAATAATAAATAGCAGCCTTTTTTCAGCTGCATGATGACAAATATAAAATATTTTACATTTACTGGAGGAACCCCTCCCTTCCTTTCATATTGCCAAGACAGAATCCAGCAAACTGGTGAAGTAGGTGATGTCCAGCAATGGAGGAATTGCTAATGGCTGCCACCTGTATAACCCTAGTTATGAAAAGAGAGGAGTGAAAAGCATGCACTGAAATGCTCATAGGCTTGAAGGAGTGTTTATTTATCTTTGTATGTTTCAGAGTGGTGCAACTAAATATTTTGAATAAAAAAATGTTTGGTTTGGGTCCGCTTTAAGGCAGCTCTTATGTTATGTGGCGGGTGGATTTTTTAAACGTGCGGCGGAGCATTGCCGCTCATGCTGCTTGCCTTCCACATTAGGCCCATGCTTGTAGGCAGCTTATCGCTGCACACGTATGCCTGGAGCCTGTTTGTATTTTATTTTTTTAAAAATTCATATACTTTTACACTATGAGTGCATTTTTTTATTGACATCACCGAGGTACACCGGATCAACAAGCTGTGGAGGTTGCCAGAGAGGCAGTGGGGTGGCCTACATCCCAGATGCTAAGACCATGCTAAGGGCTTAGTCTGGCCGCGGATTCTGCAGCGTTGGGACACAACGGGGGAGCCTGTCTTGTATGCCTGCATGAAGAATTTATTTGTGCATTTCCCCTCATCCTGAAACCGATGGACATTGGATTGTGATCCACCCTCCACCGTTATTGAACGTTAATTTGAGCGCAAGTTATCCCTCACTTAAATGACAATTGAAGTGAGAAGAACATGGAGGCTGCCATATTTATTTCCTTTTAAACAATACCAGTTGCCTAGCAGCCCTGCTGAACTATTTGGCTGCAGTAGTGTCTGAATCACACCAGAAACAAGCATGCAGCTAATCTTGTCAGATCTAACAATAATGACAAACACCTGATCTGCTGCATGCTTGTTCAGAGCCCATTGCTTAAAGTATTAAAGGCAGAGGATCAGCAGGATTGCCAGGCAACTGGTATTGTTTAAAAGGAAATACATATGGCAGCCTCCATATCCCTCTCATTACTGTTGTCCTTTCAAGAGAACCTGAGGCAATAATAATGGTCCAAGGGAAATACTTACCAAAGGAGAGGAAAGCTTCTGGATCCAATTGAGTCTTTCCAGGTACTCTTTGCCAGGACCCTCCTTAACCCTCCTGTTCTGGCACGAGCGCGGTCGTGTTGCACCCACATGAGCACAGCTGAGTCTGTGCAGTAGCATGGAGCCGGTTGTGCAGGTGCAGCCATACTAGTGTAGGGGCAGTATATCCAAACTCGTGCCTGAAAAGAAGTGCAGCCCTGATCTTATTACTGACAAGCCCCTTGTCGCTAAGCTTCCCACAGTGTCCTCTGACCCTCCGTGGCCAGCAACAGAGGGTCAGAGGACATTGTGGGAAGCCTCTATAGCAGTGTTCCCCCACCCTGTCCTTAAGGCCCACTAACAGTGCATGTTTTGTGGAAATCCACACAGGTAGTTTATCAGCTCTGCCGAGACACTGATTACCCCCCACCTGTGCATGTTTGTGGTTTCCTGCAAAACCTGTTCTGTTGGTGGACCTTGAGGACAGGGTTGTAAACTCTGCTCTATAGGATCCAGAAGCTTCCCTCTTCTCATGTAAGTATGTGTTTTCCTACCCAGAGTTCTCCTTGGGTACACTTTAAAGCTTCACTCCTGCTTCATTTGTTTTTTCACACCCTCCTCTTTCACAGCTCCTTTCACAGCTGAAATAGCATTCTACAACTCAGATTATGTAGCATTGTAAAATAAATGGGCTATAGGCATGCTGATCACCTGAGGGGAGCTTTGGATGTATGAGTGATATTTAACGCAAAAAAGAAATAGGAACCCTTCTGATGGCAACGCCAGTGTTCCAGTCCCCACCCTCATGCTGATTCCCAAACCATTTTACTAGCACGTGTCCCCCTATATTCATGAGAAAGTGAGCCATGGCTCGGTCTCAGAGAGGGATCAGAATGAAGAAGCATTGTTGTTGATTTTCTACCTTTTTATTGTCTCGTTCATTAGAGGGCTCGTCACGGACTTCAAAGTTCTGAAGCTTGATAAATTCTTTTAGGTCATAGTTGTCTCCTTTCCTCTTACAGATCAGAAGTGCCATGTCCAAAAGGAAGGCATACCTGCGTGGCCAGAGAACACATCATCATCAGCCAAATGCATGATATTTCACTATATGATTTACACTGGAAGAAAATTGCATTTTGAAAACAAAATATGATTTAGTGGTATTTTCTTGTAAAAGGCAGCACTGATCTGAAGTACAAGATGCCCTCAAAGTGAATCATAATAATAACAACATATTTTAATCATATCTATCTATCTATCTATCTATCTATCTTTCTATATATAAATAAGCCACATACTGGGAAGTAGAACCAGCGATATTAGAGTAGTAATTGGGTCCTAGAGCAAGGTAGAAAGTGATAAGGAAGCATATGACTTATAGTTCCACACAACACACATCCTTTTTAACCTCTTGGTACACGTGTTCCACTGGCTGCTGCTTCATCATCTTAATGGGCTCACATAAGGTATAAGTACAGTGAAAGTATTGGCAGAAAGTATATAACAAACAAATCATTACAGCCCTAATACTGAGGAATTCACGGTTCGTTTTGTAGCTGATTAGATGGTTCGATAGATAATTTCCGACATGTCCGATCTCACTTTTGATTTCTGATAGAAGTGAATGGAAAAAGATAAGAAAAACGAGATGAAGATAAGAATCGAGAGCGAAATCAAGTGGCAAAAACGATCGAGAGCAAAAACGCATGACAGAAACAAGCAGTGTATTCCCAGCATAATATCTTCTTTTTGCCCTTAAAGAGAAACTCTGACCAAGAATTGAACTTTATCCCAATCAGTAGCTGATACCTCCTTTTACATGAGAAATCTATTCCTTTTCACAAACAGACCATCAGGGGGCGCTGTATGGCTGATATTGTGGAGAAACCCCTCCCACAAAGAAATTCTGATTACGTACTCTTGGCAGTTTCCTGTCTGTGAACCTTGCTGCATTGTGGGAAATAGCTGTTTTCAGCTGTTTCCAACTGCCAAAAAAGCATGCAGCAGCTACATCACCTGCCAACAGTAAAAATGTCACCATTTAATAAATGTCAAATTGTAAATCAGGGATTTAAAAGATTTTACAAAGGGGCAAACACTGACTAAATCATTTATACATAATTATTGTAAAAATGAAGCACTTTTTGATTACATTATTTTCACTGGAGTTCCTCTTTAAATGGCAGGTATGTAACATGTGGCCAGTGTTCCCTAATTTCCTGAGAAGCAAAGGGCTGCTGTTGCTTGTATTATATATTTCCATTTCTGTGCATTGCTGGGTGGAAGTGAAGATGCAGGCACAGTCATCTTTAAAAAATGTATGTATACACTGTATACTCAGAGATCTTGGTTCCTCTGACCGGCTCCTTTCAGACTGCATGTATGCACAAATCATGGTCACAGAGCAGAGGAAATACCATCTGGGCACATTTTTCCTAAATGCTCCTCCTTATATACAGTAGCCTTCAGGTACTGCTAACTGTGATATTTGGACACACACAAAACACTGAAGAATAAACTAGGCACAGGTGAAGCAAGGCATGGAGAGGAAGGATTCGATAACCAATTAGAGCTATTCAAGGTGTTGGCTGTATATCTTGTAGTCCTTTAATTAAGAAACAAAGCATATCAGAAAATACCTGCCTCCTCATTTGTGGAGAATGACCTATCAAGCAGCTTATGCTCATAAATGAAGTCCTTAGATAATTCTGTCTCTAATAAGATCAAGCTCAACAACATTAAATGACTTTAGTTCCCTTTTCCATATATTTTCCATATTATTTTAAATTATTCAGTTTCCATATATCTTTCTCCAGGTTCAAGTGGTAATACATATTATGAATCCAAGTTTTAATGTAGTAGGACTTTTCACTTTCTTTACAGATAAGTATAGCAGTCGGGCTCAGAAAATGGATCTTGTGATGATGACTTGGACCTCGTCTCCTTCAGAGCTATCCTTCTGCTAACCCAATATACACCCTTGTGAACTACAAAAGTCCTTCCTAGGGTTGAAACTAATTCCACTTCAATCTTGACAAAAACTAGGAAAGTAGCTTAAAGGATACCCGAACTGACATGTGACATGATGAGATAGACATGTGTATGTACAGTGCCTAGCACACAAATAACTATGCTGTGTTCATTTTTTTCTTTCTCTGCCTGAAAGAGTTAAATATCAGGTATGTAAGTGGCTGACTCAGTCCTGACTCAGACAGGATGTGACTACAGTGTGACCCTCACTGATATGAAATTTCAACTATAAAACACTTTCTTAGCAGAAAATAGCTTCTGAGAGCAAGAAAGAGGTAAAAAAGGGGGAATTTCTTATCAGTGAGGGTCACACTGAGTCAGGACTGAGTCAGCCACTTGCATACCTGATATTTAACTCTTTCAGGCAGAGAAAGAAAAAATGAACACAGCATAGTTATTTGTGTGTACATACACATGGCTATCTCATCATGTCACATGTCAGTTCGGGTATCCTTTAAAGACTATGGACAAACCTCAAAAAGAACTGTCTTCCCTCCTGCTCTCTGCACCACCATCCTCACCGTTCCTGTAAACTCTTCTCATTGACACTTGCTATTAAATCTATGTGCTTTCCATAGAGACCCACGGGGGGTACAGATACACATATTTACCTGTCCAGTTTTGACTTCTTTTCTGAAGTAATAATCTTTAGTTCACCATCTGTTTTTGGCCTTCCATACATGGCAAGAGATTCTCTCTACAATGAAGAGCAAGAGGACAGAATGTAAACTACTTTCATACAGTACAACAAATATAGAGGGCACTGAAGGGTTAGCCAATTAAAGGCAAACAAACTAAATGTTTTGTTTTTTTCCAGGCATGTTTTCCCTTCAAATTTACACTGCTCACTACAAAATGCTTAATGCAATTCTAAACAGAGTAGCCCTAGAAGTCCATATGATCTGTAGCTAGTGTCTGTATTTTGCAGGAAGAATGACAGTTGTGCATAATGCTGACAATGGGCTGTAATGTTTTGTGTCTTTCTCTAGCATCTGAATAAATACAATATGGCACAGCTCACACATATTCTGATGTGTGTCCAAATTATTGCAATACCAATTCATCATCACAGCATACCAAATGGTCGATGGAACACTGGAAGGTGGTCAGCTGCTTCAGCATTTCATTATCCCTCTTCACCTCATTAACACACTGCGCCAAATCCTGGGGAGAGACAGCATGCATTAGGGTTAACTGGATAACTCAGATGCCTCTTTTTTTTTTTTTACAAACCTGGGTAAATAGGAATTTTAGCTTTGATGCTAAATTCCAAGCAAACAAAGACTGATCTGTTGCTATAGAGCCTGGGTTCTCAGTACATACTGCCTGTAACTTTAGTGCTTTAGTTTGGGTGAAGGGGTACTTTGTAATTTGTCATAGCAAATAAAATAAAGTAAGTTTTGAGCTAAAAGAAAATGAATATTATTTAAAAAAAAAACCTGAATAAGTATTAATAAACAGTTAAAATCTTTAAGATGTGTTTGAAAAGCATTTATACACAATTACTGCCAATAAATATGTATGCAACAAGGGGTACTTGAGATAATATTACCCCAGTAAAGTGTAATTGACCAGTGTAGTCATTTAAAAGGGGGTACCAGCTATAGAAATGCTGAGAGACACAGCTAAAAGGGATACAATAATGTAAAAGAAGATAAACCACCGGTAAGTTAAAAAAAAAAGAAAAAAAAAGGATTTGTTGGCCATACTAAGGTAAGAATAGCATCCTGCCCATATACATGACCTGATGATAAGTAAGCAGATCACTAAGATTGTGTATTACTACCAACTCATTTTTTGTTTGTTTGTTTTCTGGTTCCTTACAAGAACACCACATTTACCTCGTGCAGATATTATATTTTTGTCTTCTGAAAAGATCATTATTTTAAAGAACAGTCTAATGCCTGTATAGGAAGCTATAGTTGCAGTTGTATTGCAGTAATGAGCCTCCTGCCCTTCCTCCTCTTCCCCTCATCAATGCACAGAACATTCCACTTCCTCAAGCCAAGCTTACACGTCTATACAGATATTCCTAAGCACACTGTCACCTGAAATGATCATGATCAACCTTTTTAAGCAGCATATATGCGCCTGTATAATGGTGCCCATACATGGTACAATTTTTTCTTTTTTTTTCAATTAGATAATTTCGTTCAGTTATTCCGTTAATATAATAAAGATTTTTCCAACATGTCTGATCGGCTTTTTATTGAAAAAAAGGGATAATAATTTTTCTTCATAAAAAAAAAAGAGATTCTTTTTGACTTTCATTTGATTCGACCGTTTTGGTTGAATAAACGGGAAAATCGAACGTTTTTATTGTACCGTGTATGGGCATAATTAAGTTGTCCATGTTTTCCTTCACGTTCTATCCACTTTCCAATAACATGTAATTACACACCTCTGCTTTGTATTGTTAATTACCGGTATTTGTTAATTTCCTAATACCACAGTGATCTCTTAATAAAAAAAATAATCTCTAAATCATTTATGTATTAACTAAAGGAGCATTACATGCTAGTTTACATATAGTCAGTGTAAGCACGAACATCTGCAATTGTATGGTATATATTTGCTGTAATGATGAATACATAACCTATAAGGTGTATGGCGTAGTGTGACATGTAATGTCAGCGTGTCACACAGTATATGTCTGTTCTCACCCTCATGGCATCCAGGCCTTGCTTCAGGTTCTCTTTCTCTGTCGGGTCAGATGTGTGCTTCACCAGCTCCTGCATGGAAGAAGCCAAGTGCTATGAATATTTGTCCAGATAGGAGAAGAGGTCTACACATAGCTTATTACAGACAAACATCGCTACCTGCAGCAAGAGGTGGTACTTCAGAACGCGTTGCATTGGTACCATCAGCAGATCCCGCAGGGTGAAGCGGCCATTATTTGCCCTCTGAGAGCATTCCTGTTAGGTAATGATGAAAAACAGGGTTCATCTTGCAGGAACAGATCTAAACAGTAGATTTTGGACGTATGGTTGGTCACACTGCATAGAAAAATGAAATGCAATTTTGCCTTCTTAAAACAGAAGTCACTCCATACATTCCTGGTGGTTCTGGGTCACCATGAGCTGCCTGGTATTCCTTACTGCATAGAAAGGGATTGTATACAGCAGTATTTGCAGAGCCTATTATGCTTCCTCAGTGTTCTCCCCAGAAATTTTTTCCAGCCGGGTGGTATGAAAAAGTAGCCAGGTGGGGAATGTTATGCTGGGTGGCATTAGGTGGGAAATTGCGTGTGCATTACCCCCCCCCCCCCCCCTCCAGATATCCCCACTTACACCACCAATATATATAGAAAACATGGGGGGGAATATTGTTGGTTTCACTTTCAAAACTGCAGATTGAACCTGGCTGCAGTTTCTAATGTGACACTGTCAGTCACACAGGAAATTGTTGGCTGTGGCTGTAAAGGGGCCAGGGTGTCTCACTAATCACCCTGTGTCTCTGTCTGCAGTTGCCCTGGGTGGTGGCCATCTGCACACAGGCTCACTCTCCTCTCCCCCCAAGCTGCAGCTCTTTTACACCAGTGACACTTCTGGCGTTAATCAGGGCTGGGAAAAGCAGCGGCAGGACAGGATAATCATGGGGTAAAGGGGTCAAGTATCCTTAAAGAGAATCTGTATTGTTAAAATCGCACAAAAGTTAACATACCAGTGCGTTAGGGGACATCTCCTATTACCCTCTGTCACAATTTCGCCGCTCCTCGCCGCATTAAAAGTGGTTAAAAACAGTTTTAAAAAGTTTGTTTATAAACAAACAAAATGGCCACCAAAACAGGAAGTAGATTGATGTACAGTATGTCCACACATAGAAAATACATCCATACACAAGCAGGCTGTATACAGCCATCCTTTTGAATCTCAAGAGATCATTTGTGTGTTTCTTTCCCCCTGCAGCTATCTTCCACTGAAGTGTCAGGCTATTTCTTCCTGCAGAGTGCAGACAGCTATGCCTGTATGTAATTCCTCAGTATGTGAAAGCCCAGCCAGCTCAGAGGAGGATTTATCCAGCTTGTAAAAGATAATAGAACAGAGAGAAGCTGCACTAATCTAAATATCACACAGGCAGTGTGCAGAGAGGGGCCTGGATGGGGGAGATCATAGCAGAACCACAACACTGAAGAACTTGGCAGCCTTCCAGACACAGGCCGACAAGTCTGACAAGAGAGAGATAAGTTGATTTATTACAGAGATGGTGATAGTAGAACGTGCTGCAGTAAGCCAGAACACATTAGAATAGCTTTTGGAACTTGTAGGATGATAAAAAACAGGATGCAATTTTTGTTACGGAGTCTCTTTAAGTTCTGACTGGCAGAAGTTGAGTTAGAAGCTCCCCTCCTCCATTAGACACCAGCGAGACTCACAACACACACAAACACGCTGCGGCTGGACCAGTATAGGGAGAGGACAGCGTCTGGCAAAACATTCCACAAAGATCAGAGCTGTGTGCTCTCTCATTTGAGCTGCGAGTACAGTGAGCAGGGGGGCAGCGTCTGGCTGAACATTCAGAGCCGTGCTTCCTCTCTTCAGAGCTAGGAGCTGCGTGACGTTTCCTGCATTCCCCCGCCCCTCCACACAACTGCCGGGAGCTGAGGAGGAGGGCGGAGATAGCGTCTCTGAGTGACAGCGGCTGGCTGCACTGATATGGCCGACGCTGATCACTAAGAAATGCAAAGAGCAGGGCTAATTTACCCGGGCGCTCAGAGGAGATCAGCCGGGCGCTCAGAGGAGATCAGCCGGGCGGCGCGCCCTGGTAAATGGCTCTGGGGAGAACACTGCTTCCTTAAGCCCCTTTAAGGCGGCTTGTCCCTCGCTGTCTCCCTGGGTGGCTCCAGTCCCCCGTAATTCAGCCCGACAGCCTGACCGAGCGCACTTCATCGCACGCCATGTGCGCTCCCAGTCTCGTTCCCGTGGCTTGGAGTGTTCTGCGCTAGCGCAGTAGTGCTGCACAGGCACAGAACCCTCCCAGGGACAGGAGCGCAGCACGGGAGCGCGCCTGGCTGAGCCGTGCATGCGCGATGAAGTGCGACTAGGCCAGTCTTTCAGGCTGAATTACGGGGGACCGGAGCCACCAAGCGAGACGGCGATGGACAAGCTGCCTTAAAGGAATACTTAAGGGGGAAAAAAAAATGACATTTACTCACCCAGGGCATCCCTCAGCCCCCTGAAGCTGGATGGTGCCCACACAGCCCCGCTCCGATCGTCCTGTCCCCGCCGGCGGCTACTTCCGGGTTCGGCGACAGCCGCCAACAGGCTGGGAACGTGGCTGATTTTCCGCGTTCCCACTCGCTATATGCTGCTATAGCGTATATAGCTACGCTATAGCAGCATATAGCGAGTGGGAACGCAGAAAATCAGCCGCGTTCCTGGCCTGTCGGCGGCTGTCGCCGAACCCGGAAGTAGCCGCCGGCGGGGACAGGACGATTGGAGCGGGGCTGCGAGGGCACCATCCAGCTTCAGGGGGCTGAGGGATGCCCCGGGTGAGTAAATGTCATTTTTTTTCCCCTTAAGTATTCCTTTAAAGGAGCTTAAGGAAGTCCCAGGTAACAGTGCACCCTTAGACGCTTCTCATCTCAGATTCCCTTTAAGTGAGAAAAAAAATTGTCGATTTACTTACCTGGTGTTTCTTCCAGCCCCCTGAAGTCCTCCTGGTCCCCTGCTGCAATACCTCACTATGCCGTTCCTCCGCTGTTCCCCTCTGTAAAATGGGCTATTCGGGGGTTCCTCTATTGCGCTCCTTTAGCCAGGAGCCTTCTGCACATGTGCGGTAGTCATCTTTGCTTACTGCGCTAGCGCAGAGTGTTCCCAACTACAGCAGCACATTGGATGAGGCACATGGCACAGAGCCGTGCATGAGGCGATCAGAGGTGGACACCAGGGGATCTGAGTGTCGCAGGTTGCCTGCGAGGGACATGGAAGACTTCAGGAGGCTGGAAGAAGCCTAAGGTAAGTAAATGGGCAATTGTTTTTTCACTTGAGGTTTCCTTTAAAAACACTTATCTTCAGATAAAAGTACCCCTCTTCTTCCTTGTTAAAACAAAGTTGTGCACACCTCCACTATTTGATTTACAGTATTGCATTTTTTTTAGGCTTGTTCATATTGGTCACATTGCAGCAGATACATGTTATAACAAATGTGCTGTGAAATGCAACATGCTTGTCATTCATTACATCTTGCACAAATTGTTAACAATCCAATTGGTTACAAATTGACATGCACGTTTTTGGTTTTGTTATCTAGAAATGCATTGTAGACAGCATGTTACGATAAAGCAATCTATTGCAATGCAGAGATGTTCATTCCCATTCATTTGTATGGGCACTGCATTTGCATGTGTTAATGCCCACCCTCCCTTTACCAGTCTGCACACTTACACCAAGGAGAAAAGAGTAACATTCACTGTGGGTATAGTAACTTCTGTACATGGAGCCATCTTCTGATGAATACTATTCAAATCAATTCAGGTTTTCGGTTCACTTTATGAAGCTGTTTGTTGCCTTATCCTTTGTATTTGTATATCTGGCTTCCTGTTTGCACTTGTCAGCTGATGCCCAGTGTACAAAAAGAGATCCGTGTTGGGTTTTCACTCATCATCTGCACAAGGTCACCTGTCTACAGCTACAGCTGCTGACTTATGCATGCAAACAATATTCAAAGCACAGCAGTGATAACAATGCAGCATTGTGCTGAGCTAGATCTATAGGCGTCCCCTTCCTAGCTAGAATACAATGGGCCTGAATCACTTTGGCCTTCCTAAATTATTTAACAGTCATTTACTCTTTGATAGTAAAGAGTTTGCAAAGCTCACCAGGGTGATATCAAATCATAGCAAAAGATTGCTGAAAGGCAGGTAGGATTACAGCTACATGCATGCACCTGCAGAGAGAACCTTTCTGCTAAACATGAACATTGCATCTGTCAGAGGAGGTCAGCTGCAGGGAAACAGGAGCAACTGCAGTGAGATGTATGTATATGGAGGCTGCCATATTTATTTTCTTTTAAGCAATACCAGTTGCCAGGCAGCCCTGCTGATCTATTTGGGTGCAGTAGTGTCCGAATAACCCCAGAAACAAGCATTCAGCTAATCCTATCAGATCTGACAGTAATGTCAGAAACACCTGATATGCAGCATGCTTGTTCAGGATCTATGGCTAAGAGTATTAGAGGCAAAGGATCAGCAGGACTTTACAGTAGGAATTCTAGTCTAAAGGTGACCACACAAAATACAATTAAAAGATCCAATTTTTCACAAATTCGATAATTTTGATCAGCTGTCCTAAAAAAAAATCGAGAGTTTTTCTTTGTTTTCGAGCGATAAATCTGATCGAATTTCCCGTTTTTGTTTTTTTTTTTCCCATTTTTGGAGATTGGACTGGTTAGAAATTTCAGACCAATTTTATCAAGAAATGTATGGTGTGTGATAGATTGTCAATTACTTGATTGGAACTGCACGTTCCAATCAATTTTTTCTGAGCTTTCAATTATTTTATTCATGATTGGGAAAAAAACTGAACATAGGTGTGCGGTACATTGGTCAGATTTTTGAATTGTTACAATCAGCCAGAAAAACTGATTGATATTCTTGAATTGAACAGATATTTAAAAAATTGTATGATGTGTGGTCAACTTAAGTGATATATTCTCTCATTCATTTTAACCTCTCTGCGACTGCTCCATGCCGATTGGCGTGAACAGCGCGGCAGCCCAAGGACCACTCCACACCAAGATTGCAGGGGATCACGCTCGCCGATGCGCGCTCATCCCCGCTGAAATGACGGAGCTCTGCTCCACCACCAGTCTCCCACCCGCGATCGCCGCTAGGAGACTGATATACGGCGAAACCGCAGTCTATTTACTATGCACAGCGCTGCGATCTATGGCAGTGCTGTACTGGGGACAGCCGTGTTACACGTCTGACCCCCCTCTGTAGGCAGGGAGGTGATCCGCCATCATAGGCTGAAGTGTATGACAGCTGATCACGCTGATTGGCTGGCGGGGGGAGGGAGGGAGGAATAATTAAATAAGAAAAAAATGAACAAATTTATTGTTATTTTATTAAAATAAATATTTGTAAAAAAAATAAACAATGGGGGAGCAATAACAGCCCACCAACAGAGAGCTCTGTTGGTGGGCAGAAAAGGAGTGGGGAATCACTTGTGTCCTGAGTTGTACGGCCCTACAGCAAGCCCTTAAAGCTGCAGTGGCCTATTTTGTAAAAAATGGCCTGGTCCATTTGTGCCACAGGCCCACTTTCCCCAGGAACATTATCAATTATCTATAAGGAAATATCCCATGAGCAGTCCAAGCATAAACCTAAATATATCACTGACTGGGAGAAAGACTTGGGTATCACTATAGGAACGGAAGACCTCTCCGATATCTGGGCCAACATCCCTAAAATCTCCATAAATGCTGATCTAGTGGAAGTTAACTATAAATTGCTCCTTCACTGGTACCTAGTTCCTGCCCGCTTGGCCAAGTTAATAAAGACCGCTCACCGAATTGTTTTAGAGGATGTAGCTCCATAGGTACCCACGACCATATTTGGTGGAAATGCCCTAAAATTCGGAGACTCTGGCTGAGAGTGTGCACATGGGCCTCCTCCTTAGTCAACGAGCCCATACCTAAGAATCCTACCCACACATTATTAGGTCTTCCCTACTCCAACCTCACTAAGCCACAAAACAAACTAGTTAACTACATATTCACCGCTACAAAACACACAATAGCAGCTGCTTGGAATTCAAGGGCTCTCTCCTTTGATTTAGTGAAAAATAGGTTGAGCCGGGTCCTCTTCTTCGAGAAATTACGGGCCAGACTGGTGGACGATATGGCTAATTTCAATAAAGTATGGTCGCCCGCAATCGAATACTTCCTAGGCTCAGACGGTAGTGCTCGGATTAACAATCTCTAAAGGCCCTTTATAACCCCTATAATGCCCTGGCTCCAACTGCCTCAGTTGGCCCCAGCACTCCGGGCCCTCCTCGTCCCATACCTACTCTCTTCCCTTCTACTTCTTTTCTTTCTTCCTTCTCCTGTCCTTCTTGATTATTTTTATATGTCTACCATTTTGGTAACACATGCAAGTTACAGTGGAGGAAATAATTATTTGACCCCTCACTGATTTTGTAAGTTTGTCCAATGACAAAGAAATGAAAAGTTTAAAAACAGTATCATTTCAATGGTAGGTTTATTTTAACAGTGGCAGATAGCACATCAAAAGGAAAATCGAAAAAATAACCTTAAATAAAAGATAGCAACTGATTTGCATTTCATTGAGTGAAATACGTTTTTGAACCCTCTAACAATAAAAGACTTAATACTTAGTGGAAAAACCCTTGTTTGCAAGCACAGAGGTCAAACGTTTCTTGTAATTGATGACCAAGTTTGCACACATTTTAGGAGGAATGTTGGTCCACTCCTCTTTGCAGATCATCTCTAAATCCCTAAGGTTTCGAGGCTGTCTCTGTGCAACTCTGAGCTTGAGCTCCCTCCATAGGTTTTCTATTGGATTAAGGTCCGGAGACTGACTAGGCCACTCCATGACCTTAATGTGCTTCTTCTTGAGCCACTCCTTTGTTGCCTTTGCTGTATGTTTTGGGTCATTGTCGTGCTGGAACACCCATCCACGACCCATTTTCAGTTTCCTGGCAGAGGGAAGGAGGTTTGGCGTTCAGGATTTCAGGATACATGGCTCCGTCCATTTTCCCGGTAATGCGATTAAGTTGTCCTGTGCCCTTAGCAGAAAAACACCCCCAAAGCAAAATGTTTCCACCCCCATGCTTGACGGTGGGGACGGTGTTTTGGGGGTCATAGGCAGCATTTTTCTTCATCCAAACACAGCGAGTTGAGTTAATGCCAAAGAGCTCTATTTTGGTCTCATCAGACCACAGCACCTTCTCCCAGTCACTCACAGAATCATTCAGGTGTTCATTGGCAAACTTCAGACGGGCTTGCACATGTGCCTTCTTGAGCAGGGGGACCTTGCGAGCCCTGCAGGATTTTAATCCATTGCGGTGTAATGTGTTTCCAATGGTTTTCTTGGTGACTGTGGTCCCTGCTAATTTGAGGTCATTCACTAACTCCTCCCGTATAATTCTAGGATGCTTTTTCACCTTTCTTAGAACCATTGACACCCCACGAGGTGAGATCTTGCGTGGAGCCCCAGAGCGAGGTCGATTGATGGTCATTTTGTGCTCCTTCCATTTTCGAACAATCGCACCAACAGTTGTCACCTTCTCTTCCAGCTTCTTGCTAATGGTTTTGTAGCCCATTCCAGCCTTGTGCAGGTCTACAATTTTGTCTCTGACATCCTTGGACAGCTCTTTGGTCTTTCCCATGTTGGAGTGTTTGGAGTCTGCTTGATTGATTGATTCAGTAGACAGGTGTCTTTTATACAGGTGACTAGTTAAGACAGGTGTCCTTAATGAGGGTGACTAATTGAGTAGAAGTGTCTAACCACTCTGTGGGAGCCAGAACTCTTAATGGTTGGTAGGGGTTCAAAAACTTATTTCACTCAATGAAATGCAAATCAGTTGCTATCTTTTATTTAAGGTTATTTTTTCGATTTTCCTTTTGATGTGCTATCTGCCACTGTTAAAATAAACCTACCATTGAAATGATACTGTTCTGAGACTTTTCATTTCTTTGTCATTGGACAAACTTACAAAATCAGTGAGGGGGTCAAATAATTATTTCCTCCACTGTATATCGTCCCTATCCCTATTTGAATATAAGGTGCATTTTAGATGCAACTAATTCCTACCTCCGCTGGGAGATAGGATACACTGGCTTAAGTCAATAATTCTATAAAATAGGCACTTGCCCAGCCAAATTGTTTGGTTAATGCATGGGCAAGGGATATTTTACTGCACTTATAACTACAACAGCTGCTTCCCCCATGTAATATTATTGGTGTTGAAACCAGGGCCGGATTTGTACTTTTTACCGCCCAAGGCCAACTATACCGTCTGTATGGTTGTTGTCTCTGCGTGCTCCAATGAGAATTCTACTTACATCATTGGATGCCACAGACAGTAACTATTTTAGTAATACGCATATAAATTATAAATTTTGTTTTCCTTAAGAACTTTTATGTTATGTTTGCCATCTCATTAATGATGCACCCATTGTGTCACCATGAGTTAGGCTGATATGTACCTGCAAGATAGAGCTTACAGGTCTTGCAGGGACGACACAAGTACAGGACAGAGAGTTCCAAGGTTAAAGCTGTCTTTAAAGATGGATGGCTGCATAGAACAGCTTCACTGCCCCTCACTCAGCCGCCCCTAAATTTCTGGTGCCCTAGGCCATGGCCTATGTGGCCTTGCCAGAAATCCGGCCCTGGTTGAAACGCTCTTGTTTATTGGCTTTACCACCAGCACCAATAACTATCCATTTTGTGTTTGCAACATGGCAAATAACATATCTGTTAGGTGTGATTTTTGTCCACCTTTGTTTGCAATAACAGTTTTCGTTATGTTTGAATTCACACTCTGCTTATGTATTTCCTGTAAGCTTCTTATTTTACAAAACCTAATAAAAATGATTGAAACAAAAAATGGCCTGGTCACTAGGGGGGTTTAACATCCTGCGGGGTCCTTAAGTGGTTAAAGGGTACTTGAAATGACAGTTAACATGATGAGTTGTGTATGTACAGTCTAAAACCTATATAGTACTTTTAACCTTTTTGTTACTGTTTGGGTTTAGAAATCATGGCTATAAATAACACAATATAAATAACACTTTTTCTTCAGTTAGATTTCAGTAAGACTGTAGTGTAATTATTACTACTAATTAATTACAAGCTACAAAATGTTTGCTGGCAGAGAAACCCTTCTGAGTGCAGGGAATAGATACAAAAAAGTCAATAGTTCAAGATGGGGGCTGTAAAACACTAAAGGCTGGTTTCCACTGAGCTGGCGCAGGATGCAAACCAGCACTTGTAGTGATGCGAGTAGGCATCCAAATCGCTTAGCTGTGCCATGCACGGCTATAGGGGTTAGTGTGTGTGCAGCAGGAAACAGCAGCATGCCGTCCAGAACTGCACCGCAGTGTGATTCAGAAGGCAAACCACTGGTAAAACTGACAGTTGCATTTGACTGGCCCAACTGCAAGCTGCACACAATTTTCATGAAATTATTGGCAACTCATTAAAAATCTCTAGCGATAAGCAACATCTATAACTCGTTGCGGCAGGACACCAGTGAGGAATAAAGAAATTATTGCATACCTTTCATAGATTCTAGGAAGTAAAAGTGTTCATTGGTTATATTTTGTGACTTCATTAACTTCTCACTTGCAAGCAATATCTGGGCTCCTCACTGAACTGCAGTCCTTTAGTGTCCTATAAACTTTGGACAAGTAATTTGCTAACCACGTCCTCTGTCATCTGGTATTGCTAATTACCTCCAGCTTCATCTGGACACCCTCATGGTTTTGTGCCTTCTGTTCCAGCGTTTTGGAGGCACATTCTACTTGACTGCAGTATGTGCCATAAATAAGAAGCCTGTTGGAGCAAATAGTATACACTAAGATGATGATTCACAGCATGCATTTCAGAATCTCTTCAAGCAAAAACATTGGATTGATACGATTTATTGGGCCTCATTTACTAAGCCGAAGGTTTGAAACTGTCAACAATCCTTTGGCTTAGTATGGCTGCTTTCAGTGGCGCAGCTAAGGAGCTGTGGGCCCCGATACAAGTTTTACAATGGGGCCCCCCAAAGCTCTCTATACATACCAATTGATACGGCGCACCAACACCTGCCAATGGCAACTGCAATGTCAGAGGTGCAAGAAGGGGATGGGGAACAGTTTGTTAATAATTACTACTATTCAAAGTATCTATAGAAGTGATTATTATGAGCACAGGACCAATAGAAAGCTAATACTGCAGTTGAGGGAGGCCCCTTCGGGGCCCCGATGCGGCCGCAACCTCTGCAACCCCTATTGCTACGCCCCTGGCTGCTTTGCCTACAATTAAAGACAAGATGATTTATGTCAATTTCAGTGGGAAATTAAAATAGGCTCAGACAGGGCTTATTTGAAATTCCTACCACCACTGTATGACAAAGTACTCACATTACCCTGCTGCATTATCCTGCTTAGTCTATCAATAATATAGGAAGAATATTGCTACGCCCTCCACCTTTCCGGTGCTAATCTCCCCCTCCATATCTATGTCACCCAGTGTAGAAGCAGCAGTCTTTATAGCCACCTGTCTTGCCACACACTTTTCACATACTTGCCTCACTGTCCTGGTGCTTTCCTTCTTTCAGCTACAGGTCCCACAGTCAGTGACATATGATGTTAGAGCAGCATTGGCCAGAGGTTCATGCAGGGAGAAGGCAGTCTCCAGGAGAGAAAAGAAGGTGGGAGGATATTGACTGCAATGCATGCCAAAGCATAGCTATAGCACCACCTTCTCTCCTTTGCCAAAGAGTAGTGGTTCAGACTGGATGTAAGTAAACAAGCAACGCTATGTTACAGAAATTCTTCACTGCAATTCCTGGTAGGGCAACCAAAGTTGACACTTGAGAGTTAACAGACATAAATGTGGTCAGTGGACTTTGCTGTACTCAGCACTATTCAGGACTGAGGCTTAGGGAGCTACTACAATTGTTGTTGTTGTTATTATTATTTAGTATTTATATAGCACTTACATTTTCCGTAGCGCTTCACAGAGTATTGTCACTAACTGTCCCTCAGAAGGGTTCACAATCTAATCTTTACCCTAAGGTGCCCATTAACTGTACAATTTTTCCTTCAGATTCAATCTTTTGATGCAATTTTTATGATCTATTTGTATAGAAAACTGCCGTTTGTGGTGCAAATCGATGTGATATGATACTTAGGTCATTAAGAAAAGGATAAATTATAGATCCAAAGGCTGGATTTTATTATTGAATTGAAATGTAAAACCTTCTTAAACCGTTGTTTTAATGGGAAAAATTGATAATTGCCTTCCGATTAGTTACGATCATTCAAATCTCGTTGAAAGATTGCATGTGATGAAAAAATTGTACCGTTAATGGGCACCTTAAGTCATATGTCCTTTATCTGTATTGTTTTGCAATGTGTTAGGAAATCAGAGTGCTTAGAGGAAACCCACTCAGACATGATGAAAACATACAATGTCCATGCGGATAGTGCTGTGGCAGGGATTCAGACCGGGTCCTATTTACTACGCCACTGTGCTGCCGATCTCAAAAGGAATACTACTCTCCAAACTTCCACAGTCAAAAATGCCCAGAAAAGAACTATAGCAAGTCTGATCTTTTTCTACCTATTTTGCTATGGAATAACATTTTGTTTTCGTGCTTTTGGGTCGCACACAGCAGAATAAAGTGTAGAAACTGTTATGCAGTAAAATGATATCATCAGTTGACATTGCACATAGATCTTACCTCTCTTTGTACCGCAGGAAGACTTGATACAAATTCTGTGTGTTCCTGGGTGTAATGCATGACCTCATTTCTCCCAGAAAGTCCTGGTGAAGTTTTCTTAAGTCCTGAAATAAAGTTATAAAGAAACATAAGAGAATAAAAAAAAAAAAAAATCAGTAATACATGGAGTGGCCTGCTGAGTGCGCCCTTAAAGTGTAACTGTCGGGCATAAAATCATTTTTTTTATTTTATCTGGTAAACAAGTAATAAGGATGTGAACCAGGCAATCCAAAAGTTAAAATCACTATTACTTTTCTTGTTGATAAATGATCATTCCCCAGTTTACCAGACTTCCCCTCAGACATAACTAATGTATCTTGATTGGCTGAAGCCTCTTTCCCTCCTTTTTTCCCTTCCCACACCTCTGTTTCTCTCTGATTGGCAAATATTTCTCATGCTGAAACAATGCACTTTCTATAGTGGAGAGCAGGCAATGCATACACAATCAGGTAGAGGAGAGTAAGGGAGGAAATGACATCAGGATTGGCTTCAAAATAGCCACAGTTAAAATGGGAAATGCTAAGAAGGATTTTCTCTTTTTTTTTACTGTAGAAAAATCACTAAAATCAAAACGTTGACAGTGCAATACATATGTTATTGTACATAACGTAAGTATTTATCTACTTATATATGTGTGTTTTTTCTGAGATAGTATGGCTGACAGCTCCTCTTTAATGGCTGCAGTTCTGAGGTCCCTTGAGTCTGACAGGAGAAAAGCAATATACAAATGTTAACATTATAAATATTATACACACATGTATACACAAACACACCCACAATGGAGAAAAGCCATTTGTCCTTAACACTAGGACAAGGATGATTTGCAAGGGGGAAAGGGGAGATTTACTGCTCCCCCTTAAAAGGTACCCCTCAGAGTTAAAAGCCATGTGAAGTGGCATTGGCCAGGGGGCAGACTTGCTGGGTCTAACTTATTGGCTGCCAAGTGCTCTTTAGGCAATGAGCTGCATTAAGTTCATAAATAATTTGTAAGGACAGCTGGCAGTGCAGTGCTCAATTTCGTATTCATTTCAATAAGACTAGCTGAAGCTAGTGACATGCAGAAGTGCATGGATTCTGCACATAACAGACATGGGCCCTTTCACACGAGCAGTTGATAGGCAGCCTGTCGAACTCTCACAACTGCTCACTGCAGCCTGGTAAATGCTCACTGCTGCTTAGTAACTGCTTGCTAAACACACAGTTCAACTGCCAATGTGAAAGGGCCCTTAGGGAAACAAGTGGGATGTAACAGTAGGAGAGGCAGAGGTTACAACCCCACCAGGGCCCCTGGTCCTAAAAGGCCCACAAAATTAGCTCTTTATTGATGCCATGATGGTAATTATTATTATTGATTTATAAAGCGCCAACATATTCTGTGGCGCTTTACAGACTAAGAACAAAACATGGGGTACATAATGCAGATCACGGCATACACAAAATATAGACACTGGCATTTAACACTGAATTGGTAGACATAGTAATTAAAATTACAATTGGAATATGATGAACAAAATATGTAGCAAATTCCAAGACAAAAAAAATGATGAGAGAGCCCTGCCCTTGAGGGTTTACAATCTAAATCATCACTGATATATGTGCTCTGAATAGTGGCCATCATCAACAAAACCATTCATTTTACTCTGCTTACACCTCTATCACACAGTGGCAATGGGGCCCAGTGTAAAATTTCCCTGGGGCTCTGTAGCTATACACCTCTATCACACAGTGGCACTGGATGTAATGCTACACCGCAAATCAACCACAGCTCCAGCAGTGCACTAAGCCAAAGAATTGCAAGCTGAAGTCCTTTGGCATAGTAAACCAGGCCAAAGAAAATGTTACTGTATATAGCATGTACTTACGTCTATGTTGATGAAGATGGTGGCCATGTCACTTTCACTCAGAAACATCTGGAGAGGCTTCATAAAGTACTGAGAATAAAAAACAAACAAAAATGTTTTGTTTAACTTTCTTAAAGGAGATGTGAAGGTAGAGTGATATGGAGAGAGAGACATCACCGGTTTTCTCTTAAAAATAATACTTCCTTGGCTGATGTGATGGTTGGTTACACGACTTAAATAGTTTCTGAACTACTGATCCAGAATGAACATCCAGTTACTTATTTAGTGTAGTCTCCTCTGCCATGAATTCAGCTGCCCCACTCACCACCACCTGCCCCCGCCAAACTAACAGGCAGCCCTGGCTCACTGAACAAATCAAACAGCTGAAAAGGCGCTCCAGGGTGTCAGAAAGGTGCTGGAGAAAGAGCATTGCTGTAGAGGACTTCCACCACTACAAACTATGCAGGAGCTCAGGGATGCCCTCACCTCGGCTAAGTAGTCTTATTTCTCCTCACTCATTTCCTCACAGTCCCACAACCCAAAACAATTGTTTAACACCTTCAACTCCCTACTTCGTCCGCCACCTCCTCCCCCTACCACATGTCTGTCAGCTGACGACTTTGCATCATACTTCACAAGCAAGATTGATGCAATACGTAATAGCTTCAACACGCAACCACTTTTACCAGCTCAACCATCACCTGTAGATTCCTTCTGTCCACCTGCACCCTCGCCCACTGCAAACTGCCTTCCCCCCGATCCACAAGACCACTCTCCCACTCTAATATCTTTCACCACACTCACTGAACAGTGTCTTTCCTCACTAATCTCCAAAGCACATCTCACTACCTGTGGCCTGGACCCCATTCCCTCCCATCTAATCCCCCAGCTTTCCTCCTCCCTTAATCCCGCTCTAACAACTCTATTCAATCTTTCTATCTCCACTGGCACTTTTCCTTCCTTATTCAAACAAGCTATCATCACACCACTTATCAAAAAACCCTCTCTTGATCCAACTTCTCTATCCAATTACCGCCCTGTCTCGCTCATCCCCTTTGCTTCTAAACTGCTGGAACGTCACATCCATTCAGAACTGTCTGCCTTTCTCTCTACCAACTCCTTACTTGACCCCTTTCAATCTGGATTCCGCACACACCATTCCACCGAAACTGTCCTCACGAAAGTTGCTAATGACCTACTGGTAGCTAAATCCAAAGGCCAGTTCTCCATTCTAATACTCCTTGACCTTTCCTCTGCCTTTGACACGGTTGATCATGCTCTGCTTCTGCAGACACTGTCATCTTTAGGAATCAAGGGTCAAGCACATTCCTGGATCTCATCTTATCTCTCTGGTCGCTCTTACACTGTGTCCTTCTCTAACACCAAATCCTCCCCACGCCCACTGTCTGTTGGTGTTCCTCAAGGCTCTGTTCTTGGGCCACTTCTTTTCTCAGTCTACACTCGTGGCCTGGGACAACTAATTAACTCTTTTGGCTTCCAGTATCACCTCTATGCAGATGACACCCAAATCTATCTCTCAGCTCCTGATCTGTCATCACTGCTACCTAGAGTCCCCGACTGTCTATGTGCCGTTTCTGCAATTATGTCCTCCCGTTTCCTCAAACTCAACATGACTAAAACGGAAATTGTGATTTTTCCACCATCACTATCTACACCCCCACTAATTGCAACCATAACAGTAGACAACACCCCAATAACCTCAACCACTAAGGCCTGCTGCTTGGGGGTTATACTTGACTCAGAGCTCTCCTTTAAACCTCACATTGCCTCATTAACCACCACCTGCTATTTCCAGCTCAAAAATATATTCAGTATCCGTCCGTTCCTCACACAAGAGGCCACCAAAATGCTTGTACATGCCTTAATCATCTCCCGCCTAGACTACTGCAACACCCTGCTCTGTGGTTTACCACAAAACAGGCTAGCACCTCTCCAATCCCTTCTAAATTCAGCGGCCCGCCTCATTCACCTCTCCACATGCTCTTCCGATGCAGTCCCACTGTGCCGTTCTCTCCACTGGTTACCCATTACCCAGAGGATCCAGTTCAAACTCCTGACTCTAACGTACAAAGCCCTCCATGAGTTGTGCCCTCCATACATCTCATCACTAATCTCAAGACATTGGCCCTCCCGCAACCTCCGCTCATCCCAAGAAATTCTCCTGGCCTCTAAGCTGATCACCTCCTCTCATGCTCGCATCCAAGACTTTACACGAGCATCATCCCTTATCGGGAACTCTCTTCCACAGCCTGTAACGTCATGCTCCAAACCTGGATTTCTTCAAACGCACGCTTAAAACACACCTTTTCAGACAAGCCTATAACATTCTATAGCCCTTATTTACTTATCTGACACAATGTAATCAGAGGAAAAAGGTCACTGCCTCCTCCATCCTCCACCCCCTTACCTAGTGTGTCCCCCACTACCCATTCGATTGTAAGCTCGCAAGGGCAGGGTCCTCCTCCTAATGTTTACTGGTTTTGTCACAATATTTGTGCTGCTTGGAACTCTGTTGTACATTTTTTTAGTGTATCTATGTTCCCCTTGTCTTATTGTGCTTTGTAAAGCGCTGCGGAATATGTTGGCGCTATATAAATAAATAATAATAATAATAATAACAACAAGTGCATCAGCCACTGGGAGCAGATACTGCTGAAGACTAAAGATCAGCATAAGGCATTTTTAGAAAGGGTTAATATAGCAGCTTCCATATTCCTCTCGCCTCAGGTCTATGGTCTCTTTAAATTATATGCGTTGGTATGTATTTTTAAAAACATATATCACATGGACATCAGTTTGACCATTTAAACTATTTTTGCAGTGTCTTCCTGGCATTATTATCTAATGCACCACATGCTTAAATTTTTACCAAAACGCTTACATTATGTTTCCTATTCATAGCTATAAGTAAAAAAATTCAAAATATCATGCAAAAGAAAATGCATTGCCAGCACATACATGTTTTCACAAATGCAAATATGACACTATATTAGCAGCATGATGTGTTTAGTTCATCCACTGTTGTTGAAATTGTTACTACCTGACATATGGATCCCAGCGTGTCAGTATATTTCTCCTCTGTCTGGTACAGTTCTTGGAGGCAGCATCTTTTCATGTCGTCTATGGTCATTTTCTGGTAAAGATTATGAAAAAGATACTCTGAATATTACAGTCTGACATCTTTATTCTTGCAGAAAATTAAGTAGTATTTTGTGTTTTCGCTGTGCTACCTCACCTCTCATTTTCATGTGTATCTTGCATGCTGATTACTGCAACTCCCTTGTCTGTGGCCTGCACACTAACGGTCTGGCTCTGCTCTAGTCTATTATGAACTCTGGGGCAGAACTCATCCACCTCTACTCTCTCTTCTCTAAAGCTAACCCACTCTGTCAGTCCCTTCACTGCCTCCCTATCTCACAAAGGATACAATTCAGGATCCTAACCTTCACCTACAAAACACTTTATAGTCTCACCAGTTGTCGGTTATCTGTAACTCATTGCCTTGTAACTGTCTGTACTGTGTATTCTCTAATGTAAAGTACCATGGAAGATGTCGGTGCAATATAAATTAAAAATAATAATAATGTGTGTACCCCAACCAAAATCTCTTATCCCCTCGCCATCAGACATCCATACTTACCCCATCTTTTTTTTTAACAGGTTGGTCATCATTCATGAGAACTTCATATATTTCATTGCCTTCCTCTTCATCCATATCGACACAGTCATAGAGATCTTCGTCTTCCTCCCCTGTGTCACTGTGAGAAATAGTAGCAGGGAAAAGTTTCAGTGTTGTGTTAAAGTAATATATATATATATATATATATATATATATATATATATATATATATATATATATATACACACACACACTGTATGTATATATATATATATATATATATATATATATATATATATATATATATATATATATATATATATATACACATATATATATATACAGACAGACAGACAGACAGACAGACAGACAGACAGGTAGATAGATAGATAGATAGATAGATAGATAGATAGATAGATAGACAGAATAGACAGACAGACACTGAAGCTGGTGTCTTACTCCATTTGATCAGAGAGTCCACTGTAGATGTCTTCATCATGATCAAGATCTTCAGTAGGAAAAGGTCTGTCAAAAAATGAAAAGAATAATAATATTGCTGTAGTCATGTGTGCATAAACAATTACCGGTAAATTAAGCATTGCAGCAAGTAAAGCATATGATACATACGTAACACCTTTACTCTGAGCAATCTGTGACCAGGATAACAAGGACAGAGTGTTGATAACCTGGAATTGAATACAGAACAGAATGAATATTTCGTGCACATGTTACATTAGCAGCCAGCAGAGCCACTGCACTTGCTAGCCTTCCACTTTAGTGTCTCAGAAATGTCCATCCAAATACACTTTATTTACAATACATGTAATTAAATAAACAGTAAAAGCAATACTAAGGGCTCTTTCACATCTACAACGCGTGCAGGAGCCGGTCTCCTTTACTTGTTATATGCCCTGCAGCGTGTCGTCGGGATTTAGTGGTGCGACGCAATCAGCGCCGGTAGTAATTAATCAACCCAACGGGAAAACGCTGACTCCCGCTGATTAACAGCTCCTGGGTGCGTTGAACGGAAACGCAGCGTGGGGTGTGAAAGGTAAAATGAAAGTCTATGGACTTTCACTTTACCTTGGTTATTGCAAACTTTCGACTTTGCGTTAAACCGCAGAAAACGGGCTCTGGTGTGAAAGAGCCCTAAGAGTATTTGGAAATTGTAGGTACTCTAATAATTAAAAGGTTAAAAATTAAGAAAATATCTGCAAATAGGGCAGACCTCCAATCAGTGGAGGGAAAAAAAAATGTTTTCCATTATTAAAGAGAGAAGTCTCCTTCATATTCCCACTTTGGATCAGTAAACCCCTATGGTCCAGGAACAGCTCCCTGTGTCACAGTGATAGGCCTGGACCGCAGCAGCACAGCTCCAGGTTAGGAAAACAATTCATATCAAAATGGTTTCCAAAAACAGGATTGGCTGGCTGTAAGCGAACAGAACATTTTGAAAGGCTTGTAATCAGGCATATGCCATTCATGGTAGTACATTTGGCTATTATATGAAGGCAATGTATGAAAAGTGATTGATTGAAAGATGCACACCAGAAATAAGACTGCAAAATATATATACAGAATTGAGGGACAGAGCTTGTGTACATCCAAGCAGTACAGCATAGCACATAGTGCTATGCGCTGCGTAATAAGTTGGCGCTTTATAAATACAATAAATACAATAAATAATAATAACAGTGATATTAGCACTATTGGTGGGCAGAAGGATGAACAGATGATTCTAATATTTTTTCACATATGACATATTCTGCTGTCTGATGTGCTCAGGGGAAAACTGATATGTCAGGTCTTGTTTTCTGATGATGATTGTTGTTGCTGCTTATAACTGCTGACAGTCAGAAATATACAATAGTAGATAAATCCCAGTCAAATCACTGCACACCTCCACCAACCCAAGGAGGGAATTACATTTAGTCAAACAAAGCCTCTAACTCCTAGGTTCTCAAGCTGTTGTGTGTGTAGCCAGGAGGTATTTCTGATGGTTTCAGGGATGTACTTGGGCTTGATGTAGTTGATTGATGGACCACTGAACACCAGGGAGCTGTATTGGGACGGGAGGGGGGCCACTAGACACCAGGAAACTGTCTAGGGGAGACATTATTGAGGTTGTTCCACAACGTGGTCAAGGGTTCCCACATCTATGTGCTTCCCTGGGCTGAGCAGAGTGTGGCAGTGGAGCTTACACCGAATCATTCACACAGGATTATTACTATTAAAGAAGCAACATCTAAAGTATTCCCTAGAATGCAGGAAAAAAAATAGGGCTGAAGCTTGCTAGCCTGGCTTCAGCCTAGAGACCTGTAACTTAACTTACTGGCTAAACATTCCCTGCTTTTCTGAGCGCCCACCCTCTATTTGATAGACCACTGTGCTTAAAGCGGACCCAAACCAAACATTTTTTTTAATTCAAAAGATTTAGTTGCACCACTCTGACATATACAAAGATAAATAAACACTCCTTCAAGCCTATGAGCATTTCAGTGCATGCTTTTCACCCTTCTCTTTTCATAACTAGGGTTATACTGGGGGCAGCCATTAGCAATTCCTCCTTTGCCTGACACCACCTACTCCACTAGTTTGTTGGATTCTGTCCCGGCAATATGAAAGGAAGGGAGGGGTTCCTCCAATAAATGTAAAATATTTTATATTTGTCATCATGCAGCTGAAAAAAGGCTGCTATTTATCATTATCATTTAGAAAATAGATTGTATTTCTGAAATCTTGTATTTTTAATTTGGGTCCACCTTAAAGAGAACCCGAGGTGGGATTTAATTATGTTACTGGGGCACAGAGGCTGGTTGTGCACACTAAGACCAGCCTCCGTTGCCCCATGGTGTGCCTCCATGTCCCCCCTGCGCACCGCTATACCCCCGCAGTGTTGGCGACACGCAGCGTGTCGCCAGCACAATGTTTACCTAAGCGCTGTCTGTCAGCGCCGCTCCCCCGCCTCCTCCGCATCGGCGCTACCCGCCCGTGTCCCTTCCCTCCCGCTGATAGGAGGAAAGTGATGCGGGCGGGTAGCGCCGATGCGGAGGAGGCGGGGGGCGTCGCTGACTGACAGCGCAGAGGTAAACATTGTGCTGGCGACGCTCTGCATGTCGCCAGCACTGCGGGGGGTATAGTGGCGAGCAGGGGGGACATGGAGGCACACCATGGGGCAACGGAGGCTGGTCTTAGTGTGCACAACTAGCCTCTGTGCCCCAGTAACATAATTAAATCCCACCTCGGGTTCTGTTTAAGTGGTGCCTATCCAATAAGAATGGGGGGTCATTCCAGGGATTTTGGAATTTTCACTTAATACTGAGTGTAGGAGTTCATTCTGAACCTTGTTAAAGGGCCCACGTGTGTTTTTGCATCCAGCTAAAGGATCAAAATATTAAAAGTCCATCAGTTTTTATTATTTTATTTTTTTAAGTTCAGCCTTCATCAAGGATCCAGCCTCTGGACGTAATTTAGTAAGGGACTCCTCCCTTCCTCTCCTAGCCCTTCCCGCTCCCTATCAGGCGAGAGTAGAATAGCAGACATGCTTTGTGACCTTCCCATCACCAGCGCGGTGTTTGATAAATCCCGACCATCCTCGCATGTTGTGTCAGAAGGTACAGAACAAGAGGCCGAAGTGGAGAATGGTTGGGACTCAAGAGACATGGCACCCGAGATAGTTAGATTCTAGCATGTCTGCTGCACTAAACTCTGCCTAGTACTGGGGAGCAAAGGAGGTTGGCCCTAAGAGAGGAAGGAAAGGAAAGAAGTCAGTCACCACCACCAGAGATAATGCTTAAGGGGAGTGGGGAGGAGTTGGGGCTCGTTCACAATTGTGCGTTTTCCAAGCGATTTCAGCATTGCTGAAAATCGCTAGCGTGTTAAAAAAAGCGTGGGCATTGAAAGTATATGGAATTGTTCTCACGTAAGCGATTTGCGACTTGCTGGATCGCAAACTCGTCGCCTGCAGCGTTTTCTGAGCAGTTCTGGAGCGATTCTACAGGCTTAATTGAACTAGAAATTACAAAACGCTAATCGCTGCAAAAACCGTTGGAAAAACGCTTGCTATACAGTGAAAATTCGCTGGGAAATCACTAGGAAAAACCGTCATAAAATCGCTCAGCATTTGCGTTTTGCAATTTCTAGTGTGAATGGGCCCTTGGGGATGCCAGTTTGTTTTTTTGTTGTTGTTTTTTTTTTAGCGTTGGCGGGGCTATACACACACATCCTATTGGAAATGAGGGAATAAGGGCAACCTAACACTTCCATATGGGGGGGGGGGGGGGGGTTTACGAAGAAAAGGCTTTCTATTACTGCTCTCTTGTGGGGGAGGGGGCACAAAGAAAAGGCTACTTATTACTGCTATCTGCAGGGGGGGAGGGCTACCTACCGCTAGGAGCAGGGAAGAGGTCCTTGGGGGAGGGCACCAGGAGCTGCTGCACCAGGGGACGCCTCTGAAAGGGAAGCATTGAGGGGATGTGGTAGGAAAGGGCCTTATATAATAGTCCGTGCTTCTTGTTCCTAATAGTAAGCATTTCCCTTAGTAAATCCTCCATTATGGAGGGTGAAATAGAAGACTGATCACTACTAGATATGAGTAAAGAAGACATAACTACCATTTGATACAGGAAAAGTGTAGTTTGCCAGCCAATGAAACTTTACACCCAATGCTAGTAGTTCACATCCTGTTTCAAGCTGTGATATTTCACACTATATCACAATCAAACTACAAAGGATCCTGACCAATGTCATTACACAACTGAATCCGGAAGCATAATATTATCACAGAATTAAACAACAAGCAAATAAACATCTATAAAGAGATGATATATGACCAAAGATACCATGGCACATAAACAAACAAACACAGAACATTTATATCGCGCTTTTCTCCTGGCGGACTCAAAGCGCCAGAGCTGCAGCCACTGGGACGCGCTCTATAGGCAGTAGCAGTGTTAAGGAGTCTTGCCCAAGGTCTCCTACTGAATAGGTGCTGGCTTACTGAACAGGCAGAGCCGAGATTCAAACTCCGGTCTCCTGTGTCAGAGGCAGAGCCCTTAACCATTACACTATCCAGCCACCACATTTACACTATCCAGCCACCACATAAACCTGTTATGATACATAGGAACTGCTGCCCTAGGCCTATCCACTTCTGATTTGTAGACAGAATTGAAGCCAGACACAAGTGAAAGCTAAGATGGTAAAATGGAACATGAGCAATGACACATTTACTGAATTCCTTCTGTTTTCTTTGCTCTTTGAGGTTTTGGATGTGGTGTGAACACTCATTAGGATGTATGGCATAGTGTTATCACAGTGCATCATTCAGCTTTGTGTGTCTTCTCTCTGCAGAGGTGATGCTGTAAGCTGGAGTTTCCCAGCATTTACTAAAAGAGTAAGACTGTAACAGGAAGTGAGTGAAACCCACACAGGAACTGAAACATCAGCCTGTGTCTCGCTGTCAGTTCACACAGCATGTTAAACGATGTGAAAGCCAAAAGGTAATTTACTGTAATGAGGAAACAATCAGATGAATTTGTCAATCGTTATTATCTAGTCCATTCATTACACGCCAGGTTTTTATCATAGTTGTTTACATTGAAGCATTTTGATGTACTGTAATGTAGGCGTTTTATCAGTTTTAATACATTATGTGGAATCATAGTAAACACTATATAATGATAACAGCCAGTGACTATTGGCAGATGGATCCCGTGGTAGTGTTGGATTCCATCTCAGTCTTTAGCTACCACAAGCTCATGACTGGAACAAAATGTGTTGTATTTCTTGTGCTGGGAAGATGGGTTTTAAATGCCACAATTATTTTAGCTTATAACAAATAGTGTATTTGCTCTGTGTCTAAATTACATTTGAACTCTGGTTTTACGATGTCTCCTCATCACCCGGAGTCTGTGGTATGTGATGTTTAACTACCTGCCGACTGCTCCATGCCAATTGACGTGAACACGGCGGCAGCCCCAGGACCTCTCCATGCCGATTGGCGTGAATGGCTTTCAATTGGGCTAGCAGGAGAAAGCACGTGCCAATACGCGTGCATCTCCGCTTGGAAGGCGGAGCTCCGTTCCGCCTTCAGTCTCCCAGAGGCTGCTTAGAAACTATTAGACGGCGAAACAGCCGTCTAATAACCCTGTACAGCGCTGCGATCTAAGGCAGAGCTGTACTGGGGACAGCCTAGTGACACGGCTGTCCCCTCAGTAGGCAGGGAAGTGATCGGCTGGCGGGGGGAGGACAAGAAGCGTCTCAGGTTCCAAACTTACATGGGGAGCTTCCTTAAGCCCCCTTAAGGCTGCTTGTCCCTTGCCATCTCCCCCGGTGGCTCTTGTCCTCCGCAATTTGGCCAGAAAGCCTGGCTGAGTCGCCCTTCATTACACATGTGCGGCCTGGCGCTCTCCCCTTTTGCGCTCCCGTCCCTGGAAGCACTCCGCACCTGCGCAGTAGTACTGCTCAAGTGCAGAAAGTTCCCACCTGCGTGAGCGCTTCTTGTTTCAGGTATACTTTATACACTTTAAGTAAACAAATGGTCTTATCTTTTTTTCATAAAGCATCCCTGCGAGACTCTCCTGATGTTGTAATTAAGAATTCTAATGACATTTATTTATATTTGCAAAATAATGTTTCTCTTTCGAATGTGAAGCTGTGTGTTCTAACACTTTGTCAGTATACAGGAACTAAGTCTGAAAAAGGATTATTAGCTGAAAGCTTACTTTTTTTTCTTTTTACCAATAAATGGTATTATCCTGAATCCAAACTTCTTGGTATGACTAGAATAAACAAAATATTTTCTATAGATCCTAATGATTCAGCTTGTAAACCAAAACTTTCAGTATGAAACGTTTTCAGCAGAATTTCTGGAACTAGGAAGGATGACAGTATGCAAGCTTCTTGGTTTATTATAGCAGCCACGCATACTCAGTTGTAGTATGTGCTTCTCCTGCTTTAAGGCTGCCTATAGGCAGGATACATTGGTTAGACTGACTGGACAAAATGTAGCTGTTTGGTTGACCATTAGTTTCTGTTTTTTTAATACTGTGCCAACCAATCAATCAATATCTTCCTGAAACGTAGTTAGCTATATTTAAAATCATTACATATTTGGTTCAGGAGGAAGATACTCCCTGTGACTCTCCAACCTTGCTGAGTTTGGCATTCAAACATGATGCAGAAGCATATTTACTGCTTCAGGAACTTTCCCCAAAACTGGAGCTTCACTGGTCATGTGACTAACTTGTTTTGTCAGAGAATGTTGTATTAGAATGCACTCCTTCAGTTATAAAGTGCACACGGTGTACCTGCCAGAGCAACGGTAGATGAAGGTACATCCAATGAAAAGACTACCAAATTAAACACTGCATGCATCTTTAACCTCTTGAGGACCGCAGTGTTAAACCCCCCTAAAGACCAGGCCATTTTTCTCAAAATGTGCCACTGCAGCTTTAAGGCCAAGCTGCAGGGCCACACAACTCAGCTCACAAGTGATTCCCCCACCCAGTTTTCTCCCCACCAACAGAGCTCTCTGTTGGTGGGGTCTGATTGCACCCCAGGTTTTTTTTTTTTATAAATATTTCATTATTTATTAAATAAATGTGTGCATTTTTTAAATTATCTTTATACTTGGCCCTCCCTCTCTCCAACCCCGCCAGCCAATCCCCGTGATCAGCTGTCATAGGCTTCAGCCTAAGACAGCCGATCACTTCCCTGCCTCTGGAGGGGACAGCCGTGTCACACGGCTGTCCCCAGTACAGCACTGCCTTAGATCGCAGCTCTGTACAGCAATAAAAGACGGCTAAATGGGAGAATGAAGCAGGGATGCAATGCACCCGCAAACCACGCCGCAAGGACCTTACTCCGATCGGGGTTAGGCGATCCTGGGGCTGCCGCCGCCGCCGCCACACCCGTCGGCGTGACGCGGTTGGCTAGTGGTTAAAATGCCAAATGAGATACTGCATTAAAGGGATACTGTAGGGGGGTCAGGGGAAAATGAGTTGAAATTACCCGGGCTTCTAACGGTCCCCCGCAGACATCCTGTGTTGGCGCAGCCACTCCCCAATGCTCCGGCCCCGCCTCCGGTTCACTTCTAGAATTTCAGACTTTATATGCACCTTGATCCATGCATTGGCTTGTGAATGATGTATTAATGTATCAGCAATTTATGTAGCATTAGCCAGGGATAGGTTTTGTTGTACAGTGTTTCATATATACCTACACAGGTGCGCCCCTCCTTATGCCTTGTGTGATTCAGTATTTTATTAAAACATATTTATTTAATTATATGGCAATACTGAAGCATCATTTTTACGCAATGCTTTGAGGGGATTGCACCATTAATATATCCAAGTACCCCCACTTATTCCTGTACATGTCAATGTTTACGAGGCCACCTACATTATTGCCATTATTGGGGGCCTCTCATAGGCCTGGTTACGGCTTGCTTTGTTTTAGATGTTTTTAATCTTACTTTTTGGCTTCAATAAAGATATATTATACTTCCTAGAATCTTGGTCCAATTAGTGCTCCTTGTATTTGGTATATATTGAGGGGTTGCTTTTTTCCTGCTTTTTTCTTGTTTTATGTCTAATGTTGGGTCTGGGACCCTTTTCCCCTGTTGATTATTCCAATAAGCAATATTTATTGCTGAATGATGCATGCTCGCCTTCTCTTTTAGTTTAAACCTCCCTCACAGGGACATCGTCTATGTGAAATCTCACACAAGCTGAGATCACCTCCCCTGTGACATCATCAGTAGCAGCCTGTGTTTTGTTTTTTATCTCCTCCACCAGTCTGCAGGATTCTGTCCCGGCAATATGAAAGGAAGGGAGGGGTTCCTCCAATAAATGTAAAATATTTTAGATTTGTCATCATGCAGCTGAAAAAAGGCTGCTATTTATTATTATAAGTTAGAAAATAGAATTTATTTCTGAAATCTTGTATTTTTAATTTGAGTCCACTTTAAGGTGCCCATACATGGTACAATTTTTCATTTTTTCGATTAGATAATTTAGTTTGATTATTCCGTTAGATCGAATATAAAGATTTTTCCAACATGTCCAATTGGATTTATATAGGAAAAAAAACGGGATAATTGTTCGTTTTCCTTGATAGAAAAAAAAGATTATTTTCAACTATTATTTGATTCGATCGTTTTGGTAGAAAAAACAGTAAAATCAAACATTTTTATTGTACCTTGCGTATGGGCACCATTAGGCAGTGTCATCATGTTTTTGAGTGGGCCTGATTCCCACAAAGTTGCAATAGTAGAACAATAGTCATTATCTGAATAAAAAACTGTTTTCATGTTAAAAATCCAATAGCTTTTGTATATAGGAGAGAAGTACCTTGGCAAAGTCTTTGACATCGAACAGGTCAAAAGCCTCAAACAGGTCTGATTTGCGCATTCCAAACTTGGTAGTGCAAATGGACAGGAATGTCCGGATATTCTTCAAACACAGGAACTGTGAACAGAAATCAGGGTCAATATCAGTACCAGCTCACAAGCTGTCTTGTAAGAAACGACACACCAAATCATTCAAATCGAATATCATCATCATGTCAATCAAAACAGCTTCAAATGTCTTCATTCCAACATTATCGATTGCTGAACTTATCGGCATTTTATTGATAGGTGGCATTTGAACAGAGATTAGGCTAGGGGTGTCGAATGCAAACACAAAGTGGGACGAAATTGAGCTCTGGGACCAAGTCGCGGCCCGACCTCAATATCTAGTGGCCACATCTCTCTCTTATATAGTTCCCTGGTGTCTAATAGCCCCCATCCTTCCCCTATACAGTTTCCTGGTGTTTAGTGGCCCTCTCCTTCCCTTATACAGCTTCCTGGTGTCTAGTTGCCCTTTTCCCTCTCCTGTCCCCTTCCCCATATGGCTTCCCCGGTGTTCTATGGTTTACCCTCCAATATAGCTTCTCTGGTGGTCTACAGTGGGCCAAACATAATGCAAAGTGAGGAAACCACTTGAGGGCCAAATCTTATGGCTCCGAGGGCCAGATTTGGCCCTCGGTCGGAGTTTGACATGCATGGATTAGGCTAATCAGCAGGAATCCTGTACATCATGGGGTACAAAACTAAGCAGCAGTGAGATCAATTTTCAATCAGATATTCTGAGGGAGTATTATAATAGCTAGTCTGAAATGTCTACAGCTGACCTCCATCCAATAGATCTTAAAGGAGCACTATCATGAAAAACTATAAGATTTAGAATACACTTGCACACATACAGTACATCTATGTACATTTGTACCAAAGTGAAATGCACTATAAATTACCTTTCTCTTTTTTCACTGCCACTTACAGTAGGTGATACAATTCTGATAGATCTGGCTGATTTTGGACTAGTCCATCTCCTCATGGGGGAGTATCAGTATTTGTTTTATTCTTCATAATGGTACCTCTGTCTAAGTGATCTATACAAAAATGTCGACCAGCATTCCTTCTCACTTGCTCACTATTTTGGCAGTTGGACTGATATTTTTTAAAATAAAAAAAACCCATGAGGAAATTGGCTAGTTCAATACCTCTCAGAACCGTCATAGTTTTACTGTCTACTGTAAGTGACAGCAACATGGGGGAAAAAAAGTAATCGATAATGCATTTTCCTCTGAGAGGAAATGTACACCTGATATGTATTCATGCACATGGATTTTATGTTATATTTTTCACATTAGTGGTCTTTTAAAGGAACTCTTGTGTAAGAAAAATATAGCAAAGTCCTTTAACAAATGCTGCTTATCAGGCTGTTGGGCTGACCCTCTCATTTTTCCAGAGAAGGTGTTCGATTGGAGGGGATTAGGACTACTAGTGATAAAATAAGTGTAAATTTAGGGAGAGGAAAGATTTTACAATGTGCAAACACTGATTAAATAACCTATAATAGAATATTGTAAACAATTTACAATTATTTTCAGTATGGGTTTTTTTTCACTACAGTTTCTCTTTAAGTGATGTCACACCTTAAAAATCCATAAACCTTCATAAACTGAATGTGTTGGCTGGTATTATTTCTCATACTGCACAGTCAAAATATTTTGACAAATAAAACACCAGATAAGCAAGAGACACATACAATGTGTCCATGCATTCTGTACCCTTTCACACACAGTTACAAGATATTTGAAAGTCTGTGTGTTGCAATTGATCACTTTGCATTGAAGGTTATCACAGACCACTTGTCCCTATGGAAGGAGGGGCATCATGCAACAAGTGTGTGTGTGTGTGTGTGTGTGTGTGTGTGTGTGTGTGTGTGTGTGTGTGTGTGTGTGTGTGTGTGTGTGTGTGTGTGTGTGTGTGTGTGTGTGTGTGTGTGTGTGTGTGTGTGTGTGTGTGTGTGTGTGTGTGTGTGTAGCTATGGAGCTATGGGCCCCGGTGCGAGTTTTACATTGGGCTCCCAAGCACTCTACAGGTAACACTTGATAAGGTACAACAAAACCTGCCAAGGTCATCCACAGTATTAGAGGTGCAAGCAGGGAGTGGGGAACAGTTTGTTAAATGATTACTACTATTCAAAGTATCTATAGAAGTGATTACCACCACCACAGGACCAATTAACAGCTAATACTCTGGTTGAGGAAGGGCCCCATGGGGCCCCTCTGGCCCCGATGCAGCTGCTGCCTCTGCAACCCCTATTGCTATGCGTGCGTGTGTGTGTGTGTGTGTGTTTGTTTAGTGGCTGTTTATGGTGATGATATGCAAATCTGATAACTTTCTGACTTTGCAGATGGCAATGAAACAGTGCGAAACTGGAAGCAGGGGTTGGCTGGCAACCTCCCATACACTGGCAATCACCCATTTTATGTCAAAACTAAACAGTGACAACAAATGTATCGAATTTGATGAGCTGGAGCTTCTGATTTCTAGACAATGATGCCTTTAAAACAAACAACTATCAGAGAAAATGTGCTGGAATACACTCTGGCAATGGTGCCACTACCTTTGGGGGAAGAGGGTATGTGGAATGGGCTGAAGTAAAAACCAGATACTCTGAACATCAACGGTCATGCAATTCAGTGTCATAATCCTTTCTGTACGATCCTTGTAGAAATATAATTGGATACTATCAGGAACTTTTCAATGTTCGCTACAGATGAAGACTGGAGGATTGAGATGTGTTAATATTACAAAAAAAAAAAAAAAAAAATCTGACTGGAAATCAATAGAAGAAAAAAAAAATCCTGCTATATAAGTGCATGAATAGTTCAGTTTACTCTTGGAACTGCTGGAAGGTCTGAGGACATACTGTATCTATTATAGTTGCTAATTTTTTTTCTAACATCCATGTTATTATGGGCAGGCCCGGATTTACCTCACAGGAGCCTATAGACACAGATGTCCTGGCACCCTACACTTCCCCCACCACGAACCTAGAAACACCCACCGAACCGCACCGCTAGTGTGCTGGCTGGCCTAGCTGTCACTTCTACCTTATTTCCCTTGTCTATCATAGGTAGCTACAGATTTCCCTTAGTATTAGGTAGCCAGAGCCATCAGTATTAAGTAGCTAGAGGAGCCCCCAAGTATTAGGTAGCTAGAGGTGCCACCCACTGATGGGAGATCTGGTCAGTGGAATGCCGAGAGCCGGGTGGGTAGCCTCTCATTTACCCTCCACTGGGACTCTGCATAGATAAGGAGGGAGGCACATGGGGAGGGGAGTGAGCCGCCTTTCCATCATCCAGCACCTTTAGGCATGTGCCTACAGGCCTTATGGTAAATATGGCCCTGATTATGGGTATACCTGTTTATTATTTGTTATGTGTGTTATTATAGACTTATAGGGCCTGATTCACAAAGCGGTGCTAACAGTTAGCATGCTGGTGAAAAGCCCTCTATCACGCCTAAACTCAGTTTAGGCATGATAAGTTTAGGAGTGATACGTTTAGGCGTGATAAGTTTAGGCGTGATAAGTTTAGGCGTGATAAGTTTAGGCGTGATAAGTTTAGGCGTGATAAGTTTAGGCGTGATAAGTTTAGGCATGATAAGTTTAGGCATGATAAGTTTAGGCGTGATAAGTTTAAGCACCAACTGGGTTAGCACCGCAGTGCACAGCTGATCAAAAGTTTTGCGCTAGCAAAGTCTGGTGCACTTCGCATAGAGTTTAATGGCGCTGCTTAGCGTGCGGGACTTTGCGCGCGATCTAAACTTATCATGCCTAAACTGGCATTTCACCAGCGTGGTGCAATGGTTATCACGCCTAAAGTCTCTAACTGGGTTAGCACCGCTTTGTGAATCGAGCCCATAGTGTTATGGCCCAAAAGATTAATGCTGTTATCTTAAAGGGACTCCGAGCAGTGCAGAAACTATGGAAAGATGCATATCATTTTAAATCTCTCTTTCTCCTCTTTCCAATGATATATAAACCGCTGCCCTACGCCTATTAGTTTTCGCGACTGAAATTGCCGCTGCCGCGATTTCAATCGCGAAAATAAAGAAAACTAAAAGGCGTAGGGCAATGATTTAGGTGTCGCCAGAAAGAGGAGAAAGAGAGCTTTAAAATGATATCCATCTTTCCATAGTTACATTGTATTACACAGGCCGACTTTTTATGCTGAATGGAGCTGCTGACACTGGGGAAAGTGTCGTCCTGTGTAATACAAGTAACTATGGAAAGATGGATATCATTTTAAAGCTCTCTTTCTCCTCTTTCTGGCGACACCTAAATCGTCGCTCTACGCCTTTTAGTTTTCTTTATTTTCGCGATTGAAATCGCGGTCGTGGCAATTTCAATCGCGAAAATAGCGAAAACTAAAAGGCGTAGGGCGGCGGTTTATATATCATTGGAAAGAGGAGAAAGAGAGCTTTAAAATGATATGCATCTTTCCATAGTTTCTGCACTGCTCGGAGTCCCTTTAACCTCCTGAGCGGTATGGACGAGCTCAGCTCGTCCATCACCGGCGGAGGCTGCCGATTTTCTTCAAATAAAAAGCAGCACACGCAGCCGGCACTTTGCCAGCCGCGTGTGCTGCCTGATCGCCGCCGCTTTCGCGAGCAGTGGCGAAAGAGGGTCCCCCCAGCCGCCCGAGCCCTGCGCAGCCGGACCAATCAGTTCCGGCCAGCGCTAAGGGCTGGATCGGAGGCGGCTGACGTCAGGACGTCGGCTGACGTCACTCCGCTCGTCGCCATGGCGACGAGGAAAGCCAAACAAGGAAGGCTGCTCATTGCGGCCTTCCTTGTTTATTCTGGGCGCCGGAGGCGATCGGAAGAACGCCTCCGGAGCGCCCTCTAGTGGGCTTTCATGCAGCCAACTTTCAGTTGGCTGCATGAAATAGTTTTTTTTTAATTAAAAAAAAACCCTCCCGCAGCCTCCCTGGCGATCTCAATAGAACGCCGGGGAGGTTAAACGGTTCAGTGACTACCTGTACTTTACTGTTATTGTATGCTATGGTATCTCCTATTGTCACCAATCACTAATAAAAGCCAGTTAAGAGAATAGTTCTGTGTACTGTGTAAAGTGCTGTGGAAAATATGCTATATAAATTAATAATAAAAAAACCCTCTATTTCATTCATGACATTTTATTATGATAGTATTATGTCTTCACAGGGAAACTATCAATGTCGGGGATAAAACTCAAGTCAGGTGACCTCCCACATAATGAATTCTGTAATATCAGAATATCGGCAGGTCCTCAGACCAATGCTGCAAAGATTTGGCTATTCAACTTTCCCCAGGATTTTTTTCTTTTGCATGGTCATTAGATGAGCCGTAAATTATATTAAAAACAAAAATCAGTCTTGTATCATCTTTTAAATACAGAAAAACCCTGAAATAAAGTTCCCATGATACTAGTAGGGATGGGTCAATAAGATGCAAATAATTCAAAGATTGTAGATGATGCAAGATTATGCAAATTTTGAATGAAAAATTATGCCGCTTGAAAATAGACCCATCGCCAAATTTGAAACATCAAATGGGAAATCCTCTTTTCCCTTTAACAGCATAAAAAAAATAATAAGATTAGATCTACGCCTGATGGATGTTTGGATGTTGACAAACCCCACCCAACACTAAGGATTACACATACTATTCAGATCCCCAAAGAAATACTTTAGAACTGTCTACATTTTACTGACACAATATGACTTAGAATGAGCAGCTGAAACCACGATAGAACAAAGCGTGAGGTCGGACCACGCTCTAACCTAATTGACTCTCAAATTCACCCCAAAAAGGTCTACTCAATTTAACCTGAGAATAAACCAATAACTGTTAAAAGACAAATCCTATATTGAGTTCATAAACAGGGCATTAGGAGACTACCCTAGAAAACAACTCATCTGTTATCAGTAGACTGGGGGAAAAAAAAAGAAAGGAAAATAAGTTGAATACCCTTATCCAAAAGATTGCCCAGCCAGAAAACTAAACACAAACAGAAGCAAATTATGGAAACTCTAGCTGAACTAAAGGCATTAACTACCTGCGGACCGCCGCAGTATGAATCTACGGTGGGCAGGGGGCGCTGACTGGACGTAAACTCTGACCGGACGTAAACTCTATGTCCCATTCACCGCGCGCCCCCGCCCGTCCCTGCCACTGTCACCGCTCGATCTCCGCCGCAATGTGATGCCCTGCCGCCTCTATGACGGCAGAGCACTGTGAGCCGATCAGGAGTAGTTTTCATTGGCTCCTGGCCCTGTCATTAATGTAAGCCGTTCCCATTGGCTTACATGGAGTGACAGGGTCAGGAGCCAATGAAAGCGGCTCCTGACCGGCGCACGGCGCTCTGCCGTCATAGCGACGGCAGAGAGAGCAGCCTGCGGCGGGGACAGAGCGACGTGACCGGCGGATTTTAGCGGCGATTCGTCAGGAAGTGGCAGTTTACTGGACCAGCACCCTCTGGTCCTTAAGGGGGCAGAGGGAGCTGGTCCCGAAGTGGTTAAGGAAAGAGACTAAATCATCATTAAACCTTTCAGCAAGAAAACAAATCCTCCACTCTGAGGCCTTTTTCACAGTAGCACGTTTTCATTTTTTTTTCTTTTAAATCAGCCTTTATTAAACAGAAAAAGGAAGAGTAACAAAAATAACAAATAACATAACAGCAGCTTACAACAATACAGTAAAATATGAAGTGTTACCAGACAAAACAATTCTAGAAGTGAAACAAGAGAATAGCTAACCAGCTAAGTACAAAGGTAATTCCAAACCATAAACAAGGGACAGTACTATTTCCCATTTGTGAGATCCGAAGAAGGAGGCCAATGGAACAATATATCAACATCACTCAGGTAGTATGTGTCAGGAATATAGCAGCTAGTTAGGATGTTGGGGTAATGCAGAAGCATATTTTTCATTTTTCTGACTGTATCATTTGTGATGTCGGCTACAGCCATTCTGTCTTTGGGAAAAGCTGTGTTTGGTTGTATGACAGAATGAAGTACTTTGAGCTTTTGTAGTCAGTTCCTCTGGAAGTTGGATGCTGCTAATTGAATCTCCTGTAGTACATTTGCATTTGAGGAAGAACAATAGCAGACAATCTCAGATGTGATTGTCTGTGTCTGTTTACAGGTAATTACAGGCAAACTGCTACCTGTAACCAAAATGCAATCTTTTGATGTATAGACTTTTACCTGGGTAAATTGGGGTTATGGAAGTGTTCTGAAATCTCTGAAAAGATCAAACACTAACACGGGAAAGCTTTGAAGGTCGCATATCACAGGAAGAATATGACAAGTTGGGAAATTGTATTAGATTGTGGGATGAAACATTCTTTGCCCGGGGCAACACTTGGGACTATAAAACAGCAGCTAGGACAGTCACAACTGGTAGCTCTCTGGAGATAGCAAATGCTAGGGCTGCCCAACTACTGGTCGGAAGCGGCGTTCTCCCGCCAATGACGTTCAAACAACGTTTAGACCTTCAAGTTGGTAACGTTTTGATCCCCGTTTTTATTTTTATGCAAATATCCTTGTGTGTATCTTTGTAACTTTTATCCTTGCAACTTTTATTTTGTAACTTTTACTGCTTTTGTAAATATTATTTTCTGCATTGTTCCATTTTTTTTCCTGGACTATTAAATCGTTATTTAATAAGTTTGACTTCTGCTGTACTAAACTAACACTCATAGCCTAGAAGAGACTGAAGTGTAACTGTGTATAAGTCCATGCCTGATTGTATGACTGAGCAAACCTACCGTATAAAATTGTAATTGCATTGTGTGTATGGGGCACTTCTGCGCTCAACAGCCAAGTGGGAAGGCTAACAGTATCGTTCGGAACGACTAAGTGGTTTTGCTTCACTACAGTGTAAGATTGCAATTGTGCGTGTGTGTGGGGTGTTTGTCATAAGTTGGCCTAAAACGCGCAGCTGTCCCAATGTACGAAAACGCCAGTGTGAGTAACTCGACAGCAGAGTGTGATAGAACGCGGAAAAGCCGCCGCGTGTACTGACAGCGGGGCGGCTGATTCCGCGTCCAGCGCGGCGGTTTGCACGCAGCAGCGTGCGTCTGGTGTGGCTGGGTCTGTTAGTTCACACAGATTGAGGAATACGTGCGCGCGCTGAGAGGCAGAACCTTTATGACAACCAAGGAGGGGATCAGCTGACCAGGTTGGCCAGCTGACCTCAGAGCAAGTGACTATTGGTTGATCATTGATGGGTGGCGCCGGAGAGCGCCGCTCTATATATAGTTACTGCTGGTCAGTCTCAGGTTGTCTGCCGTTGCGAACACTTACGTGGAAGCACTCAGACCTTAGTCAGATCCTACAGTGTGTTAGAACCAGGAGGACCTGGGAATTCACACTGAGCCAGATTACTTCTGTGTATCATTGTGTTATACTTCAGACTAGTTCCAGGGTGTCGAGACCACGGACCTCACACCCAAGATTAGGGACTCTGTATTATCTTTGTGTTATACTTCAGACTAGTTCCAGGGTGTCGAGACCACGGACCTCACACCCAAGACTAAAGGTAGCCATACACTGGTCGATTTTCCATCAGATTCGACCAACAGATAGATCCCTCTCTGATCGAATCTGATCAGAGAGGGATCGTATGGCTACCTTTACTGCAAACAGATTGTGAACCGATTTCAGCCTGAAACCATTCACAATCTGTTGTGGTGGTGGTGCTGCTGCCGCTCCCCCCCCCCCCCCCGCATACATTACCTGCTCCGCCGGCGCGACTGCCCCCGGTCACCGCTGCTTTGTCTTCGCTCTGGTCTCCAGGTCCGGCATGCCTCACTTCTTCTAGCCCGGCAGGAAGTTTAAACAGTAGAGGGCGCTCTACTGTTTAAACTTCCTGCCGGGCTAGAAGAAGTGAGGCATGCCGGACCTGGAGACCAGAGCGCAGACAGAGCAGCGGTGACCGGGGGACTGGAGTCGCGCCGGCGGAGCAGGTAATGTATGCGGGCTATATTGCGTCGGTCGTTGGGCACTCGAACGCCGCTAGCGACGCGCTCCCGACCCGCGGGCGATCGACGGTAATAGCGCGAACGATTGGCAGCAGATTCGATCCCAGTGATCGAATCTGCTGTCGAAACGGCGGCAAATCGGGCCAGTGTATGGCCAGCTTAAGGATACTGTGTTCCATCATATTATACTCCAGAATAGTTCCAGGGTGGGGAGACCACGGACCTCACACCCAAGACTAGGCATTGTTTTGATATCTGTTATGACTTATTGCATTTCTGACTATCCCTCCGCTTTCTGATTCGGTACCTACGCATATCTGATTATCTGTTGCCAACCCTGCCTGCCTTTGGATACCGAATCAGCCTTCTGTCTCTGTACCTTGTCTGTCCGTGTGTTGCCGACCCGGCTTGCCCGACCTTGAGAGCTATCTCTCTCCATTAGAGATAGTCTCCAGACCTGCTAGTGACATCCACCTTTCAGGAGTCACTCACTCACAGGTCCTTCCTACTTTCAGCCTGGGGCTCCACCCCTTTGGAGGTCTCAGGCTGCTGGAAAGTTTTCGCACTTCCCAGAGGGCGGTATCGATCATACTGCCAAAGACCACCTGCTCCTCGGGTGGTCCAACTCAAAGTCATTACTGTTGCACCAAACACTCACACTATATAGGTGTCCAGAGGTTAGTTATACTTGGATTATCGGTGATTCTGCAGATCATCAATCAGGTATATATCTGTATTCTTGGTGATACTGCAGATCACAAATAATCAGATTCTCTCTGTGTGCTGACACCGATCGTTACACAGAGTGGAAGTGTCTAGCAACAGCTAGTGGTGGCAGTGAGAAGTGTTCTGAGGGATCACAGCCTTGTTTTAGCTTGACTAAGGCTGCTTCCCCTCTCAATCTGGTCAAACCCGCAGTCGGGAACCGTATACGCAGGCATGCCGCGGGCCGGTTCCTGACAGTATGTATGTCACGTATAAAAGTAAGGTCAGGAAACCCAGGGGAATGAAGCCAACCAGCCCAGATCTTTTCAAATTTATGAGGGTCCCCTCTATGGGCATAGACTATCTTCAGGTGAGTATGAACCTGTTTAATCCAAGTCTCCACGGAAGGAGGGACCAGGTTATTCCAAACCATTAAGATGAGCTTTCTAAATTGAAATAATAAACGGTGGATCATAACCTGCACATGTCCCGACAGAGTAAAATAGGAAAATAACCCAAAAACGCAGAACTGCACCGTTCTGTGAACTGTCTGATGGGAGACCTTGTCCACAATATCCAAAACAGTGCTCCAATATCTGTGTAATTTTAGACAGTGCCACAGCATGTGCAGCAAATCTCTGCGGTCCCTCCGACACCTGGCACAAATCGGATCTAGGCTCTAGCCTTCTATGCATAGAATACAACCTCTTGGGTGTTAGAAGGTTCCTATACAAAATATTCAGTAGTGACAATTTTTGAGAAGCATTGGTAGAGACCAGTGGAACACTTTGGAGGATATCCGACCAATCCTTCGTCATCAGCCCACCCAGATCTCACATCCACTTATAACATTTGAGAGAGAATTTCTTCAAGAACAGACCAAGCAGCACAGCATAACATGAGGAAATAATCCACTACTTGAGTTAGACAAACTAATAGCATTGAATACTGGCAACAGGCATATCTGAAAGGAGAAAGTAATTGCTTACGCATTGCATGTTACAACTGAATAAATTGTATTGTAGCTATGGAGAGTTGCGCACTTGCATCAAGGACAACAAATCAACAAGAGGACGAACTGTATCACCCTCCACTCAAGCCCATTGCTTAAGAAACGTCAACTCCAGTAACTCAGGAAAACACATATTACCATGGAGAGGGGTATAGCTTGTAATGCCGTCAACCTCCTGCATGCCTCTAATCCGATTCCATATCTTTTGAATAAGAACAAGAGTTGGGGCATGAACCCCCCCCCCCCATCATGAATCATATTCCCCAGCCTCGATGCCGGCGCATCAGCCGCTCGATTCCCCGCCATTGTCCGCCAGCGGGGATCGAACGGGGTCATCGGACCTGCTGAATATTATCTCCTGGCATCAGCTGCTCGATATACGGTACAGAAACGTACCGTGCATCCCCAGCATAATGCAGTAAAGGTTAAACGCAGTACACACAGCTTGATACAAGGCAGTTTCCCCAGCGTGGATTGGCACCCAATAACGCCATTGACATTCAGACGTGTACAGTGCAGACATGTCGCTAGCCTGCAGGCTAGCTAAGTGTTCTGTTCCTTGGGGGGGGGGGGGTAGATTTTGGGCAAGAAGGGATAACCATGTTTTTGCCCATTGCTCAACTGAAGCAGATCGCTGGCCGAGTGTATGAGTGGGGTCATTATCGGCCAAGTTTCATCTAGTGTGTGTACAGAACTTAATGTAGCAGATGAAAGAGGGCTCAAGTGACAGTCTAGGGGCATAGGTGCAGTCACAAGTCATGCTGGTAGCCAATACCCTGTTGCTACCCCACGGTCGGGTTTCCTTTATGAAAGCCTACAAAAGAATCTAAGAAAAACAATGAGTGGAAATGCAATGATTTTACGTAATATTTGTAAGCTGATATTTGTTCCTTCGCGTTGCTTGTTGGATTTTGGTGACACACAATTATGTGTAACCTTGCTAATAATTCCACAGGGCCCTGTCATCTATTTATTTTTATGCATATAACATTTTCCACTATTTGTATTTCATGCTTCAGATGGAAGTAATAGTTCTATTTAGCTTGGTCTGAATGCAAGTTGCAGTGGAAAGCTGAAATGTTTGCAGGTCACTGTTATATGTACTGTACACTAGAGGAAACCATTGTCCCAGGGCAGGCCACAGAATGCGCTCCCTTCATCTCGCTGCTGAACACACATCATATCTGCTTTACTGCAAACAGGTTTGTTTTTACAGTCTAATCAGATTCCTAGAACAAATACTGTACGTGGCCAATATACATTCTCTGCTTTATTTCCTTGTTTCCTCAGTTGATTGTAAACGACAGGAAACATCTTTTCTGGTTGGGGAAAGACCCAAGCACTGCCAAATGGTATCATTATGAGTATTTGATATTTTTCACAATGCAAGGGGACCACTGACTGCATTGCAAAGCCGATAGACTTCTGCAGGACTTGAGCTCAACCACTGCAAACTGTGAGCTACACCTATTTAAGGACTCTACCCTGTTGTTGTGATGATGATGTTCACAATAGGTGTTTCTCAATAAACAATGTTTTTAAAGCGGTATTGTCACTATAAAAATCAAATTTCAACAGCAACTGGTCTGAGTGTATTAAGTGATAAAGATGCTAATCCTGCATTCAAAACTTGCAAAACTTTTTCTGCTGTTATGATTTGGAGTTATCACATACTTTAGGAGCACTGGCCCTTTAGTAGTCAGTGCCAAACAGTTGAATGCTGGGGGTTCTTTTTATGTATAATACATGCCTCCGCTTCCATTTATTTCCCTGCCTAGCTTCTTATCTGAAACACCTCTGCTCACTTGTGTTTACAAACAAGGCTGAGGTGACTCAGTGATTGGAGGAGAAAAAAGAAAACAAAAAAAAGACAGTGCAGTTCCTAGTATACACCTCAGTGGGAGTGTCTGAAGACTCTGGGAGGAGGGCAGCTAATGAATACACAATGAGCAAGAGAAGGGAGGAGAGAGAAGGGAGGAGGGGAAAACAAGAGTCAGGGAGGATATGATGTCAGCATTTGCTTGGTAAAATGGCCACTGCCTAGAATAGGATTTTCTGCTTTTCCTTTCTAAATTTCACAGGAATCATTACGTGGATAGCACAATACATCTGTTATGTAAGTAGAAGTAGTATTTATCTACTTTTATATGTGTTTTTTATTTCTAGGTTAGCATGGGTGTCGCTTGTTCTTTAATAAAGGAGTAATTGTAATTATGTTTAGAAACCCTACTATCATGCCATAAGTACGTTTTCCTCCAACCAGGGGCTTCCTCAGGGGTACCAAAGTGCTAATGTGCAAACACACACACACACATTTTTATTATTGAAAAGGAAGCCCCCAGAGCAGCCATTGCTAAGCAACGGGGGGCATGACATGGGAGGAGAGTAGAGGCCTGGGGGAGGGGAGCTGATAGGCTGGGCAGGTAAAAGTGGGACAAGAAGCGGGGGCAGGGCAGCCAGGTAAATGTAAAAAGCAGGGGCAGCAGGGGAACTTCCTCTTTTAACTGGAACACCGGAGCTACATGCAACACTGCAGCTACGTCTCGCTGTACGGTCACCCAAAAAAAACACTGAGATGGAGGCAGCGATGCAGCATTTACTAAAGACTGTGTGGGCCAGAGCGGAGGCACAGGGGCTGCAATGGGTGAACGCACAAGTTGCAGCTCATCAGCAGCTCACCTGGAGAGATGGAGGCTGATCAGCCTCGGAAACGGAAAGTCCCAACGAGATTCAGCCTGTCCAGCTCCCCAATCGGATGCAGGAGGTCCCAGGAGGGCTGGCGGCAGACTGCCCAGGATGGTGGCGCTCAGCTGAGAGCGCAGGTGGCAGGACCTGCAGACTGGCAGGGAGAACCTCACCTCAGCATCTCCCGCCGGTGGGGAGCGGGCAGAGCAGCAGTGGAGGCAGCCAGGGAGAGGAATTGCCAGGAACTGGCAGTGCACCATTCTGCCCGGCTGCTCAGAAAGCGGGGGATAGAGCAAGGTGGCAGCAGGGAGCTTGGTCCACGACAAGATGGTCGCCAGCAGCAACAAGCATGTGGGCCACAAAAAAAAATGGCGCCCGCACGAAGAAGGCAAAGCTGGGGGGAGCGAGAGGGGGCAAAGGGCGCGCTGCGGGGAGAAAGAGCAGGACCAAGCCTGCAGAAGCCTTGCCCAGCTCCCCTAAGCATGACAACAACCGTGGGAGCGAGAATCGGGTCAGGAGGTCGGAGGACACAGAGAGAGAGGGGGTCCTCAGTGGGAAGGACATGGACGAAGACGAAGTTTTTCTCCAGCAGGATGATTATAGTGTGGCAGGCCCCTAGGGGGGCAGTGCTGGACAGCAACTAGGACCCCTTTGCTCAGAGATCTGGGAAGTTGGAGCAAACAAAGTGGCAGGTCCGTTTGAGGGCCGTGCTGACACACGTTGCAGAAATGGATTACAAAGTTTGCAGCAGGAGGCTCCCCCCGTGCTGAGGCATGCGGAGGGGGTCTCAGCACTGCTTCTCCCACCGGATCCAGAACAGCGTTTCGCCCGGCTACGCCAGAGAATGCAGCCTCCTGGAGTCGGGGCAACAGCGACAACAGGATCAGGTGAGAGGTCACAGTCGGCTAACAACGACTGCAACAATGTATCGAGCAGGCCAATAATTAATTGTGGCCAGGCCGAGTTACTGGCGAGTATTAAAGCTTTGCTTGGTGTTTGGAGCAGGGGACGCAGACAGCCAACCCATCTCCAGTCACTGCATGGGGGGGTCGGGGATGGTGACACCCCACAAAATCCCGGGGGGTGTGGGGATAGATTAGCATCAGGAAGCAGCGGGTCAATGGTAGAGGGAGAGGAGCTAGAGCTTAGGACCAAGGGAGCAGAGCAAGGGGTGGGGGGCGGGAAGAAGGGGAAGAAGGCAGATGGCACAAAAAGTAAAGCCCGGGCCTCGGATTTAGCATACGGCAGCTCGTATCTGTGCAGCGAAGGGCCGTTGGGGGTGCATGTAAAATCCGAGACCAAGGAAAAAATCTGGAAGCGGGAATATATAGATATATTTACCTTGCTACCGTTAGACAACTTCCAGATTGAGAAGTGGGAAAAGGGGAAGGAGCATCGGAAGGAGGAGGATGAGGAAAGAAGGAGGTATAGGTTGATACCCAGAACTTTTCACAACTGGCTTCAGGCCTTCCTCACTCTGGGGAGTATAGTTGGGGAAAAGGCCCCAGAGGCATGCCAATCAATGTTTAACTACCCGGACATTATCTTCGAGGCATACCGGTCATATGGCGGAACAGCATGGCTCCGATATGATGAACAGTATCGCCAGCGCATGGAGCCGAGACCGACCATGGGCTGGGAGCACAGGGTTATGGCCCTGTGGATATGCATCATAAATGCTGCTAAAACGGGCACAGGTCAGCACACCACACCGGGCTCCTTCACCAATCCGAACCGGACAGTGCCCTTTCACGGGGGGGGGGGGGGGGGTGTTCGGTGTTTGGGGTGTACGGTGGCGCAGGAGCGGGGCCAGCGGCCACACAAAAATGCCAGCAGTGTTGGTTGTTTAACAATGGCGCATGCAAATGGGGAGCGAGCTGCCGTTTTAAGCACGAGTGCTCGGCCTGTGGGGGGGTCTAACCACCCCTGAATGAAGTGCTTCAGGAGATTGCGGGCGGGTGGTAAGGGGGAGGATGCCGGTGAGCATCGTCGCGATGCAACCTTGGCTAGACATTTACCCCAATAGAGAGATGGCAGACCTTCTCATTCACAGTTTCTCCGAGGGTTTTAGAATACCTGGCATATTCGGAGACCAAGGCAAGCAATGTAAAACTCTAAAATCGGCATACTAATTGCCCCTCATCATCCGAGAAAAACGTCAAAAGGAAGTTAGCCTTGGGTGCATGGCAGGCCCATTCAAAGAGAAACCCCTCACCAGCCTTCGGATTTCCCCGCTGAGTCTGGTCCCAAAAAAGGAAACAGGTAAATTCAGGATGATACATCACTTATCATACCCGAAGGGTGGTTCAATAAATGATGGCATTGACCCTGGGCTGGCAAGTGTAACCTATACCTTCTTCGACAAAGCAGCAGAATTGGTAGGGCGGATGGGAAAGGGGGCACTAATGGCAAAAGTGGATATCGAATCCGCATTCCGGCTACTGCCGGGGCATCAGGATAGCCTATATTTACTGGGCTGCAGGTTCGAGGGATATTTTTATGTGGATCAATGCCTCCCAATGGGTTGTGCAATTTCATGTTCATATTTTGAAGCCTTTAGTACTTTTCTGGAGTGGGTGGTGCGGCAAGAGTGCGGCCTGTGTGTGGGTCAGGCAGGAACAATGCAATGCGAAATCCTGCAAGAGACTATCCAGAAAGTTTTTAAGCACTTCGGCGTACCACTTGCTCCAGAAAAATCTGAGGGCCCAACCACGGTCAGTTCTTGGGCATCGAAATTGACACAATGGCATTGGAATACAGGCTCCCCCATGACAAATTGGAGGACCTAAGAGTGGCCATCAAGGAGGCTCTGGAGGCAAAAAAGAAAAAGATTACATTAAAGAATCTGCAGTCACTATTGGGGAAGCTGAATTTTGCCTGCAGAATTATGCCGATGGGCAGGATATTCTGTCGGCGCATGGAGTTTCTGATGTCCGGCATAGCCCGCCCACATCACTTCATTAGGTTGAATTCTGGGTCAAAGGAGGATCTAAGGGTTTGGAGAGACTTTCTGGACAGGTACAATGGAAGAACATACTGGTTGGAACAACCAGTAGAGAACAAGAACCTGCAATTGTTCACAGACGCGTCAGGCAGCGTCGGCTTTGGGGCATTCTTTCAAGGCCACTGGTGTAGCGACAGATGGCCGCAAGCCTGGCAACACTCAGCGCTTGTAAAAAACCTGGCCCTGCTAGAGTTTTTTCCACTGGCTACAGCAGTCACAATATGGGGGTCGCTCCTGGAAAATAAATCGGCGATCATTCACTCAGATAATATGGCAGTGGTAGCTATAGTCAATACGCTCTCTTCAGGCTCACCACCCATAGTCAATTTGGTCAGATACTTTGTCCTGCAATGCCTTAAGCACAATATAAAATTTAAGGCTGTACATGTACCAGGAGCCTCTAATGAAATAGCGGATGCTTTATCTCGCTTGCAGTTGGATCGATTCAGGAGGCTGGCACATCAGGCCGATACCTTTCCGGAAGAGGTTCCCCAGCACCTGTGGAACATTATATCGCCAACATGAGTGAGTGGGTAAAGCGTTCGCTGGCGCCTGGCACATGGAAAAGCTACTCTGGGCTCAGTAGTAAAGAGTAAGTGAGGAGACCTCGTCTAGTCCAGCCTCCACTATAGAGTGATAATCTCAGAAGTGAAGAGGCACTTTAGACTCTCCAGAATGCTGCAGACACTTTTCAGGGGAGTACACAGACATGGGGCTCTGATGTAGGAAGCTGCCATGTACACTAACTGCTTTTAGCTTCTTAAATGTTATCCCTGTCAAAATGAATGAGAAGACAGAGAAGGTACAGTAAAAACTATTGTGCTGGTGTGTCATCAGCTTAAATCTATATCTTTGAATAATACATACACAGTTTAAAGCAGACGAAGTCTTTTAGGAAATAAAAAATATAAAAACAAGGCACTGCTGAAATATAGAGTCCTTTGGGTTCAGATATTTGCATTTGGACCCCTAACCTCACATAACGCTTGGTTTTAGTGGTTTGGTCTCGGAACCACAGAAAATCATGTTGGGGATGCAGCTCCTCTCTGCATACAATCAGGAAATGTCTGCAATGTGCTGTAGTGAAAGACTACAGCAGCATTACAACAGGTGAGAATCTGTCACAACTCGTACCTTACAGCACTAGCTGCGACATGTGGTTATTTTTTATTTTAACACCAGAGGTTGTTTTTTTGTAACAAGAAAAATGACAAGAAAAAGCTCTCTGGAATCTTCCTTTGAAGAGTAACACTGAACATTGTAAGGCGGACACATGCTGCTCAAAATTATTACCGACCTTTCTAGACTTCCCTAGAAAGGTGGAGCCAGTTGGGCACAGAGTAACTAAGGCGTACATTTAAAAGCATCATGCATGATGTGATGGAGAGTAGGGATTAGTGGAAAAAATCCTAAAGCCCTTCCTTTTTTTTACAAACTGTCCATCTTGCTAGGAATACTCTTACGAGGTATTGGATACGCATCCCATCGTTCCCACCTGCACTGAGAGGGTCTGTGCTGTTTATCCTAACTCTACATTGATAAATAATATATATATATATATATATATATATATATATATATATATATATATATATATATATATATATATTTGAACATAGGGGATCCCTTTCCAGATTTAATCACATTTGGATACCTTGGAACCAATGTCTAAGCACTCATCATCTCTGTGGCATACAAGTGTCCCATCTGATAGTAGCATATGGATGCCCGACCCTGACCCAGCCCCCCCCCCTCCTGTCATCAGGCTTCTCTGTGAGCACAACAAGCAATTAGCAGGCTGCAGTGCTTAGAGGACTCTCCGGCCTCAGCTCTATCTCGGGGAACAGAGCCACCATGGCCGGCCAAGTGATGCCGTTGCTCAACTCCTAGAAGGTGCTACCACTAAAACTAAGGGGTCTGCAGGAGGAGCTAGTGGTGAGGATTTGGGTCAGGGGGTGTGTATACAACCAGGAGATGGCAATATTTGGCCCCCAACACCTTCTATGAAGGGGAGTATTTCAAGCTGAGGATGACTTTGTGCTGTATTTTCTTTAATGTTTACTTTTTTCCCTTTTTGTAGGACTGGTGCTGTGTAGTGTTGTGTGCTGTGCAGCTTGGTCTGTCTGTGTGAACGCATTCTGATTCTGGAGCTGGTTGCCAAGTGTTTGATAGAGATGTCAAAGAAACGCAAATAATAACTGCTTGCATGCACTTCCTACTGAATCTGACTATCTCGGTTCCAAGTTGTATATCAATTCCATTAAATCTGCATTGAAGTCAGAATCTTCTGAATCTCCATTAACCATCACTAGTGCTACCATGCTACAGTGTAGAAGACTGAAGAACGCAGCTTCAGAGAGTGATCATCGCTAAGTGTGGTGAGGAATGAGCCTCTGCGGTCTCACATTTAGTAGCCTTTTAGTATATTCCATAGTGAGTATGTGTTGCGGTGGCACTGCTTGAGTTGGGCACCAGGTGGTGCCGCTAGTACGTTAACTGCTTACGTGAACTACAGCAATGGATGAATGACAACTGGCTGAAACTAAATGCAGACAAAACTGAAGTCCTTCAGAGCATGATAACAAAACAACTTAACTTGCAGTCTTCACCACTGGGAATAGGAGGCACGGATCTACGCAGCTCTGATCATGTGCGTAGCCTGGGAGTTCTAATTGATGGGGATTTAAACTTCAGAGCTCAAATCTCTGCTGTGGTGAAATCATCCTATTTTCACCTGAAGAACATTGCAAAAATCAAGCACCTCATCCCCCCAGAAGATCTGCCAACCTTAGTCCACGCCATTATCACATCCCGACTGGACTACTGCAATGCTCTCTACACTGGCCTTCCAAAAAAGGTTTTGTACCGCCTACAGCTGATACAGAATACTGCTGCCAGACTGCTAACCAACCAACCCCGTCACTGCCACATAACGCCAGTCCTGCACTCCCTTCACTGGCTACCTATAGAATGGAGGGTCCTATTCAAGATCGGCCTACTGACATTTAAATCCCTGAATAATCTGGGCCCTGGATACATGAAAGATATGTTGCAGCTGCGTAGCAATCCCCGCATACTCAGATCCACAGGTTCTAATAATCTAGTCATACCCAGAGTCCACTTGGAAACTTTTGGTCCCAGAGCCTTCTGTCATGCTGCCCCTACGTTTTGGAACTCCCTACCTCAACAGATCAGGACAGCTCCATCCCTGTTTAAATCCAGACTGAAAACCCACCTGTTCAGTTTGGCATTTGCAGAATTATAACTTTTGTTGTGTGAATACTTCATCCTACTACCAATTACTGAATCTGAGAGAGCCTAAGCGCTTTGAGTCCTATGGGAGAAAAGCGCTATAGAAATGTTATTGTATTGTATTATAAAATATCAGTAACTTACAATACTGATATTTTACTATGCACTACTTGGCACCCATTCTCACTTAAAATCCCTCCCCCCCCCCAACATTATGCCTAACTCTTGCCCACTAGTTGCAGCTGATAGTCTATTATTGTCCTGAACTGTTACCTTGTATGTAGTAGCCAAATGGCTTCTAGCTGCATTGCAAGCAGTTGGGTGCCAGATTGCAGTTAATTAACACAAGCTTCTATTAGGAGCCTGCCAGTCCCTGAACCCAAATTACCTGAATTGGTAACAATCAGTGTGTGTGTGTGTGTGTGGGTGTGTGTGTGTGTGTGTGTGTGTGTGCGTGCGTGCGTGCGTGCGTGCGTGCGTGCGTGCGTGCGTGCGTGCAACACCTCTGTATTTATATATTTCTTATGGAGACTGGGGTTCTCCAGTGCTGCGTGCATGCTTTGCATAGTATTGCATATAATTTGGTTTGTGCTGCTCATCCCAATTATATATATATATATATATATATATATATATATATATATATATATACACATATACATATACATATACATATACACACACATACATACACACACACACACGTTTATTTCTGATACTCCTCTACAATATGTATGGAGTGAAAAGTTATAGTTGAGAGGTAGAGTGGTTACACTACATAGTAACTGACAGGTATTGCTATAACTATGTGGTCAATGCGTTGAGTTCCTGTCCACACTGTAGAAATACCGACAGCATCTAGCTTAGCATAGCACTCAGAGAGATGACGTTACCCGCCATTCTGCTAGTGTACAGTCTTAAATTCTTCAGCTGTACGTCTAATGGTTGCTTACAAATTTGATTACAAAACCTATTGCAATTACATTTTCGTATTACAGGACTGTACTATATTAGGTCTGGTAAATGTAGAGCATACGAGGGATGACAGGCATGCATTCATAATTGTATAGTTTCTTAGTGACTGCAGTCAGTGACCACTGCCATCATAACTATAAATATTCAGCACAGATATGAGTGCATTATAATTGCTAAGCAACAGGGAGGTGGATGAATGATTACCAGTAGTGAGTTTGGTTTTTTTTTTTGGGGGGGGGGGGGGGGGGACCAGTAGTAACTGGCTGATAAAGCATGATCTGGATGCATCATCTCTGAGCACAGAGATCAGTGGTGTAGCAATAGGGGATGCAGAGGTTGCGACCGCAGCAAGGCCCTTGAACCAGAGGGCCCTCCCTCAACCGCGGTATTAGCTCTTTATTGGTCCAGTGGTCCAATCATTAAAAAAAAAAAACTGTTCTCCATCCCCTCCTTGCACCTCTAATACTGTGGTTGTCCTTTGCAGGTTTTGGTGCATTGCATCAATCATTATGAATAGAGTGCTAGGGAGCGCCCAATGTAAAATTTGCACCGAGGCCCATAGTTCCTTAGCTACACCACTGTAGATCATGCTCATACAGACACGCAACAGTTGTCCAGTTTGCTCATGAACAACTGACGTCAGTAAATTCCATCTCTACATCTTACAGCCTTGTACCCATAACCTGCTACTGTCATCCAAAACAGTTGTTGATGATCATACTGGGTGACAGTGTAGGGACAATCACTGTGTCTGTAGTGCAGCCTATGAGAAGGGGAGTGGGGAGAAAAACTGGAAGGTGCACTACTGTGGTAACTTATAATAGAAGAACAATAGTGGTGGGGCAGTGAATAATAACATCATTACTGATCATGTGTGACATCTGTTCTCACACTAGATTTTCACCTGAGACAATCACAAATAGTTGTGTCTGTCAAGACAAAAAAACACACACACACAATTATGAGATATTAAAAGGCTTTATCCAACCACCAACTATGAATGAAAGAGAACATTTGGGCATTGTTAATCATTTTGAGAAAAAAAAAAGTCCAATATTTCACAAATTCTACAAAATAGGTAAACTTACAAGTACAACTGTACCTGGCTGTCAGAACAAGTGCTGATGCATTCATGTAATTAAGGTGCTGGGAAATTTGGGTCCAGAGCAAAGCTGAAAATCTGCTCACCCTGCTCCTGCAAAAGTCCCGACACATTACTTAATATTCCCCCTCCAGGCCGCCGTGGACTCGGGTACAATATAAATTGGCTGTCAGCAATAACACTGTTTTGATAGTAATTTGGACTCAGTCTTTTGACGGTGCCCGAATTACTGCCTGAGTGCCGCTATAGCCATATTTCACATTACTGCCGTTGGCGGCGCATGGTGTGTCCAAATTTTCCTGCCCTGTTTGCACTTGGTGCTGATACTGAGGTGTGGCTGGAAAATGTGCACTTCACATAGGATGGATTTTACACCAGGGAACAGGGGCGCCTCTAGCCATTTTGTCACTCCAGGCGAGAAAACCTGTGGCACCCCCCTATGAAAATAATCTTAATGCAGCAGTGTTTCACTAGAAAATAATCCTAACGCGGCAATCTTTCACCAGAAAATAATTGTAATGCAGCAGCGTTTCACCAGAAAATACACGTAATTGGGCAGCGTTTCACCAGAAAATACACATAGGCAGGGCTCCTCCCCCCCCCCCTTCCCATTAGTTTCCCCTTAATAGCCCTGATACCTGCGTGAACCTATAACAAAAAAAAACAACAAACATTTACTCACCTGCAGAAAACTCCTCTCCTGGCCTCCCTCTGGCACGCAGCAGCTCTCCCAATGATCTTAGTGCCGCAGTTCCGGCTGCAAAACTCCCACGCTGACAGACAGAGCAGGGCTATGGGAAAATTGTGCCCTAAGCCGTGCACTGGAGACACAAACAATCTCCAGTGCAGGGGTTCAGACGTCATTTTCCCGTAGCCCTGCACTGCCTGCCAGAACCCACAGACTAAGACGCTATGTAGATGCAGCAGAAGCAAGTAATAGAACACCCACGGGGCAGAGCTTAATCTAAGGGCAGGGTTTAACTTGGGGTGGGGCTTAATACAGCAACATGGCGCCCCCCAGGACCAATGGCACTCCAGGCAATGGCCTGTACTGCCTATGCCTAGAGGCGCCCCTGCCAGGGAATTTCTGACGACCCAAGATACATGTTGCAATGTCAATTAACCCTTTGCCCTCTCGCATTCAAATGTTCATACAAATGCTTTGCCAGAAATCAATCATAAAGGAACCACTGCTATCCCTACAGCTAAGTTAAAAGCCGGGGTCTTGGTACAAAAGAATGTAGGGATAATTTATTTCTGGGAAAACATTTGTATGAAAATTTGCACGGGAATGTGCAAAGGGTTAACAAACTTTGCTAATTTGGTAGCCATACCCCCTTCAGCACCTCCCTAATACCTTATTTAAATGTCCTAACTTGAGGCGATGTGCCTGGCTCAAGGTGTTTTTTTTTCATGATACATGTTGGGTAATTCCAGAATTCAGACACTCTTCTGGTAAATGAAGCTCAATATTCTTTGAAGAACAGTTTGCATGGAATGTAATGTATAAGCAATTTGTTTTTGTTCCTTATTTTCAACAGTGTTTGTCTTTCAGAACCAGGAAGTTACTAGTATGTATTGGTATTTAGTTATTTTGTGGATAAACTCATTTGACAGCAGCAAGTACATTCTAACATTTTTTTTAAAGGATAACTCGCCTAGAAATGATATTTTAATTTTACTCAGCTAAAGACAAGTTGAGCCACATACTAGCATGTATCTTTTAGATTGCAGTGGCAGGTAAAACCCAGTGCACTTCTTAAAGCGAAACACAAACTCTTGAAAAGTCCACTATGAAAAGTTTTCATTCCATATATAAATGATGTAGAAATCCACTGCACTGAGCTGTGTGTTTGTTTAGCTACATCAGCATGTAATTAGCCTTATCAGTAGCTGTTAATGAGAGCACTGAGACTCTGCATGTACAAGTGTAGAGGAAGTTCTGAATTTAGAGTGACTTTTTTTTTAATACAAATATAAGAAGTTGTATTACTCTGGCACTGTGCCTTTGAATTTGAGAAACAAGCATAGGGACAAGAGTACAGTGAGAATTAATACCAATAAACTATGTTGGCAGAGCAATAAAACAAGATGGCTGAAAAGTCAGAATACGATTTTTTATTTTTTTTTTGAAAGAACGGCAAATGTGGTTTGCTTACTAAATTCGTGGCCGTACTTAGAAGTCAAAACACCTGATCAGCATAATCTTTTTTGGGTTAGTGAACTAAGATGCAGTCACACAGCTTGCATGTATCAAAGCAGCATTTCCACTAATTCAGGCTACAGCAGAGTAACTTTTAAGGACGGTTCACATCGGTAAATGACGGGCGCGATTCTCATTTAAGCACTGGCCATTCAAGTGGTAGTGCAGTAAACAGCTGATTTTACCAATCATCTTGCCAAATGCCAATTCACTAAACCTTTTACCGCACTGAAAAGTAAAATACCAGTTAGTGAGGTAAATTACTGACTTGTACGGTAAATACCTCAAGAAATGTCAATTATCAAAGATTAAAGCATTTGGTAAATCAAGTAAAAATGTTTGGTATTTATCTCCAGCTCTGACCAGTTGGTAACTTACAATCTTCATGCAGTGGTGTAACAGACACCCAATAGGAAGAGCCACACAGTCCTGCTTCTCACCCAATTTGATCCGATACACTGGCAGGACTTGAAAATGGCAGAGCAGGAGGAGCAGACATTTAAAAAGGCTTTTCCATATCACTTTAGATGTGCATATCTATATACACATAGACAGAAGAGCTCTCTCTAGTTAGTATGCATGCACATCTTAAGGGATGCCCGAGATGCACAGGACAGAAAAAGCAAGCGCTTATTCAATATCTGCTATAAGTCCGCCTTAGGGCAATCATGCAGAGTGCCCCGAATGTAGGCTCCCTGAGGCCAATATGGTACAGTGGTGGACATTTATCAAGAGTGTCTGAGACAAAATATTGGTAGGTTTTTAGATATCTGTGCAGATCTGTCTCAGACATCTTAAGAAATCACTAAAATAGTGCAGATTCCTTCTTAAACTGTTAGGAATAGGAGTTAGGAAGGTTGCTCAGACAGTGCAGTGTGTGAGGGGAATTGCTGTTGCTGGGGTAAACAATACATCTGCTGTACTGAATCAATGCCCAGCACTGGAAGGGTTAAGCACAGAACAGCTTCACAGATTCAGCAGGGGGGAGGAGCGCTTCACAAATAGTGCAGCAGTGCAGGCTAGGCATGATCTGTAGAACTGCTATTAAAGGGACACTTAAGTCAAACAAAAAAAATGAGTTTTACTCACCTGGGTCTTCCAATAGCCCCCTGCAGCTTTCCGGTGCCCTCGCCATCTCCCTCCGATCCTCCTGACCCCGCCGGCAGCCACTTCCTGTTTCGGTGACAGGAGCTGACAGGATGGAGACGCGAGTGATTCTTCGCGTTCCTGGCCACCATAGCGCCATCTATGCTGCTATAGCATATATCATATACCATATAGCAGCATAGAGGGTGCTAATGTGTCTGGGAACGCGAAGAATCACTCGCGTCCCCAGCCTGTCAGCTCCTGTCACCGAAACAGGAAGTGGCTGCTGGCGGGGCCAGGAGGATCGGAGGGAGACGGCGAGGGCACCGGACAGCTGCAGGGGGGCTATTGGAAGCCCTAGGTGAGTAAAACTCATTTTTTTTTTTGTTTGACTTAAGTGTCCCTTTAACCACTTCAGGATTCGGCGTACGCTTAACTACGCCCCTGAATCCTGAAGTGGATTGCATACGAGCGGCCGTTCCATGTCAGTTCACGGAGGGTGTCTCCGTGAACACCCTGCGAGCCGCCGATCGTGGCTCGCAGGGTAAATGTAAACACACGGGGAAGATCTTCCCCGGTGTTTACATGTATACGGCGCTGCTGCGCAGCAGCGCCGTGGCGGAGATCGGCGATCCCCGGCCTCTGATTGGCCGGGGACCGCCGGCACCTGATAGGCTGAAGCCTATCCCATCAGGCGCAGGACGGAATTCCGTCCTGCGCCGCTCACAGGGGGAGGTAGAGGGAGGGAAGGGGAAGGCGGCCAGGAAGCGCTGCGGAGGGGGGCTTTGAAGAGAGCCCCCCCGCAAGCGCAAGCAGCCGGCGGCGATCAGACCCCCCCAGCAGGACATCCCCCTAGTGGGGAAAAAAGGGGGGGAAGTCTGATCGGCCTGGCTGCTAGCTGATCGGTGCTGCGTGCTGGAGAGCCCACGCAGGACCGATCAGCAAAACCACCCGGTATCCGGAAGTGGTTAAGCACCACTTAAAGAGAATCTGTATTGTTAAAATCGCACAAAAGTAAACATACCAGTACGTTAGGGGACATCTCCTATTCCCCTCTGTCACAATTTCACCGCTCCTCGCCGCATTAAAAGTGGTTAAAAACAGTTTTTAAAAGTTTGTTTATAAACAAACAAAATGGCCACCAAAACAGGAAGTAGGTTGATGTACAGTATGTCCACACATAGAAAATACATCCATACACAAGCAGGCTGTATACACCCTTCCTTTTGAATCTCAAGAAATCATTTGTGTGTTTCTTTCCCCCTGCAGTTCTCATGCACTGAAGTTTCAGGCTGCTCTTTTCTTCCTGCAAACAGCTTTGCCCTTGTTTGTAATTCCTCAGTATGTGAAAGCCCAGCCAGCTCAGAGGATGATTTATCCAACTTGTAAAAGATAAGAGAGAAGAGAGAAGCTGCCCTAATCTAAATAATACACAGGCAGTGTGCATAGAGGGGCCTGGAAGGGGGAGTTCATAGCAGAACCACAACACTGAAGAACTTGGCAGCCTTCCAGACACAGGCCGACAAGTCTGACAGGGGAAAGATACATTGATTTATTACAGAGATGGTGATAGAATAAAGTGCTGCAGTAAGCCAGAACACATTAGAATAGCTTTTGGAACTTGTAGGATGATAAAAAACAGGATGCAATTTTTGTTACGGAGTCTCTTTAATCTGCGAGTTTAGGGATGGATTTGCAAGCACGAGATGCGCGTGATCTCATGCAGTAGCCGGCCCCAGGACTTGACGTCACTTGGCATTAGGCAGTCCTGGGGTTACCGTCGCCTTTAAGTAGTTATGAAGAAAAAAAACTGTCGGTAATGCTTTGATAAATCTGGCCCCACTGTGTCTGCCAGTGCCCTAAGATCCAGGGACCAGTTCCCATATGCAATTAACTTTTTCTCCTGAGTTTTCACCTAGGATATACATTTTCATCTTGTATTTAAAATATTTTTTTATCAATTTGCAAATTAGAAAGTTCTATAAAGTAGGTAAAAAGTACGATCTAAATGATTTTGAGTATTTTCTTGCTTGCTGGTGGATTAAAAAGTATTTTTCTAAGTTGTGAAAATATCTCCTAGGAGAAAACTCAGCTCAGTGATCTCAAGATGAGAGTTATATGGAGGCTGCCATATTTATTTCCTTTTAAACAATACCAGTTGCCTGGCTGTCCTGCTGATCCTCTAATACATTCAGCCATAGAACTTGAACAAGCATATGCAGATCAGGTGTTTGACAATATTGTCAGGATAAGATTATCTGCATGCCTTTTTTCTGGTGTACTTCAGACACTTCTGCAGCCAAATCGATCAGCAGGGCTGCCAGGCAACGGTTATTGTTTAAAAGGAAACAAATATGCCAGCCTCCATACCACTCTCACCTATGGTTCACTTTAAATGTTTAAAATGTCGATCGATTTGTCAAATTAGTTACTGAGCGCCACTATAACCATAGCCATAATTCTCATCATGCCCTATGACGGAGCACAAATAAGCTGTCTTGGCCCAGCATAGGCAGACAGCTTACGCCTGCACACTAGCATGGGGCCAAGCAGACTTGGCTTCTTCCGCCAAGCCCAAGCGGTGGCTCTGTGCTACTGCGCAGGTGCGAGAAGGCTCCGTAGAATGTCAGGAGTCCTAGCACAGGAATGAATAGATGGGGCAAGCCTCTGTAAGATCCAGAGGCTTCCCTCTCCCGAGGTAAGTATCTACATTTTTTACTTTAATTTCTCCCATTTTTACTTTAACATGAACTATTGTGTTAAGATCTGTAAACACATCCTATTCATTTTATCTCTGAATACTCTGCTTCAAAACATCTCTAGTTTAACAGTTTTTTTTTACCACTAGGGACATGCAGAAAGGGGGGACTCCACTGTGATGAGTTCTTCCACATTTGGCCATACACGAGCCGACTGCAACCAAGAATACAAATAATGAGTTGGTTGGCTGGGAAATAGCAGCGGATGTGCCATTCAGCTGTACTGAAATGTGATCAGATATCAGCATAAAATGAATGGGAAAAAATCAATTCCACTTTTGCCCTTCTAGGTTCTGCTCAGTACAGCTCAAAACTATGACTCGCCTCAACAACCATTTGTGCCATCAATAAAAATTATTACTGCCTCTGATCACACTTTTGATAAACTGCAATCAACTGGAAGATGTTCATTTGTAATATGGCTGTAAATAGGTCTAAGGTAGCTTTTGGTAGGTTTGGGAGGCACAACACCGAATTACTTTGTGGTTAAACCATCATCATTCCACTTCTTTTCTAGGAGTAATTGTAAGTCGTTATAATAGGCCGCACTAGAAGAGACAGGTACAAATGACTGGAAATCCAAATGATTTCAGCAGAAACTGTGTGTTCTGATAAGACAACAATCAAGGCCTTGTTTTTTTTTGTTCAGTTCTGTACAACACAAGAGTCAATCAATAGTATAATGACATATGTAAATTTGGTTTATTTATGGCTTGGTGAACAACTAACGCTCATAGACGAGACCGTTGAACTCATCTCCTCTAGTTTGTGAAATAAAGCTAGCTAATTTATTTACATACAGTAATATGAACCCAATTGCATAACCGACATATTCTCATGACTAAAGGTATTAACCACTTCACCACTAAGGGGTTTTACCCCTTGAGCACCAGAGCAATTTTCACCTTTCAATGCTCCTTCTATTCATTCATCTATAACTTTATTATTACTTATCACAATGAAACGAACTATATCTTGTTTTTTCCGCCACCAATTAGGCTTTCTTTAGGTGGGACATAATGCCAAGAATTATTTTATTCTAAATGTGTTTTAATGGGAAAATAGGAAAAAATGTGGGGAAAAATGATAGGAAAAAATGTGGGGAAAAATGATTTTTCAGTTTTCGGCCATTATAGTTTTTAAATAATGCATGCTACTGTATTTAAAATCCATGAAATGTATTTGCCCATTTGTTCCGGTTATTACACCATTTACATTATGTCCCTATCACAATGTTTGGCGCCAATATTTGGCGTTTATCCCTAATTACAAGCCCATAGTTTATAAAGTAACAGTGTTGTACCCTCTTGACATAAATATTTAAAGAGTTCAGTCCCTAAGAATTGGGGAGTGTAGGAGGTATTGAGTTAATTTATAGTGTAAAAGTATGTATTTGTATATGAAAAATGTTTTGGATGTAGTTTTACTATTTGGCCACAAGATGGCCACAGTAATTTTTTGTGCATGCGACCTGTAAGCATCGGAAGTACGCTTACAGGACGTTCAATGAGGCTGGGAAACACAATGATCGCGAAAGTCGATCATTGCTGGGGGCTGAGATCAATGAACGGGAATGGTTTTTCCTGTTCATTGATCTCCGGGCGAGCGGCCGGCGGTGTGCGAGACCGCGCGCACGTGCAAGCGGGACCATGGACAGCACCGCTGGTGGTGAAGTGGTTAAAGAACTGAATTAACAACTTGTCAGTCTAAAAGAGCACCCAGTAGAGGTTTGGTAGCATCTAAAGGCATTAAAATATTTATTACTTTCTTGAAAAATTAATCCCAAAATTTTGGAGCCAATTAGGAGAGCCACCAACAATGCAAAAAATGCCTAAATGATCACATTACCAGAAGAGGGGGGGGGGGGGGGGGGGGTCTAGCTGTTGCGCTGGACCAAGCATCACTTTTATATACTACTAGTGGAAGTCAGAATAATGAGAATACAGCACAAGTGTGTCACTTGTAAAAGTGACTACTTTGGTGGATAACACAACCTAGCAATCGGTATTATAAGGCTGGGGAAAAATATACACATATCAAGTTATTTGCAGCTTGAGTAAGTTGAGAGAATGACATACCTGTGACATCTGTGGCCGAATGTTGATCTCGCTGAGGTTGACACTATGAGGCAGAAGGTTGTTGAGCAGCTGGCAGAGGAGGACACCATCTCGTAGAGCTTGAGCCAAATCACATACCTGCGCAGTGTCTAGGGTAACTCGATGATTAGGAGGGAGCACTCGGCAGTCAATCAGCCATCGGGCACACTGCCTCCACAACTCCATGTTCACCTCTGTGCCCAGGTATGCTATGGGGCACAAAAGAGAAAGCAAATATACCAGGAAATAGAATAGGCAGACGATAAAGACTCTCTGTCAGAAAGAGAAGAAGCACTATTGTGAGAGGAACGATTAGATGGTAAATCCACTCAAATAGGCGACCCAGGCCGTCTCCCCTGCAAACGAAAAACTGCAGATTATTAAGCAATGTGGTAAGAAGCTAAATTCCCAGAGGCAAAGCAACTCTCATATGTCTCTAAAATGCTCGAGTTCCGGTATGTAAGGAGGAAGAATCTTCTATTACTTCCTCTTCTGTAACCGTCACACAAAGTGTGTGTGTATTCTGTCTGCTTCTGCATTACAAAGCATACAGAAAATGCTACATATCTGTACGTGTCATGCCTATACAATGTGAATACAGCAAGAAGAAATTATGATCAATATACTCAGTTTAACTTAAACCATAACTCACAGCTAGCAGTTTCTAGCACTAATACTCTTGCATTAAATGTATTTATTATCATAACCATCAGGCATCTTTACATATACACCATGTCGTAAGGAAACGCAACATATACTGGAAGATCTATACAAGGACTGCCAAATAACTCCTCCTTTAAATGTTACTGGCAGATTGCTGCTCATCGGGCACGGTGAAAGTTGGAGGACAACAGAATGTAGCAAAATCTTTTAACAGATTGGTGTATGTAGGGCACAGTGAAAGTCGAGGATAGTACAGTGTGTAAGAAAGTGTACAGTACAGGAATGTGAAATGTTTCCATGACCATCATTCGGATCCTCTGGCATCAGTAATGTGGATCAAGTGATGGGGAATTATTAGTTGTATGTTTCATCAAAGTAGGGCAGGGAACACACTTGCAGGGACGTTTTACCCTGGGATCCCCGGGTCTCCCCTGCAATGAATTCGATTTTGCAACCACGTTTCTCTCAAACTTTTTTTTTGCTTTTGCTCTGTGATTTTCCATATGTGGCATGATACATTGTAATTGTGAACACATGCATCATGCAAGAAAAAGCAGAAAGCTGTACAATATAAAAACGTGAACACAAAATGCAAATAAACGGTAACAACATGTTTCCTGAGGGTGGCTACTGACTACAATAACCAGTGCAGCCATATGCGTTTTGCTGCAGATGGCAAAACGTGCACAAGTATGTTCCCTGCCTAAGAGAAACAGGCTCAGCATACCAGCTACAACATTTAGAAAATGATCTGTAATGGCAGCTTCCACACTATTTTTTGCAATTCATTTTTCAAATGATAAAGGGCAGGGAGTGCTACAACCTATCTTCACTTCCAGTGGTTTTGAGCATAAATTATTAGCTGCAGAAGCCTAATTAAATCCAAAGCTTTTCTCTTTGTGTTTGGACAGAGCGGGGGTGTGTGTGTGTGTGTGTATTTCTACAGAGTGGGTCAGAACTAGAGATGGCTAATATAATGCTTCCTGAAGCTTAATTTGGACAACTTCTGATATTCCCACCCCACACATGCATGTCACTATCGACAACACTACTATTCGCCCTTCCTCCCAAATCCGCTGCCTAGGTGTCACCCTGAACTCTGCACTTTCCTTTGCACCCCACATTCAAATTATTGGCCGATAAGGCAATTTCCACTTCTGCAACATCTCCAGGATCTGCTCCAACCTGTCCCCTGACACCACCAAACTCCTCATCCATGCCCTTGTCATCTCCTGCCTAGATTATTGCAATTCCCCTTTATTGGGCCTCCCCTCTAACCGTATTGCCCCTTTCAATTGGCAATGAGATTTCAGGTTTAAGATTGGCACACCTTACCGTGTGTAGTTTGGGTGCTCAGTCTCGATGCGAAAGCAACATCAATCCAATGTCAGTGATACAAGTTCGACTGGCACACCATGTCAATTCTCCAAGCGAGTTTATTGTTTGCACAGCATGACAATTGTTTCGGGGCCACGGAGGGTCCCCTTCATTAGATAAAGTGCAGACATACGACGTATGTCTGCACTTTATCTGATGAAGGGGACCCTCCGTGGCCCCGAAACAATTGTCATGCTGTGCAAACAATAAACTCAATTGGCAATGAATGCAGCAGCTAGGCTGATCAACTCGTCCCATCGGTCTGTCTCCACAACTCCCCTCTGTAAAGCCCCCCACTGGATCCCCATCTGCTTTAGAATCAACTTCAAAATTCTGTGCTTGGTCTACAAATCGGTGCACAAGACCTGCCTGACCTACATCTTCGATCCTGTCCACAGGACTTCTGGAACTTGCCCCCATCAGCCATCAGACTGACCGCCACCATTAATACCTTCAAACAAGGCCCTCAAGACTCCCCTTTTTATGCTTGCGTAACCCCCCTTCATCAGCACCATAATACGTTTTGCTGGGCACTCCCTCAACAGATGCACCCTACCCTTTAGATTGCAAGCCTGTGGAAGGGCCCCTTTCCCCTAGTGTTTCCAGCTTGATTATGCAATCTCACTATCTGTCACCCCTCTTATTTTGACCAAAGATACTGAACTACGGTTATCAAATCATTTGCATGATCTTGTTTTGTTGTGAGCTTCTTCGATGTCCCATCTTGTATGTTAACCCATTTATCTATTGTGCAGTGCTGCATAATATGTTGGCGCTTTATAAATACAATAAATAACAATAAAGATGTAATTCGGCTTTTAGCTATTGCCGGTGGACACATTAGTGGTTTTGTAGTAATTTGTGCTCAGTCTTTTTATGGCGCCCAAATTACTCACTAAGCGCCGCTGTAGCCGTTACGGCCTATGGTGGCGCCGGCTGCGCTCTTCTGTGCTGTTTCTACAGCGCTTGATTGCTGGCAGTGTCTCAGCTGAATAGAAGTCAAAAGTGTACACAAGAGAAGACACTTTCTCTAGATACTTTGTAATATATAATTACAGCAGTTAAGTAATTACAATGGCAGCTTTCAAGGCAGATAAACTGTACTTTGGAAACTTGTAATTTTAAACAGACAATAATAATGGTGCACAAAAGCAATATGATAACTGTATGGGTAATACAGTACAAAGTAGAAAAACATGTTTTTACTTAATGTTCTGTCAGTTTAATCCCACTTTAATTTTAGTATCTTAGAAATGGACCATTCAAAACCATCACATAGAGCATTTGCTTACGATTTAGGCCCCGTTCACATCACAAACGCGGACGGGCACGCACGCGGAACGCAACGCGTACGAATACACGCCATCCGCGTTTGTGTGCGTTGCGTGGCTGATCCCATCACTGAAAAATGAATGGGACAGCCACGCGTTTTTACAAAAAAATGCGTGCAGCATGCGTTCCCGGACCGCACAGGTCCGGAACGCATGCAGTGTGAACATCAGACATTGCACTCTATGCAATGTCTGATGTCGTGCGTGTCGGCCACTTGCACGCGTTTCCAAAACGCGGCTGGAAACGCGTGCAGTGTGAACGGGGCCTAACTGAATTTACATCAACCTGAAATCAATAATAGACATATAGATAGACACTGCGGCAGCCACGGAAACTGGTATGCCTAGCAGGAAGATGTGGGGCTCTGGCTGCCTACATGGGGGGAGGAGGGCATATGTCTGGGTACATAAAATTGGAGGAGGGTGGGGTGGCACATATGGCTACTGCATCGCAACAGTGATTCCGAGTTGGGAAGGGCGCCAGATTTTTCCTTAGCCCTGAGTGCTATTTAGTCTAGAGACTGCCCTGTTGAGAACATCAGTGCATATGCTGCATGTGACTTGCTTCATTAAGTATTGCTGCTGTTTGCAGTATATTGCTCGATACGCTACAGCATATTAACCTTGTTACAAAACATCAGTTACATAATAAATGCTCAGAAAACATAACTTGTCATGTACACAGTATCCACCAATAAAAACAACATAGGCGTAAGAGACACCTGTGTGACAAGAGACACAAAGGCTATCATTCATAAAGGAGCTGTCGGTAAGGGGAATCAATGCGGGAAAACACCGCTGCCGGTATTTTAGACTTCTGGGTGGGCATTCATAAAAATGTATCCATGTGCGGTAGCGGTGCGGAGATTCCCCGAACTAGGCTGGCGGTAGGCTTGCGGAAGCACAGGAAGCTGCCGAGTTGATACATTTCTCCGTGTTCCACTCTGCTGCAGCTGCCTGGGAGATCTGTGTGTTTCCATTCACTTACATTGTTATCGCCACATCAGAGTGAGCGGTACTTCCCGACCTCACACCGCTTACGGTGATCTTCATGAATTAATATTTTGCTACATTTGTTCCGATAATCACTGCACAAGGCAATGATTTATCACTCTGCCCGGTAGTGTCATTTTTTTAATGCGGAAAGAGCCTTTATGAATGCTGACTTTGCAGAGTGTTCGGTAAAGTCAGCCGTTTTAAGCATTTCCGCATGCGGAAATGCTTTATGAATGATAGCCAAAGGCTGCTATTGCTGACTTCCGTCTACAAAGTTCCCACTCTCCGGTAATATTATACCTATCTTTATACTTCGTATCACTGTCCCAGAACAATGACTGAGATCACCTGTTCAGAATCCTTGACTGCCTGTGTGTCCAAGGCTCAGTCATAATGAACCCAAAGAATCAGCATTTTTTTCATTCAGAAATTCAGTAATAGCAGCCTCCTTGTTTCTGCCAGGGTTTCCTTTAATGCAAACATCTAGCATACTAACATAATTGAGGCCAGGGGGCTGTGTGATATCTTACCCACCAGGCTTGCCTATAACTGGCACCAAAGAATCAGTATGAAAGGCAAGAACCATATTATAGAAGGCAGGCAAGAACAATCTTTTTATTTTTACCAGCATGTCTGATTTAAAGAGACTCTGTAACAAAATGTTGAGCCTTATTTCTTCTATCCTATAAGTTCCTATACCTGTTCTAATGTGCTCTGGCTTACTGCAGTCTTTTCTAGTTGCACAGTGGCTGTTATATGATCTAATCTTCTCTCCTCTGTCAGCCTGAGGCAGTCAGGCTGGAATGTGCTGTGCTGCTTGTGATTGGATAGAAGCTATACACACCCTCTCCAGGCCCCCTGCGCACACTGTATGACTCACACACTGAGCGTATCACTTGCTATGTCTTTTGTTTGTAAACACTGCATTAAAATGTCAATTACAAGCCAGGATTGCAGCAGGGAGTGGCAGAAACAGCACAGAGGGGCCCAGGAGAATATAATGAATAGAATTGTATGCTTTTTATTGTAAGAATTTTAGAGTACAGATTCTCTTTAAAGCCCAAATAAACCCAGCATTGAACATAACAAATTCTAACAGAAATTCAAAATGTCAAGTGAATATTTACGGTGTATAAATTATATGTGTAGTAGTGGACAGAATACCTTTTCCATGGACCACGTGTGCTTTACAATGCAGAACCACTTACTTTCTGCTCTCTTCGGATTCAGCTAGAGGGTAGGCCAATCAAATGTAACCTTGGGTCAACCAAAGTTGTTCCCAGTATTCCTACATTGCTCTAGAAACCAGGGCTCTTATCCAGTTAACTTTCCTCCTGAATTTTCTCCCAGGAGATAATGTTTCATCTGATCTAAAAATGAACTATGAGAAAGCAGGTGCAATACATACATTCAAAATAACTGTTTGGCATTGGTCAGGCTACATCCTGCCTCCTTATTGCCAGGGGAGTGGAAGTACCTTCCCCAGAACAGATGACACCTGGCTCCTTCCCCTTCCACTGCCCTCTCAGCCAGGTAATAGAAACAATATGCAAAAATGTCTTATTAGCAATGCAAACAACATTATGCATTGCAACTTGATAAAGTTTAGCTCTAAAGGGTACTTATAATTATATTTGAAGTTTACAGTTTTAGGTTTAGTTGCGCTTTAACAGTTCTTGTTCAAGCAGGTATATTCCTTGTATAACTTCAAGCATGCTGTCCTGTGTGGCGGCCAGCACCTCAGTATTGTTTTTCTCCGCATTTAACTGGATATCTGAAAGCCACTGAAGTGTTATTGCACGTTGCTTTACTAAACCACCTGCACTTCTGCTACATGCAATGGATCTGTCATACTAATCTAACAGTGTCCGATGCTATACCATAGGTGCTGAGCAACTGCAAGACCTCAATACGATAAAAGTATTTTTTATTTATTTTATTTTTTTAACAAAAGTGCAGTTTTACTTTAAATCCTCTCACAACTCACATTCCACCTATATTTATTGTCATCACATACAAATAAACTCCACCCGGCCCTCTCTGCTCAACCAATATCTTAAAGGGATACTGTAGGGGGGGTCGGGGAAAAATGAGTTGAACTTACCCAGGGCTTCTAATGGTCCCCCGCAGACACCCTGTGCCCGCGCAGCCACTCACCGATGCTCCGCCCCGCCTCCGGCTCACTTCTGGAATTTCAGACTTTAAACTCCCTGGCGGGCCGATTTGCATAATTTTTTTTTTTTTTGCTGCACGCAGCTAGCACTTTGCTAGCTGCGTGCAGTGCCCGATCGCCGCCGCTATACGCGTCGCCGCAGCCGCCCCCCCCCCCAGACCCCGTGCGCTGCCTGGCCAATCAGTGGCAGGCAGCGCTGTGGGGTGGATCGGAGTCCCCTTTGACGTCACGACGCCGGTGACGTCATCCCGCCCAGTCTTTGAACGGGATCTCTTGATCTCCGATCGCCGGCGCCGATCGGAGGGGCTGGGGGGATGCCGCTGAGCAGCGACTATCATGTAGCGAGACCTTGTCTCGCTACATGAAGAAAAAGAAAATAAAAAAAAAAAACGTATTTGCTGCCCCCTGGCGGATTTTGACAAACCGCCAGGAGGGTTAAAGTCTGAAAACCACTGTGCCTGCGTTGCCATGTCCTCGATCCCGCTGATGTCACCAGGAGCATACTGCACAGGCCCAGTATGGTCTGTGCCTGCGCAGTACGCTCCTGGTGACATAAGCGCGAACGAGGACACAGCAACACAAGCGCAGTGGTTTTCAGACTTTAAAGTCTGAAATTCCAGAAGTGAACCGGAGGCGGGGCCGGAGCATTGGGGAGTGGCTGCGTGGACACAGGATGTCTGCGGGGGACCAGTAGTAGCCCTGGGTAAGTTCAACTCATTTTTCCCCCGACCCCCCTACAGTATCCCTTTAAGGTTTTCCTTTCATAAATGACTGTCAGATTTACTTAGAGCTGTATCCATTCTCTGGAAAACGCTTCTTCATCCTGATAGACTTGCCTCCATTGAAATACTCAAACAAACCACTAAATGCTCAAAATTACTTACTTTGCTTCCTTTTTATCCCAACTGTTCACTACTATATTGTATTGCATTATGTGTTCTCCTTAACCACTTTGTCCTCCTTGACGTATAAAAACGTCAAGGAGGACAGGCGCGCTCCCGCGCGCTCCCGCGGCCGATCGCGCGCGTGCACGCGCACTCCCGGCCGCGGAGTTGGTAGCCACGGAATCAATGTATCGGGCTGGGGAGCCCGATCATTGATTCCTCTCCCCCGCTGAAAAAGCGACAGCTTCTCTCGGAAGCTTCGCTCTTTCTGAAGCTGTGTCCCTCTAAGCGTACATTGTACGCTTAGAGTGACGTCATGTAAAAAAAATCGAGATTGCCATCTTGTGGCCAAAAAGTAAAACTACAAGCAAATACCCAAAAACATTACACTACACCAATATTTCCCCAAATAAAACACTTTTATATCCCACCCTCCCAAAAATGCCCACATAAAATGTTTAATAAAAAAAAAAAAAAAAACATTACTATAAAAAAAAAAAAAACATAAATATTTACCTAAGGGTCTAAACTTTTTAAATATCTATGTAAAGATGAAATATTTCTCTCTATTTTTTTTTTATAAGCTTGTAAATAGTGATGTATGCAAAACGGAAAAAATGCTCTTTTATTTCCAAATAAAATATTGTCGCGATACATTGTGATAGGGACATAATTTAAATGGTGAAATAACCGTGACAAATGGGCAATAACAATACGTGGGTTTTAATTATGGAGGCATGTATTATTTTAAAACTATAATGGCCGAAAACTGACAAATAATGAATTTTTTCATTTTTTTTCTTATTCTTCCTGTTAAAATGCATTTACAGTAAATTGGCTCTTAGCAAAATGTACCCCCCAAAGAAAGCCTAATTGGTGGCGGAAAAAACAAGATATAGATCAGTTCATTGTGATTAGTAGTGATAAAGTTATAGGCTAATGAATGGGAGGTGAACATTGCTCGGATGCATAAGCTGAAAACGACTGAGATGTTAAGTGGTTAACATATATGGCATTCAATTTCTGCAAAAAATTAATTTTCATGAAATTTGTGCCTATAACTTACCAAAATGTGTCAAGCAATAGTCTAGTATACCTTTTCAGTATAATAAAAGTTTCAAATACAAAATCATGTAAAAAAATAAATTTTATTTCCCCTTTGGGCCCTTTTCCACTAGCAATCGCTAGCGTTCACGCTGAACGCTAGCGATTGCTAATTAGCAAAAGGTAAAAAATTCCCGGCGATTTCCCGACGTTTGCGATCGCGATTTTGCTATGCACTGCATAGCAAAATCGCGGCAATAATCGCTCCGCCGCGCGATCGCGATCAGGAAAAAACAAATCGCGGTAGTGGAAATGACCTACCACGATTCCTATGTTAAAAGCAAACTGTAGCGATTTGAAAAATCACTAGCGGTTTGCGGTTTTGCGATTCAGCCATCGCAAACGCCGTAGTGGAAAAGGGCCCTTTCTGACAAGCCACAATTTCCACACTTTACAGTCTTTTGGCAGCAGCTGTGTAGTTTTTCACTTTAAAATTTACAATCGAGTGCAAATTTTCACATGCAGGTTTCCAGAGCATGCGAGCGTGAATTTTAATGCTAAAAACACATGTGAAAAAACTGAGCCCTACCTTAGAACTGCTGGCGAGCCTGACTCTTCCATAGTGTTTCAGCTATTTTTTCCTGGAAGAGTCAGGTTCATCCGCCAGGGAGGTCAATCTTATATGATAAAAAAAAAAAAAAAAAAAAGAAAGAAAGGTGCAAAGTCTCCTTTCCTCTCCTGCGTATTTTCTCCTTATTTATTGTATAGTTACATGTAATATGCTGGGGCTTTAGAAAGGATAGTTATTACTATACAGCTTGTGAAAATGATAAAATAAAATCTTTTGCACAAGAAAAAAAACTGTCACCTGACCCGGGTCAATACAAGAGACATGGAACTAACCACATCACATTATTGCAGCAAGTGAGCAAGGTTTACTGAAAGGTTCTATTTTTCTTGAACCTTTTGTGGAAACCAGTCATGACACTGACACGGGTGATACTTGATGTTACTGCAAGCAATTTTAATACAAAAAGTGTTGTTTATTTAACAGTTCATTGGTACAGCATCATTTTCAGTTGCAAACTAGTTGAGAAGATCACACAGCAGCCTGGTTAGGACAGGATGTAATGACAGGTAACAGGAAGGATTCGTCTGTGCTCTATCACGTCCACCCCACAGGGTCAGTCTGCCTGAGGGAGCCAGCATAGAATTGTGAGAAAGGAACTGTGCTGGTGGAGTCCCATTGCATGGATGCATTTATGTGTTTACAGAAATGAACATGTCAAACAAATCCTATGTGGAATGACCATTAAATAATAAATAAGAATATACTACGCAGATAAATAAAACAAATGTAGTTTACAATTAGAAAAATCAGATGAACCTGGGATGAGTGCAAATGGCTGCGGAGGAGCATAGACTAAACTATGCTGCACCAGATTTTGGAATCTACTGTCACGTAAATGGTTGCTCCCAAACACCATGTCCTTTTCAATGGCAGTTGCTGCAAGAGACTTGATAATAATCGGTATTAAAGGTCAAAGCAGAGTGTGCAAGTGCTGTCATTCAGAAAGATTGTATGATATTAAAAGAGATCTTATGTGGCTCAAAGATTCCCCTGCAGCATAATAAAGTATTGTTCATATACAAAACAAAGGATTTCCCTAATAAAGTTTAGTAGTGTTGTCCTAGGATACTAACCCTAAAAATAGGGTATCATACCCCGCAGAGTCAGAGCATCAGCTGTCTACACTCCATCGTACTAGGAGGGAGCTCCTGAATCTTGCCAGGAGGTCACTCAAGGCTTGTTTTATCTACAGAAATATTCACATGGAAGTCGTAAGGTACAAAAAAAAAAAAAAGAAACAGATAAGGCAGTTATAAACATCTTTCTCGTGTACATGTATAGACGATAGAAATCTCCTCACTTTTAACTAGCGTACATCCAGATGTACAGTGCATGTTATTAAAAAAAATCTCATGGTCTGCATCAGTGGCAGGCAATTTGTTTTTGCGCCGAATGTTTGCTTCAAGTAGGACTATCTCTTGGTGCCTGAAGTTTTGGGAGTGCTGGTATTTTTCTTGGACATTGTGGGGATTTTGGAAGGTTTAGACATTCCTCTGCGAGATGGTCCTCCGGCAGCACTGCTCTCTGAGGTGTCTGAACAGGCGGACTGAGTCTCCAGAAGGTCAAAGTCAGAGGCGTCACTTCCTCTGCGGCTGCTGGCTCTGCTCCCAGCCCGGCTTCCAGCACGACTGCTGCTTTTCTTGGGATCTAGATCCGGAAAATACCATGGTTAGATAGCTAAAAGATAATACAGACAGGGAACAAGTAGTAAAATGCCACTGCATGCACTTTGTGCATTATCTCTTATCACCTTGCTGCCTGGGCTTGCAATGATGACTTACAGAAAACCTGCGACGTAAAAAAAAAGGGGGGGGGGGGGGGGAAGTAAGATACCTACCGCGGTAGAGAAAGCCTTCTCTCGTCCTCTGTGAGACCACTGCTGTAGGCTGGGACCCTTTGGAAGGTCGCAGCTGCACTGCACAGGATGACCCATGCTTGTGCAGAAGCACAGAGCACTTGTGCTCCAAGGAAAAAGCCAATCCCAAGTGGATCTGTGCTGCTGCGCAGATATGAGCCATCTTGCACCTACGGGGAAAGAGGATTCCCTCTACTAAAAAGAGTATCTGACCATTACATTTTTTAAAGTCACAGGTACCCTGTAACAGCAGTCTATGTTCTGTCCAAACTCCTCCCCATTTAATCCCTTAAAGAGACACTTCAGTCAGAAAAAAAAATGAGTTTTACTCACTTGGGGCTTCTACCAGCCTCCTGCAGCAGTCCTGTGACCTCGCAGCCACTCACTAATCCTCTGGTCCCCTGCTGCCAGCTAGTTTCGTTTTTGCCGACAGGCCCGTCAGGACTGGCCGCGCGTAGCTTTTTCCGCATTCTCGACTGTAATTAGCGCTATTGCGGGCCGCAACGCGTACAAAAATACGCGTTGCCGCATTAAGAACGCATAGATATGCGGCAACGCGTATTGCGGCCCGCAATAGCGCTAATTACAGTCGGGAATGGGGAAAAAGCTACGCATGGCCAGTCCTGACGGGCCTGTCGGCAAAGACGAAACTAGCTGGCAGCAGGGGACCAGAGGAGCAGTGAGTGGCTGCGAGGGCACAGTACTGCTGCAGGGGGCTGGTAGAAGCCCCAGGTGAGTAAAACTTTTTTTTCCTGACTTAACGTTCACTTTAAGGAACAGCTGGGGAGGGGCATAAGCTAGTTTTTCCCGTGAGCACAGATCTTACCCCGCCCAGCTCCTCCCTATGGTGCGGAGGAGGTGGTGGATCATGTTACGGTTCTGAGCAGAGGGAGAAATGTCTAAACTACAGACTTTACACTTTGTGCAAAGATCTCAGCGTTCCATGATTGACTTCTTTAAAAGGAATATCGATGGAATAGCTCCAGCAAGCATGAAAATTATGTGAGTAGTTGCATAGTGTTCTATTCACCTTCAACAACAATGAAAAATCAGGAAGAGTGAACTAGGGCTTTAAATACTTATAATAACAAAGTAGAACTAAAGTACTTTTTCATATGTTTGATATTCATGTGGAAGATGACACAAGTGAACTTATGACTAAGCTAATGCAAAGCCAAATTGCACCATGATAAAAAAAAACAAAATTATAATGAAATACTAATTTAGCCCATTCCACTAACAGATGCTAGGTGGCCTCCCGCCGCACTGCGCAAGCGCGGCTGCATGCACAAGCACATGTTGGCGTGCACAGCCTCGGTCACGCACATGTATAATAATATAATAATAATAATAATCTGAACATTTGTATAGCGCTTTTCTCCTGTCGGACTCAAAGCGCTCAAGAGCTGCAGCCACTGGGACATGCTCAAGAGGCCACCCTGCAGTGTTAGGGAGTCTTGCCTTGAACTCCTTACTGAATAGGTACTTGACCTAGCCAGGATTCGAACCCTGGTCTCCCATGTCAAAGGCAGAGCCCTTAACCAGTACACTATCCAGCCACCACCATGTGCATTATGGCTCCAGGTGGACTTCGACACCTGCGATTTAATTAGGTAACATAATGGCTTTTGACAGTCGAACAATTCGGTGGCGAGAAACACCACAAACTGAGTGTACTGAGTGACTGCATTAATGATGTGCAAGCAAAAATCTGGGTGCCTGCAGCAAGGAGAGGAGCACTAATGGACCACTGCACCAGGTATCTTTGCTTTCTATACAAAAAAAAAAAAAAAATAACCTGCATCCCACGCTAAGGCTAAACAATGAATTTCTGCACCTAAATGCTTGTAAGATGACACTGATCACACACGCAGAGAATGGCGACTGCTGCAGACTAAAGCCACATACACTAATCATTAACTGAAAAAAAAACAATGATGTGAAAAGATACCGACAATGATGGTTCTCAGACAGAACGTGTGATCTATCCTAGTGGATCCATTTGGGTGATCATTGTCCATGTGAGAATACAAGCACAAGTCTTGTTAGTGCAGAAAGGAAAAATCATATGACCACTGACAAGGCTACAAATGAGTCTTCATTATTTAATGAAACAAGTGATAACAGTTCAAAAGTGCATTATGCGGTGTACAACATACCTGTCCTTCTCACATGGGTATATTTTACACCGCCTAATGCAGTTTTGAACGGTTATCGCTTGTTTCATTGCATAATGAAGACTTAATTTATGGCATATTTAATACTGCTATTACCATCCCAGAACATGCTTGTAGGAAGAAGTGTTATCTATCAATACAGTAACATGGAGCAGGGTCCCCTTATAGAGGAAGTTACACAGGATCGTAGTGCCTGCCACTATTCAAGTACATTTTGTTAGAGAACAAATGACCACTGGAGCAAGCATGAATGAGTGTACCCAATCACAACTCTGATGTGCACTTTATGTGGAATAACACAACAAGGTAGGATAATTGAGGATTTAAAGTTTCATCTTGAAAAAAATTCAAATTTATTTTAAAAAAAAGACATGAGGGTATATGAATGCATAAATAAAACATATCTAAACTCCAGGAACTGGAAGGAAGAGACTGCGCCCCCATATGGCACTGTGAGGGGCATCCTGTCCCTCACAGTGCCTGTGGTGACAGTGCTTGTGATGACAGGACACCACATCCATTATAACCCATGCAACAGGCTGGAAGACACAGTGTTCTGCGCCAAAAGATATCTGATAAGTGTTTTATTTTAACCACTTTAGGACCACAGGCTTACACCCCTCCTAGTGACCAGGCAATTTTTTACCATTCAGCACACTGCAGCTTTAACAGTGTGCTGCACAGCCATACAACTTAAAGGGACTCCGAGCAGTGCAGAAACTATGGAAAGATGCATATCATTTTGAAGCTCTCTTTCTCCTCTTTCCAACGATATATAAACCGCCGCCCTACGCCTTTTAGTTTTCACTAGTTTCGCGATCGAAATCGCGGCCATGATTTCAATCGCGAAAATAGCGAAAACTAAAAGGCGTAGGGCGGCGGTTTATGTGTCGTTGGGGAGAGAAAGAGAGCTTCAAAATGGCATGCATCTTTCCACAGTTGCTTGTATTACACAGGACGACTTTTCCCCAAAGTCAGCAGCTCAATTCAGCTGCCGACTTTGGGGAAAAGTCGTCCTGTGTAATACAAGAAACTGTGAAAAGATGCATACCATTTTGAAGCGCTCTTTCTCTTCTTTCCAATGACACAAACAGCCGCCCTACGTCTTTTAGTTTTTGCTATTTTCGCGATCGAAATCGCCGCCGCCGCTCCTTCCCTCGAGATCCAATCACTGATCCCCTCTCATAGGCATCAGCCTATGATTGTGAGCCACTCAAGGGGACAGCTTTGTCACTAAGCTGTCCCCTGTGCAGCGCTAGATCACAGCGCTGTACAACCGAAAGAAACTTTTAAAACATTTGTAACAGCCTACCAGCCGTGATCACGGGCTAGCAGGCTTATCTCGGAGCTCCATTCCGTCACTCAGCGGGAATCTGCACGCATTCTCCCTAATCTCCGCTCCCAGGACTTGACACCGATCGGCGTTAGGCGGTCCTGGAGGTGGCCACCCTCCTGCCGCCAATCGGCGTTAGGCAGTTGGGAGGGAGTGAATTTTATACTGTGAAGCGCTGAAGAGAAAATTCACAGCTGGTCTTTCAATTTCTATAGAAAAAAAATATTTCCAATTAAAATCTATATTGATTCAATGTACACACATTAAAAGAAATTGTTTGCTTGGACTATTAGTGAAAAATTTAATTAAAATCAAGTTAAAAATGTGTGCAGCAGTTCAGTACACAAAACAGTTGTTAACTGCAATAACAATATGAATTACGTTTTGTGTAATAGGTGGGAGCAACAGGCATTCTGCACAGCTGATATGTGCACACAACAGATAACCACTATACTTATGTTACAGCAGGGCCAGGACTCTATAAGAAAGGCAGCAGACACAATACAGGAAATAGAGTGACATCACTCAGAGTTTCCTTTGTCACCCCAATGCAGAAGTACTTTGGCTGCAGCTTCCCACAAGGCACCTGAACAGAGCAGTCTGTAGAATGATAATATTGCTATAAGCTGAGTGACTCAGCTAACGTGCTTTTGGGAAAATGTCCAGCGGTCATGATAGCCGGCAGTTCCAACCTCAAAACCCACATGAGAACCCAGACCACTTAAACAGAAAATCTTCAAATATAATGCCCACAGTCTACAGTACTTAAACGCTTAAAACAAAGCGGCAAAGGTGTGTTATAGCCGTTTTCCAAAAACCACTTCTGACACCTGGTGGCTGAGGGCAGGAAGTGAAAAAACTTGCCTTAAAAGGGTTTTAAGACTGCAAAAAGATTTTACACCCTCGCCCTGGGTAAAATTTTGCTTAGAAACTGCCCTGTTTTTAAGGCTTCAGACTCTCTTTAAATCTAACCTAACTGAAGAGAAGCATAACATTTTTGCAAGGTCAAGTCTTCTCACTAAGAATATTAAAACATAGCTATCCAGAGACACATATTTTAAGTTTTAGTTGGCGTTAAATAACAAGATCACCTAAAGTGGAGAAAAGTTTAGGAGGCACCGGCAGTTTTTCAAGATTCCAGTAAGGAAATATTTGTGTTCCCAATGTACATGTGAACAGCAGGCCTGATTTACATGGGCACCTCCAGTAATCCCCAAATATTTGCAATAGAAAATTATCCTGCAAACTGGCATTGTCAGGGGTGGTGAAAGGTTCATTACTTTTAATGCATGCAGTATCCACATTCACTGAAATAAATCAAAGACAAGAACCAAACTAAATCCAAAAAAGACATCGGGGAACATGAATATCAAGACTTGTCCCACACTAGCACCTGAGCCCTGGGGACTACAGATAAACTCTAACTTTTATTGGCCAATTAAAAATAAGAAAGGTAACTACGTATATACAAGAAACTGCAAATCTGCGAAGTGTGCTAATAGCCCTGAGAGTAGATAGTATTAATACGGCTAATAGCTGTAGAGGGTAGGACAAAACGTAGGCTTGACCCACACCCACACCTAATGAGATGGTCGTATTCCTGTTTCTGCAAAGACCATCTACCTGCTGACTATAGTCTGCCTCAATGGTCACATCACAAGCTAAGATTACATATAAAGTGCGAGTGCTGGACAAACGAACATCACCCTACACTAACATGTTTCATCTAAACAAGACACACTGCAGATTAGCACAATTTCCTATACGTACAGTTATCCTCCTTTTTAATTGGTCAATAAAAGTTAAATTTTTTTCTTTAGTCCTGAAGGCTAAATAAATAAATTCTCTCTGTATGCAACCCAATTCAGTCTGCCGTTTCTAAGCTAAAGGACCACTATAGTGAAAAGTTAACTGTTAAAATCAGACAGAACGGACAAGTTTTGGACAAGTCAATTTTCCTTATGGGGGAGTCTCAGGATTTTCCTGAACAGCAGTTGCTAAGTCTACCTGCTAAAATAGTGTGCAAGTGAGAAGGGAGACTGGCTGTTTTCTTCTTATTATTTTGGTAGTTAGACTTAGCAACAGCTGTTCAGGAAATGCCTTTGAAAACAAAGAAAACCCTGAGAATCCCCCATGAGGAGATGTACTATCCCAAAACCTGTCGGTTCTGTCAGTTTTTAATGGCTTACTCTTTTCGCTGTAATGGTCCTTAAAGCAATAAATTATGGTTTCTACTTAGTCCAGGTTATGTAGTCTCCCGATTGGCAGAACAGCACAATAAGCTTGGAACAGTGCATCCATACTCACCAGGTCGGTTTGATTTGGCACCAGAAGGAGTGGCTGCAGATGCATCTCCTGTAAGGGATGACCGGCTTGTGTGCATAGCAGCTTTCTTCATTTTGCTGCTCTGAGCTGGAGTTACCTTAGAAACGCATACAAATGATTAATAATGGTCACAAACTATTAATGGGGACTAACAACAAATTGGGTGAATCATTCTTTGTTTGTCTGCAGCCCTTGGAGATAAATAACAATTTTAATATTGGCTTTGATGACAAGCAGTCACTCTAACATTCTGAAGACTTAATTCTAGCATTCCCAGCAGCCTGTACTGTACTAAAGTGTAAACACTGTCAGTAGTCCACAACTGGGGCAGCAGTCTTCTGCCACTTAAACCAAAAGACATACCGTAAGCAAGAAGTTATGTGCAATGTTTAAACTTATAAACAGATAAGAAAATGAAAAGCATAGCAGGGGGATTATGATCATTGTCATATTCAATCCCTCCCAGTCATACTGATAAATAATTACGTCTATTTGGCAACCCCCCCATGGAGAAGTCTAATCAGGAATCAGGTTTATTCGCATTCGTTTGGAGTGTCCTGAGCAATTTATACAGGTAACTACAACCCCAGCTGACACTATTTCCAGACAAGACAAGGCCTCAAATGTGTCTTGTTTAAAGTAGAATACTGTCCCTTTATGGGCATCTTGTCTTTAGAAACAAACTGCAGGCAGCTACACAGTTGAGATGCACTATGTAGAACGCATCAAAAGATTTGTAATGCCAGACAGTGATTTGTAACTACACAGTCCAGCCAGGAAGCCCAGTTAGAAAGCTGACCCCATGTTTCTGCACACCCGCAATGCAGGAAGTCTGAAAACATATGACAAATGTATGCCCTTATGCAAGCTGTGTAATCAACTAGATTAAATGATTTTCCATTCAAACAAGATTTGATTAAACTACCGTAAGGCTTTATATTTGCCTAGAATTCAGATTAACCTATCTTCATTCTTATAAGAGCATTTATGACTGCAAAAGACTGTATTTTCAATATAAAAACAAACTTTTTTTTTCAAACTTGGTTGGACTTTGAGAATATGCAAATGTATTTATTCTTATCACAAAGGCAGCAGAGAAACAAATCCTTGGCCGAAAAATAAGGTTTCAATCAGCGGTTTGGCACAACAAAGTGCTACATTTGCCAGTAATTAAAGTACTACTAATAGCTATACTAATAGATGAATTGTCGATGCCGTTTGGTAGAAATGCACCTCATTTGAGGTGATTCATTAAGTACAATGATACCTAGAGCAAAACTAGAGCAGTTGCTGAGAATAACCAATCAGTTTTGTGAAATGAAACAAGAATTCTGATTGGTTGATCAGGACAATGGCTCCCATTTTGCTACGATTTTCTGTGCACTGAATAAGTCCCTTTGCATTGACTGAGTTAATGTTTATGTAGCAATTTTGTTGTACAGATATTCCCTTCAAATTTTGACTATGGGAATTGAATGCAAATTGAAATAATGAAGTGGTGTAAAATTATTGGATAAAAGGAGAGTAGGAGAATCAATTTACTGGTACTGTAAGCTTTCTTTCTTTAAGAAACAATCATCATTGTATTTGACATGGAAGCAGAAAGGTAACAGCATGCTGTGCGTGGTTGCTGTATATATGGGTGACTACATTCAGTTGTAACAGTAATAAAATCCAGCATGCAGAGACAAAAACTTTCCGTAGCATGTTGATACAATGAACAATAGAATTAAGAATACAGAAAATAGAAAAATCACAGTGTAATTAAAATCATGCATCCATCTCCAATAGAACAACCTACGGCCATTTAGTATTTTTACATTTCTCAATCAGTGCTTATGTTAACATGCCTTTAATCTTTGAACATTTAAATTAAAAATCAGTAACAGAGACAAACTATTAGGATTAAGAAACACAATTGAGCACAGTGTTTCAATCACGTGACAGAGCAATTGTTAGTTGAGGAATCATGGAAATGTAGAAGCAAGATGTTAGGTGGAGAGTGTCCTATGGAAAGGAAAGGGGTGGAGTCTCCATGGGTTGGAGGACCATACTCTACCTCACAAGATGAACTCTGGTAGTCTGAGTAGTCGGAGCCCCTAGAGGGCGTGCTAGCCTTGCTGTTTATAAGCCAGGGCTTCTCATAACAGCGAGACAGCTGTTGTGGAGTCTGTGAAAAGGGTAAGGCCACACAGGACGGAGCAGCAAAATGAGTGAAGATGAAGAAGGGAGATAAGTTGGCAAAAGAAGACAAACAGAAAACAATGTCCAAAGGTAAAATAAAGCACAAATGTAGGAAAAGAACAAAAGCAAACAACAAAATGAATGGAGGAAGACACACCTTGACAAACACTTAAGAATATACATGGTTTCTACTTTAATTTATTTCTTAAACTGTCTCTAAAGGCCTAATTCCACTTTTCTCTGCAAGTAATTAGAGTGGGCAAACTCTGTTCCAATAGCATGCCGATGCGATTCAGACGGCATGCTGGATTTTACCGCAGCACGTACTATAATCACTGGGAGTCGGATGAGTACTCGCACCACTGCAAATGCCGTGTGCGCAAGACGCACGCCAGCTCAGTGGAAACCAGCCAAACAGCAAGCTTTTCTTAATGAAATTATGGTTTGCTTTTCATCCCTAGCTTGCCCAAAGGGAAGGGAATTCCACTATCAACAGGGTACCAGGCTACCAAATTGAATTGTAATTTAAAAAAAAAAAAAATGATGCATTATTCTTGGGTAACTTACTCAAACCATCAAGTTTCCACTATGAAGCTTATGAACCTTGGGTGATAATAAGGTCCATTTATTATGGACAAAGTAAACTGAAGATTCACCTGCTTTTTATCAGTTACTGATGTCAAGCTTGTGAACTTTATGCTGCAGCCCACTGAGGAAGCAGCTTAAATTGTGAATTACATATTAGGTGCTTATATATTTTCTATTGTAATGGAAATTTGTTTATACACTGTTATGCATTAATTCAAATTTATTGTAAGGTTGTTTTTTTGCAAGGCTAAATATTTTGCTAACTCTAGTTTAGCATGTTTAGGCTTTTAGTTCCTGCTTTGAATAGTATTTCTACACAACCAATTAGATCGGGGCTATATATCTATATATTTTTGTTATAATTTAGCACAATTTTAGATTATTGTGATGACACTGGTAGTTTTTACATCCGTGTTTCTATATTCTGAATTCTTACATTCCATGTAAAAACAAACAGAACTTATTCCACTTGTTAGAAACCCCCCGTTTTGGGAGCAAGAGGCACCAGGGACATTGGAGGGCTTCTGTAAGCGTCCCTATTAAAATAAGGAAATACCGGCTATAAAAATAGCGGCCGCCTTGTAAAATAGCGGTGGTAGAGTTGCGCTACTATGTAGTGGAACTCTGCAGAAATGGTAGCAGCAGGGGCGTAGCAATTGGGGGTGCAGAGGTTGCGACCGCATCAGGGCCCTCCCTCAACCACAGTATTAGCTCTCTATTGGTCCTGTGCTGGTAATAATCACTTCTATAGATACTTTGAATAGTGGTAATCATTAACAAACTGCTCCCCATCCCCTTCTTGCACCTCTGACACTGTAGTTGCCATTAGCAGGTTTTGGTGTGCCTTATCAATTGCTATGTATAGAGTGCTTGGGAGGCCCCATTGTAAAACTTGCATCGGGGCCCACAGCTCCTTAGCTACGCCACTGGGTAGCAGGCATGCTGGGAGCAGTAGTTCACTGGACTTTGACTACAGTGTAGTTGAAATCTAGTCTATTATGTAATCGAGTGGGGGTGCTTAGTGTTAGGCATGTATAGGGGAGGGTTTGTGTGAGACTTGTGGTACAGAGGATGATAGTAGAATATCAGTAAAATTACTAATATTATACTATCACTATTTGTTGACCATTTCTTTAATGCTTTTTTTTTTTTTTTTTTTGCAGTTGCCACACGTTATGCTTCATCAGTTGTTTTTTGAGAATTCACTCCAATAGGTAAAAAAACCCCATAAGGGCTCTTTTCCACCAGCAATCACAAAAGAAAATCACAGATGCAACCATATGCGATTTTTCATCAATTCTGTTTTAGGATGTTGCATTTAAAGAGACTCAGAGATGAATTAAGATTATAGATTTATACATAAAGGGGGCTTCCTCCAGCCTAATCCGCATGGATCGTTCCCATGCCGGCGTCCTCAGCCTTCTGGATAGCCGGTACTGGGTCTCGTAACTTCAGCCAGTCAGAGCCAGTCGACGCAAAGGCAGTACGCTCCCTCTGTACTGCACAGGTGCATGCGTAAGGCCAGCGCCGGAGAGACGGAGGGAGTCACTGCGCATGAGTAAAACTGGCCTCGACTGGCCGAAGTTACGAGACCCGGTACCGGCTACCCAGAAGGCTGAGGACGCCGGCATGGGATCGATCCATGCGGATGGGGCTGGAGGAAGCCCCAGGTATGTATAAATCTATTATCTTAATCTCTGAGTCTCTAACAGTAAAGCACAATTGCTTCAAAAATCACTCCAAAAAGCAATTGCGATTTACAGAAAATCAAATCGCTATAGTGGAAATTACAGTACTTTTCATGATTCCTATGTTAAAGTAGCAACACTAGCGATTTAAAAATCACTGGTGATTTGCGATTTTAAGCAAATCGCTCTCAGTGGAAAAGGACCCCAATGCTGATAAATACTGAGGATGACTTGACTGGGTGTTGGGTGGCAACAACTGTTGTATGAATGTAAGCCAAAGTTCGGAGATCCACAGCTAAGTCATGTAAAAGAGGCAGTTTAAAGAGAAACTCTACTACCGGTAATTATAGCTTAACAAAACTATACTAATTATAGCTTACTGAAGAAAATTGCTCATTTTAACAATATTAAATTATTTAGTCAATGCTTGCTCATTGTAAAATCTTTCCTTGTCCTGATTTACATTCTTAAACTTATGCTCTGAGAGAATTATGAATAACTAAACAGCCTAGGCTAAACATCACTGGTAGGGCAGGGTCACATACCAATATACAATTACTTGTAGATATAGGAAGCGTTTCTGATGCAGAAACCAGTATAATTAACATAGAAATGGGTATTATGTATAATTTACTACATTCTACTATATGTCACTACAGTGCCTGTTTAATGGGCACAGGAACACATCGCAGTTTATGCAATGGCATGACCTGTGCAGGTTCTCATGGGAAAGAAAAATGCAGTCATCTGTTGCTTTGCACATCCGGGTATGGTGGTAGTTTATAAGCAGGCAGGGCAGGAGATGACTAGAATTAGGACTAGATGAGCTACAAACTGACTAATTGGTAGACCTGAGGAAAAACAAGGTGGGTGCTATGGATAGGGCCCCGTCATAAGTGTTTGTACACAGCTGTGATCTATGTCCCTCTATTCGATGAATGTCGCCTTGTGTCTTGCCAGTTCATAGATAAAACACAGCAAACACATTCAGTAAAAGATGGGTAGTCCATGCATACTGCAGTCAGGGAGTAGTACAAAGCATACATTGCAAAAGTAAGATCACTGCACTTTGTATTATTTATCTGCAAGCCAATCTATCTGCCCTGGGCACTACCAGGTCTTACCTTTGAGCCACTAGCAGGAGTGGCAGGCGAGGATGGGACGGATGTGCAGCTATGGTTACTCTGGCTGGCACTGGAGCTGGACCGCGTGGGTGAAGCAGTCCTGGAAGACGGTTTAGACCTTCGCCCTCGGGACCTGAAGGGGGTCATTCCTTGGGATACCCCCTCTGGAAGTATAAATTTCTCTCGTAGCTCTAGATTTGTCCTTCCCCTTGCTGTTGGAAACAGGTAAGTCAAATTAATCACATTTGCATCAACCATGAGAGTTTATTTTATAAGGCAACACAATGCATAATGACAATGTAAAAAGCACAGTACACAATCAGGATATAACTTTCTAGCTTATGGTTGCCAGAGCTCTGAGTGTTGGCACTATGGGTGACTGTACTTTCCACACTGTTGTTTGCCTTGTTAAATAAACTCAAAGATTTTCTCATTTATCAAGAAAGCAGCACATAAAATGTTTACTTTGGCAACAAAATCATAAGCTGTATCCATGAAACTGCAAAACAGTTAGTTTTATTAGCTATACAGAACACACAAAAATTAATAAAAGCCACATGACCCATTTATGTTATTTTCAAGGGTTAGCAATGTAGTTATCCAAAGTAGCGCAGAAGGGGTCAATACATTAATTACCAGGTCTAGGGCTTTCTATTACTACACTCATAATTTGGTAACCGTAGAGAACTTTCCAATAATTTCTATTATAGAGATCAATGTTTCATCAGTCACATACTGCTCAAGGACTTGCTTTGTCAAATATATTTAAATTAGAAGCTACACAGACGTGTGCATATGTGTGTGCGCACTATATTTTAGTGGCCTGGACACACTGTTGAATTGCTGAGCTGCCTGTTTGATATGCAAAGTCATCAGATAATGCAGAGTACTGTCTAATGGGCACACCAAATGTGCTGTGCAGCACTGTTCAATTCAGTGTAGAAATGGGTCAGAGCTGCAACAGAATGTAACAAACAGCCACTTTGCTGCAGGTCAATGCCAACATGTGCACAAGCTCTAAAATGTGAGATTATTAAGTGCTACCAAGCTTCATGAGCTTTCATAGCTGGCCTGGTACTTTGGAAATTGCCCAATACTAGTTTACTAAAATAGACACACACACACACACCAAAATATTATAGTAAACCTGTCACTATTTGCTCTAATATTAGTTTGTACTATACTGAAAAGGCTTACAACATATTCTTCATAGATCTATTCTTCTTAGTTTACTATAAGCAACTAGTGTAGATGAGAAAAAAGATCTAATTTCTGAGGTATAATCCCCTCCTCTTTCCAGTGGCTGATCTTAGGACTCTCCCCATAGTTCCAGTTGTCAACAGATGATCAATATAGCAAAGCCTACTGTCAGATTTGGTTTAAAACGTAAGCTGCATAAAAGCAATAGGATTACAGAAAATATTACAGCCTTGTTGCTCTGAAAAGTATTTTCTGGTTATATAGACAGGCACATCTACAAAGCACGAGCAATTACCCAAACCTATGGAGGAGACGGAATCAGTTCTCTTTAATTTAGCCCCTGGATGGTGAACTAAAGAGAATAAAAGAAAGGTGCACAGGGGAGAGAGGGATGAGAGGTAAGCCATGCAATACGTACAGCTATGTCCAGCCAATGACAATTCTTATATGATATGCATGTGTATGGGGTACATCACACAGAACAAAGATTCAGCTGCAACATGCTATGAAGGCAAGAACAGGCTGCATAACAAGAAACCCAGCCAATGATGACATGCACACCACAGTCAGTATGAAAAGAACTGGCATGAAGAACTGATATTTCTTTCAAGCAACTAAGAAGATAAGCAACCTGAAAAACACTGTCAAAGAAACGTAGACCACTAAAATTCAAGATTGAAATACACTTCCCTATTCTACCAGGATAGAAAAGACCAACTATGATGGGCTTGTTATTCAGCAAGGTGTTGGAAACTATTGTAAAAATCAACCTTTATTATTTGGGGTTTTCACCTTGAAGTCCAAAAGTTCAGCACAGTTAATAGCACATTATTATTTTTTACTTATATAGCGCCAATCTCTTTTCCGTAGCGCTTTACATAGCATATGCCTTTACAGTTTACTCAGTACACCCCTTTAATGCATGCCTCTGTATAAAATGAACTTTAGCAGAAATCATGTATTAAGAAGTCCAGACAATGTTCTGATTTTGTTTGAAGAAAGTGGGGAGGTGTTAGAACATCTGTCTTTTCTATCACTGTCTCTACTCCCAATAGGAAGATTTGCCCTCAGATCTAGTCTTCACACTGACAAAGTGAGGCAATCTCATCACAGGGGGACAATACACAGCAATACATTTTAGTTTTACTGGTAGTGAGAAAGGAATGCTTAACCTTTTCTGCTGCTGGGACGTGAGCCTCACAAAAACGCAGCGGCAGCTGCTACAGCTGCAGGGACACGATAGTCACATCCCTGCAGTTTGGGGGGATGTGTGCGCGATCGTGCAGGCAGAAGCACACGGTCGCAATGTTCCCAGGAACAGGGGGGATTGGCAGCAGGAGAAAAAAGTCCACTGAGCCAATCCGTTCTTTTCCGCCAAGAATGATCACTGGTTGTGATCAGTGATCATTCTTAATTAGTACCGCCAAGCTGCCTCCCACTCGCTCATTTACACCGCCGATCACTAGATTAATGAATGGGAACTCATTCATCCCTCTCTAGGCCACCATGATCGCAAACATAAATGGATGCCTGCATCACTTCCCTAGTTACAGTGTAACACATTACTTCTTATTTAGCATACTTATTGTATGCTGACAGGAAGTAATGCACAAGGACATCTTGTGGGCAAATAGTAAATTACACCTACATATAATAGGGGCAAAACATTTTTTAATATGTATGTCAAAAGAGTATATTATTTTTAAATTATGGGTGTGTGATTAGTGATGGATGTGAAGCTAAAAAAATTCACCTTTATTTCCAAATAAAATATTGTCACCATACAATGTACTAGGGATATAATTTAAACGTTGCAATAACCGGGACACATAAAATGTAAGGCTTTTATCCACAGAAGAACATTTTATTTTAAAACTATAATGACCAAAAACTGGGAAAGAATTATTTTTTTTCTTATTATTCCCGTTAAAACGCATTTAGGATAAAATAATTCTTAGCATAATGTATCACCCAAAGAAAGCCTAATTGCTGATAGAAAAAACAAGGTATAGATCCATTTGGCTGGGATAAAGTTATTGGGGAATGAATGGGAGGAGCGCTGAAATGTGAAAATTCCTCTCGTCCATAAGGTGAAAATAACCAGAAGTGGTTAAAAGAGAACCAGAGGCATCACAAATTTTAAAAAGTATATACTTACCTAAGGAGAGGGAAGCTTCTGGATACTTCAGAGGCTTTCCATGCTGTCCTCCAGTCCCCCGATGCTCACTGGGACCTCCTTAGCAGTCCACACTGCACCAGAGGAAGGACTTTGTGGAAATGCTCCTGGAAATCTTGGTCGGGAGGCCGCGGAGCAGAAACCTCCTGGTTTTCGGGGGTGGAGAGAAAGAGGTGGGCATGGCTGAAGTAATGAGAGGAGGGGGAGTGACGCAGCAAACAGACTGGCCACTGCAAGAGCTCGGTGCGGCCCGCCATTTGGACAGCCCTGCTCTATAGGATCCAGAGGCTTCCCTCTTTTTAGGCAAGTATTTACTTTTTTTTTCCAACTTTTTGATGCATCTTCACTTTAAAACTGTCTGATTTTTATTTTGGTCTGTGTTTTGGTGTACCTCTACTGCCTGCTGAGTTAAAGGGAACCAACATCAAGAAAACCCTGTCAGTTTCAAACAGTTTCCTTCTATACTTGAGATAACGTTTTGGCTCAGGATTCAGGTTAATCTTACTTAAGGATGATGTCTTAGATGTAAATATATGTTACTACATCACTAGTATATCTCAGAAGAAAAGGCTCACCTCGGCAAGGATCATTCTTGACCAAAAATTCATCTAGAGCCATCCAGCCTCCACCAACTCGAACCATCACTGTGCTGCGCAGTATACGCACCAAACGTAACTGCTGAGAGTCCCCAAACTGTGAAGTCCACACAACTGGTTATTAACAGCAAACAGGCAATAGCAGTACATAAAATATCCATACGCTGTCACCCATGCACCACTTCAGACATATATAGATAGGATATATATGTATTCAATATGTGTGTGCACTTAGATCTGCCATGAGGCATAGATCCATGTACACAAAGCACATATTAATTGAGCAGGACTGAGGAGATCTAGACTACAAGCATTGCCCTTATTTACATATCCAGCATGCTACTTGCATGAACATTACACTATAAACATTTTTTTATTTATTTTTTAGGATGGGTTAATGTTTGTTCTGCTCCTCAGATCTGCCACTTACACCTTCTGATTACAAAATTAGTTATGATAATGGAAGTTAGCTTTCCCATACTGACTCTGTATTGAAGAATTACTTTGACTCCATAAATAAATCATGATAAAATGACATCTGGTTACATGATTTTGCAGCTGTCAGGCAGCTGGTATCCTGTAAGATATTATAAGCCATATAATTGAATTTGTGAAACTAAATCTGACAACAGTGATGGGACAAAGCAAGTAATTTAGCTGTTTATGCATGCAGCAGACCCTTTTGTTTTTTATACCAAGTTCTGCCAAGGCAGTCTACTGAAAACCCTGAGGCTCTATGCACGTCCCAACTGCTGTCTCAGCTTGCAAGAATTACAGCTATTGGGTGACAGACATTTAAAATATAGGTCTTTTATTTACTGCTGTTGGTGGGAAATGTGCTTTCAATAAAATCACTTCCATGTTGCCTAAGCAAGCATATTTTACATACATATATAAGTCCATCTCACAGGAAGCTCCCAGCCAGCCATCAGCTGCAATGATCATCACTAATGATATATCAGGATTCAGAGTCAAACACCTCACAGAATGAAATCAGCTGTTTAGTCCGACATGCAGACCCTCTCCAGTATATCCACATTTAGCATTTGTGGGTTTGTTATTTGCGTGACAGAAAAGTCTGTGTACAGCTCTTAAACAGCATCAATTAAACTACAATGATTGAATGAATTCCAACTGATCACAGCAAGACATGAAAAGGAATTAATTTAGTAGACAGCATGTGATTATTTGGGAAGCAAGATGCAGCATCAGAATGAACTGTACCTGGTTGCCTAGGAAGAACTACACAAAAGAGCACAAAGAAAAAGAAAGAACAGTCTTTAGTTTATCAGAAAAAGTAACTGCACAAAACAACTGTATTATTAGTTTTTTAAAAATGTATAAGCAACTGGACAAGGTAAACCGGAGAAGGAAACAAGCGTTTGGCTCACACTAAACATATAATACTTATAACACTGCCTTGTACCTGATAATCTGCTAAATACAAATACAAGGTGGCCATACACTTATAAATATGCAGCAGATTCGACCATCAGATAGCTGAAATCGACCAGTGTATGGGCCCCTTTATTGATCAGGCATATCCTTTACTACAACAATGAAGATGCACTCACTGGTAGAGTATACCTAACACTACTTCTGGACTAAAGGTAGAACATCTATAGACCATGATGGTGCAAGTAAGATAGTATTGGTATATTATATTAATGGAGACTCCAAGATTCCAGATTCAACACTACAAGCGATAAGTAGAAAACGGTTTAAACTCAAAGTGCAAAGCTAAACATATCACCAAACAGAATATGTATCCTTAAAGGGACTCCGAGCAGTGCAGAAACTATGGGAAGATGCATATCATTTTAAAGCTCTCTTTCTCCTCTTTCCAATGATATATAAACCGCCGCCCTACGCCTTTTAGTTTTCGCTATTTTCGTGATTGAAATTGCCGCGGACGTGATTTCGTTCGCGAAAATAGAGAAAACTAAAAGGCGTAGGGCGGCAATTTAGGTGTCGTCAGAAAGAGGAGAAAGAGAGCTTTAAAATGATATCCATCTTTCCATAGTTACTTTGTATTACACAGGGCGACTTTTTCTGCTGAATGGAGCTGCTGACTTTGAGAAAAAGTCGCCCTGTGTAATACAATGTAGCTATGGAAAGATGCATATCATTTTAAAGCTCTCTTTCTGACGACCCCTAAATCGTCGCCCTACGCCCTGGCAAATTCAATCGCGAAAATAGCGAAAACTAAAAGGCGTAGGGCGGCGGTTTATATATCATTGGAAAGAGGAGAAAGAGAGCTTTAAAATGATATGCATCTTTCCATAGTTTCTGCACTGCTCGGAGTCCCTTTAAATAATCTGGTGTCTTTTATGGCTATTGCTGGGTTCATTCACAAATGTGACAATTATCGCATACCAAAAAAGGAAACATAAGGCTGTGCAAGCAGAGCTCTGACACTACGCCTTGTTTCATCTGCTTCATGCAGACTTCCAGCCGGGTTCACAGCTGCTTGAAAGTATTTCCTAATGAAGTGGAAAGCCACTTTTATCCATGCACCAAAAAAAAACCTAACTTTCCTTTAGCAGCTCATCTTGCTGGAGAGCTGTTCAACAGGGTCTCTAGTAGGCCCATGGGGGGCCGCATCTGGGCTTCTGCTCATACCGAACAGAGTGCAGACTGAAAGCAGAAAGAACAGAGGACGTGCCACTGCCCACTGCTCAGTAGCCTAATCAATAATAACTAGAGAATTTAAATAAAGCATGCGTAGTGCTGATCAGTGACGAATTTACCTATGGTCATCACAGAAATGTATCTATACCTCATGTCCTTTATAAAGCTATTCTTATAGGAAGGCTGCTATTTTAATAATTGCATGGAAGAATGAAAGCCTATACTTACCCTATATTTATTCTCTCCTATCTGTTCCACCTGGAATCTCTTTGCACATTTGCACTGTGCCACCTGCCTGGTGACCTGAGAAGTAATCATGAAAACTGATGGGTATACAGATTACAGAAATGTCATGTCATTAGAATAAACGTGACACTGAATTACCTCGTCCTCAATCTTATCTGCATCAGTGGTTGGCCGGTAGGCATCTTTATTGGGATGAAGGGCTGCTACAAATTCATAATAATCTATGTATCCATCCCCATCCCGATCAAAAATATCTGCTACAGCTGTCATTTCAAGTTTTGTAGTTGGAAATTCTGCACAAAACACAACACAATGATCGTAACCACACAGGTGATACGGGTTAATGGGAATGATATTACTGTTATCTTACTATCTGGGCACTTACTGGAAGCCAATATGCCATCAATAAATTCTTGTCTAGTAATCTTTCCATCTTGGTCCTTATCAATTCTTCGGAAGAAGTCCATGACCCGAGACTTTTTGTGATTCATCCAGCGCATGTACTTCTTCCTCCAGATGTCAAAGTCAAAGTTTGCAAATTCTTTCAACTAATAAGAGAAAAACAAAACACAGTACAGTAACATACCATCTAATATTTACACCATTTGTAGCTTGTTGAACCCCTTGCGTATCCTTAAGGACCAGAGACTGCTGGCACCAACAAACAGGACTTACTGACGAATCAGTACTTGGACCCGCCGCTCATCCATCACCGCATGCCCCTTGCTCTGCCGTCACTATGACAGCAGGGCTCTGTGAGCCAGTCAGCAGCAGATTTCATTGGCTCCTGACCCTCTCATGAATGAGACCCTGTCATCATAGCGACAGCAGAGGGGCCTGCGGCGAGGGAGAGATCGTCGGGAGCGCAACGGGTCAGTGCAGTTCAGTAATTTAAATCTACGCCCTGGCAGGAATAAGTAGCCACAAACAGGGCGTAGATTTCAATTACCGTGGTCTGGAAGCAGTTAAATATGTTGGCAGATGTGTTCAAAAGAACATTTAGGGCTCTAAAAAAACATCTCTTACCTCCTCTAGTCTGTCTAGAGCATCATTAAGCTTGCGCTGCCTCTCCAAGGCCAGAAGCCACACCTGCTGCCACCGTGCGGACAGCTGATTGATCCTTGGATTCTTGGTTTCAGATTGCGAGAGCAGCGGTAGTATAGGTGGGGTGGACTGGATTGGAGGTTTCCCTGCAAAGTAATATTAAGTAATTAACATCTGACAAAATTCCAGCCATACCCACACAAGGAAAATTCTATTAGAAATGAGGATAAGTGGATGCAAACAGTGTATTAAAACAAAGTGATATTTGACTAGATATATGTTGAAATCGGCTTGAAGTTGTAGTGTTGCAAAGAGGTAATCTGATAATCGTTAGGATATTCATTCTTCACCTGTTGTAAAACATTAACAGAGTACAGCTAGCATAAGCAGCTAGCAGTGGTTTATTTTTTAAGGTGGCCATACATGGTACAATTTTTTCATCCAATCTTACCAATTCTATGTAGAATAAGGGAACTGCCTAAATTATCCTTTCAGTATATTCACTTACCGTATATACTCACAAGCAAGCCGAATTTTTGACCCCCCAAAAGTGGGCCAAAAGTTGGGGGGTCGGCTTGCTTGCGAGTTACTTTGGTCGGTGGTCATAGGCGCCCCCCCCCCCCCCCCCCCCGGCCGCCGCTGCTATTAGCTTACCCTGCGGCCTCTAATATTCCCCTCTCCGTCTCCCGGGCATGTAAATAATTCACAGCAGCTCGCTCCACGGCGGCTGCTGCGTGATGACAGGAAGCTATACTAGGGCACTATGTTAACTATACTGGGCACTATACTGGCTATACTGAGCACTATACTGGCTATACTGGGCAATATACTAGCTATACTGGGGCACTATACTAGCTATACTGGGCACTATACTAGGCACTATACTAGCTATACTGAGGACTATACTAGCTATACTGGGCAATATACTAGCTATACTGGGGCACTATACTAGCTATACTGGGCACTATATTTAGCTATACTGAGCACTATACTAGCTATACTGGGGAACTATACTAGCTATACTGGGGCACTATACTAGCTATACTGAGCACTATACTAGCTATACTGGGCACTATACTAGCTATACTAAGCACTATACTAGCTATACTGGGCAATATACTAGCTATACTGGGCACTATACTAGCTATACTGAGGACTATACTAGCTATACTGGGCAATATACTAGCTATACTGGGGCACTATACTAGCTATACTGGGCACTATATTTAGCTATACTGAGCACTATACTAGCTATACTGGGGAACTATACTAGCTATACTGAGCACTATACTAGGCACTATACTAGCTATACTAAGCACTATACTAGCTATACTGGGCAATATACTAGCTATACTGGGGCACTATACTAGCTATACTGGGGCACTATACTAGCTATACTGAGCACTATACTAGCTATACTGGGCACTACACTAGATATACTGGGGCACTATACTATCTATACTGGGGCACTATACTAGCTATACTGGGCACTATACTAGCTATACTGAGCACTATACTAGCTATACTGGGGCACTATACTGGCTATACTGAGCACAATACTAGCTATACTGGGGCACTATACTAGCTATACTGGGCACTATATTAGCTATACTGAGCACTATACTAGCTATACTGGGCACTACCTACCCATACTGGGCACTACCTACCCATACTGGGCACTATACTAACTATACTGGGACACACTGGGGGGTCACACGGCCAACATTTCTTACCCCCGGCTTATATGAGGGTCAATCATTTTTTCCTGTATTTTCAGGAAAAAGTTGGGGGGTCGGCTTATATGCGGGTCGGCTTGCTTGCGAGTATATACAGTAATTTACCCTTATACTACATAGAAATGGTAAGCTTGTATGAAAAAATTGTACCATGTATGGCCACCATTAGTTTCAACAAAATATTGAAACCACTGATCAAGCCATTTCTTTTGCCAGGCTAGAGGCTGCAGAAACATGGGGAGCAGCACAAGGATGATGGTTGAAAGAGCTAGCAGAGGGCAAATTGTAGAAATAGTTGTAATTTCACAGAGAACAGTGTGATAATTTTTCTATATACAGTAAACTGTTAATGAGTGGCAACTGAAGAAGAGAGCTGTCCTAATTTCTTTCTAGTAAAACATCTCTAACTGTGATCATTTAAGACCCCAGAATACCAGCAAATTTAGACAGTTATTTGCAATTTCCTAATTCAAGCCATCTGAAAAGCACACAGTATCCTAAGTCAGTGCATTTAGAAGAACAGAGGGAATGGAGAGAGTCTGTGCTTACTACATGACATTGTCCCAACCGCTTTAGTGCTGCTCTATATACAAGTACAGGTCATTGATAACATTCATCATACAAGGGACTGGCAACACAATTTACATTATCAGTAAAAGTGCTGGAATTTAATGATATTTTTTCCCTGTATAGTTCTTCTTTAAAGTGAACCAAGCACCATTTTTAGCAAAATAAAACTTTAGGTTTTTTACATTTAAAAGTTTAGCAGAGGGTTTTATTAGCCAATTGCCTCCTACTTCTCAGTCCTGCCCGACTGCAGAAATTTCAGGCATATAAGGACTGGTCTAATTACTTTATTGCACACATTAGCAGAGAGCAAATAAAACGCTTCAGCAGAAGGGGTGGGTAGATTGGACACTGTATTCAAAGAGTTTACAAACACCACAGATGCCATCTTCACACATTCCCTGTGGATAAATAATGGGCAGCTAGAAGTGGAGGGGGGAACTTGGAATCTCCTATAGCTATTAGAAACCAGGAAACAAAACTAGAGCTTGGTTCCCTTTCAGATGAGGAGCTCATTTTCACATTAAAGATAGGCACAAAACAAAAAAACCCAAGGATTCATCTGAAAGGTTCTCCCAACATACAACTAAATGCGCTATCAAACAAAGTACTGCATGCAGATAAGCAAGGAGAAAGAGTTTCACATTTGGAGAATCGATTTAAAGCCGTAATGATGTCAGATTAAATAATTTTCAATACCATACTGTGTGCAGACAGAGAGCACACTGGAAAAAAAAAAAGATTGCAAGAATAATAGTGGATGTGCGTAGAATCTACAAAGCACACTTACTGTTTCGCGTCTTGTCATTGAATGAGGCATGGTTGGGATCTGTTGTCTTTCTTTTATACGTCTTTGTGACTCGGTCCACGTCAGGCTGCTTCTGAGTCATTTCCTCCATGAATACCTGTCAATGGAAAGCAATACAATGGTGATAATAAGGATGTTGGTCTTTCAATAGGCAGATTCATAATCCAAAAACAGGTTAGAGGGCACTACAAGTCACAAGAAGGCATGCTGTATTCAGTACAGAATCCAGATCATAAATGAATCATGTTTAACATCAAACATTACCTGGTGCTCAGAAATAAGAGCCTTCACTTGATCAATGTTTTGAGGCATAGGCTCCTGGTCTCGCTGGATTAGAGTAGTCTCTGCCCACTGGATCCAGGCTAACAATTCATCTAGAAGATTAGAATTGGCCAAAAGTTCTGATAGTGCGGCCTGCAGCCTCTGCTGGTGTTGGTTCCCCCAAGTCAGAACCTTTCAATAGAGCAAGTGAGAAAATAAATGACAAGTACATAATATTTTTTTTAAAGCCAATAGTAAGTTCACATATTCAAATACAACAAATGTTAATAGCGATACCACATCAACACACATTCTGCAAATCATCAAATTTGTAAATGGGAATTATTCTGCCTCACCTCCTCAAAGCGCGCTCGTATAATGGTGATCCAGTGCTTCACAGTGGTGATACAATCAGGGTGGCATACTGTCAGTATTGCTTCTCCCATGCTGACTGCCGTGTTCACATCAATCTGTTTCTCTTCTACTTTCTTCATAAACTCCTACATAACAGTTTAGAAAAATAATTGAGGATTTTTCAAACAATCATAAAGCTGGACCAAGTGTAAGCAGTTCCTCTCTGATAAATAAGCAGCTGGTATCGTCTGACCTTGTGAACATCAATGAGGGACTGTAAAGCCTCTGCATCATCAGGAAGAGCGCCCCGAAATCGTAGAGTCTGTTCTGCCTCCGAGAGCCACTCCAGCAGCATGTGCACCGTACTACGGAACTCCTCTGCCTAGAAAGCAGATATTTTATTTGCTTACCATCCAGGTCAGTAATGCCATACACATATTAAGAGGTAACATTAAACTGCTAGGAAATGCACCTGTTTTAGTGCCTGCTCCAAGCGGGTCTGTTTGGACACAGAAAGTTTGCATACAGTGTCCCATCTTGTGTTAAGCTCCTGAAGCTGAACCTTGACCCAGGTTGTGTCCTCTCTACTGCTTTCCAGCAGCTCCCTGGCAGAACGTTTTAGAGCCTGAACACTGCTCGTCCTCTTGCCCAGCTCCTTCTGGAAGACCTATAGAATAGAAAAAGCAAGAAATTAACATTATGGTGTTTACTCTGTAAACAAACATTGCTTCTGAATGTACACTTCAAAAAAAGCATAGTCATAATCAAAAACGCATCTCATAGGATAGAAAGCCATTATATGTTGGCCCTCTGCATAACATTCTTACTTTATGAGCGTCCATCAGATTCATCACAAGATCTAAATCTCCATGTACAGGTTGATCTTCAGCCAGCTGAGGTTCCACCTTATACAGCCAATCCACCAGTGCTTGCAGGGCATCCATAAACTGGCCAGAGAAAAGCAAGGCTTCCTCAAGCTTGTGTTGTCTGCAGAGAAAAATAGGGCAAGCTGTCAACTCAGACCTGCTATGCAAAACAAATATCTAAAATAGGACCTCTTGAAAAATGATCATTACCAAACAAGCAATAAAAAGAAACAACTTTAGATAATTTAAAGAGAGGTTAAAATCACCTTTCTACGGATTTTCCACACACAGTGTCCCATTTATCCCTCACTTCTCCAAGGAGATGATCCAATTTCTGTACATCATCGCTTAATGAGGCCTTTTCTTTTAATGCCCGTCCTGTTCGTACAGTTGTGTCATAAACAGGCTGTTTACTCCCTAAAGTTTTCTGGAATTCCTGTGGCATAAAGGGAAAGTAATATGTTAAAATGGAACTATTGTCAAAATTTCCTCTTTGCTCTAAATGATTAGCCACAGCAAGACAACTTTTTTTTTTAAACAAACACCATGACAACTTTAAGAGACAGGTATTTTAGGAAAAGCTACTGGAATGATAAACAGACTGTTTCAATTTGTTCTGAAGATTTGTTGTGGAAGTTATACTTTGAAGGCAAATGGCAGCAGTAAGCAGGGATGAGCTCCGAATCAAATCCGCATGAGTTTCATTCAGATTTCATCCTGTGTGTGTGTGTGTGTGTGTGTGTGTGTGTATGTGTGTGTGTGTGTGTGTGTGTGTGTGTGTGTGTGTGTGTGTGTGTGTGTGTGTGTGTGTGTGTGATGGGGGGGGGGTTAAACTTACTCAGCAGCCTTCTTCTTTAACCCGTCCCACGCTGCGTTCCAAGCTGCGTCATGTGACTACTACACTTACTCCTTCAACCCGAAAGGAGGAAGTGTTTGTAGTTGCATGACCGCAGCCTGGGACGCGCCGTGGGACGGGTTTAAGAAGAAGGCTGCTGGGTAAGCTTAAACACCCCCCCCCCACACACACACTCAGCTGCACTAATTAGGAGCATGAAATCCGAATAAAAGTAATTCGTATTTCATCCGAATTTGATCCGAAGCTCATCCTTGGTTGTAAGACTGAACACAGAGTGGTCTCTTTCTGCAGGATTCAGTGCCTTGGGTGAGGGAAAGTTTATATACTGTGCTTATACAGAGCTGCCTAGAAATATTTCTCAATTAATTTGCTATAAATGTATGGACAGCTCTTAGCAATGCTGTTCTGTGAGCTGGAGGAACTGAGATTTTTACACACAGGTTACATGTACACAAATGCAAGTAGGATAACTGTATTGGGAATGAAGAGTAGGAAAAAAGTTTTAGTATGTTATGTCAGATTAATCCTACCTTAAATTAAATGAACTATTGCAGCTGCTAGAGATCATCAAAAAGATGCAAATTCTTCTGAGTTCATGCAAACGTATGTAATGGTTTATGCAAATATATGTAGCTTGAAATTGGACCAATCAAGACCCACCCAGGTTTAAATTGATTGGTCCATTTTCAAGCTGCATATACTTGCATAAAAATTTGCATAAATTCGGAAGTATTTGCATCTCTTTCATCATCCCTAGTAGCCGCACACAATCACTTGTATTAATGTCACAGAGTGAGGGGCAGATCAAATTATTTTATTTACCAGTAGTTAAAAGTAAACTCAGGTTCTATATAACATGAAAAGCATTATCTAACCTTGTGCTTTGTAAGCTGGAGCTTTATCTTGTCTGGATCATTAGAGATATCCATGTCGGAATCGAGGTGATTCTCTGCTTCCTCCAACCAGTCAACCAATTTCTTCCAGGCTTCATGAAACTGAAAACATAACGGTTTGTCAAGATTATAAACTATCAAGCTACACAAAAAGCATCCTCTATATTAAAGCTCAATTCCATGCAAGTAAAGAAAAGCCTCTATCCTCCTAATAACTTTACTACTACAATTCTCAATTAATACTAAAGTTGTTTCCACTTCCTAAAGTGGTAGTCATGTGACTGACCAGAACGGTTTCTGTGCATCGCAGAAATGAGATCTATAAATAGTAATGTAATGCCCTTGTTAGGCTGAACCTGACAAGCTTTGCCAATGGTGGTACAGCCAGTAACCTAGAGAGTTTCTAGCTACAGCAGAACCCTGAATTGCAATCTGGCTGTAGGGTCAATGGACCAGCTAGATAATAAAATGTTAAAAACAGATAACATTTACAACTTTTAGAAAACAAAAGGAGGAAGCTAATGAGAAGCTATGAGAATGCTGTGATACTGATAAGGGATAGCTCATCTCCACATACTAAAGGCATGACAACGTGAACAGGTAAAACCTTTCCTAAGCACAGACCTGTTTTGCTCTTTTTCTTGTATCATCCAAAGATCTCCCTCTGTCCACTGATCGCTGAACAAGCTTTTCCCAGCGTGATTGGACACTCAGCAGAAGGTTTTTAATCAAGACCACATCCTGCTTCTGGCTGAGAAATTTCAACTGGTTTCCAGTTTTGTCCAGCTCAATAATTTGCTCTCGATGAACATTGACTTCATTTACAAAAATCTGGTACAAAACATAAAAATATTTATGGATGTAGTCATGTCCAGCAAAGGAAAAAGTGACCGTAGAAAGTTGTAAAGGAAACTACCTTATGTTCATCGATCTGGAAAAGAACTGTGTCAAGTATGAGACTTGGAGATGGTGCTACATTCAGGCTTTGCTCAGCTTGCGTCAGCCAGTTGATGAAGTCTTGTAATGAATTCTGAAAATCTGTGGCCAAAGTAAGAGCTTCTTCTAATTTCACCTGCAGGTGAGAATTGACATTAGTACAAATTATTACACATAAGTTCCTCTTTAAAGAGACTCTGTAACAACATTTTCAGCCTTATTTCTTCTATCCTACAAGTTCCTACACCTGTTCTAATGTGGTCTGTCTTACTGCAGCCTTTCCTAGTTGCACAGTGGCTGTATTATCTCTGTTAGATAATCTAATCTTCTTTCCTCTGATGGCTTTGTTGGGCTCAGGCACTCAGCCTGGAATGTGCAGCTCTACTTGTGATAGGATAGAAGCTATACAAACCCTCTCCATGCCCCCTGCAGGCTCTGTGTGAGTCACAGACTGAGCTCCTCTCAGCCTATCACACTCTGGCTAGCAGCCATGTCTTATTTGTAAACACTGCCTAAAACTGGCAATTACAAGCCAGGATCGCAGCAGGGAGTGGCAGAAACAGCACAGAGGGGCCCAGGAGAACATAATGAATAAAATGGTATGCTTTTTATTTTAAGAATTTTAGAGTACAGATTCTCTTTAAGTCAGTCGGTGTATTGGGCCAATGCAAGTACTCTTCAACTCCTTATATTGCTATATTAACACCCAATGTAGATCATACAGGCTTCTAGGGTTACTGTGGAATATTTATCTTCCCTATACTACAAACTTACCTAGAAGTTGATCCCTATTAATATTGCGTGACACCAAGTGTTTACAATTGTTGTTGTTCTAGACTTTTGGGTTGGAGCGTGTGACTTTTCCATTTACAGCTATACTTTGTCAGAACAATTTTATCGGAGTTTTATTATTAAAATTTTTATCCATACATACATGGCTCTAGATCATACATGATCAAACTCCGGCCCGCGGGCCAAATATGGCCCTCAGAGCCATTAAATTTGGCCCTTAAGGGGTTTCCCCACTTTGCATTATGTTTGGCCTGCTCTAGGCCACCAGGGCAGCTATATTGGAGGTGAAGCCCTAGAACACCAGGGAAGCCATATGAGGAGGTAGGAGGAAAGCACTAAACTCTAGTGAACTGTGTAGGGGAGGGTGGGGGCATCTGGACACCATGGAACTGTACAGGGGAGGGTGGGGGCTCTAGACACCACGGAACTGTACAGGGGAGGAGGACCTATAGACACCAGAGAACTGTATAGGGGTTGGAGAGGGGCACTCTGGAATTTTATAAGTGGAAGGTGGCCAGTAGAGATTAAGGTTGGCCCCCGACTTGGTCCCAGTGTAGAATTTCACGTACCACTTTGTATTTGAGTTTGACACCTCTGCTCTAGATGATCAACAAATGAAAGGACTATAGCTCTGAACCAAACTGATGGCCACTACTGTAAAGATAAAGCAGAAACAGCTGCAACACTAGTGTCAAGTGATACCTTTCTCTCTTCCACTTTGTTGTTAATACTTTGCCACTTTCTCTTAAGTATAGCCACACTCTGTTCAGTGACGGAGCCAACTGCATCATCACGGCTCAGAAGCATTAGATGTCCCTTGTCCAGGAGCTGTTTATACAGTTCATCATTAGCTTTCACCTCAGCATACAATTCCTGCAAGAACAAAAAAACAACTTAAATTAGGATAGCATAAACAAAAAGAAAACATACCAACATTGAAAACATCAGCACATTCCCAGGTACAAATAACCCTAAGTCCACATTTTGCCTTCTCACCATGTGGGCCTGCAGCTGCTCCCGAGCTGTCTCTGGTAACCCACCAGTGGGCTTAGCTGTTGATAGCTGGCTCTCTATCCTTGTTTCCCATTGGATGAAATCTTCAATTTCTCCTGTGAAGCCTTGAGCCTAAACAGATAAAAGGAATAAAAGTTTTGTACAATGTACCAGAGACATTACGTTTCTGGTATATCCACTGGTAAAGCCCTAGTTCATTCAGTAAGATCTTTATAGTACGTAAAAGTGAACAGGCAACTATGCCATTATTCACACAATTTTAAATGTAATGTAGCCTTTACTTAGAAATTGCCTTCCGAAAAGTTGGTCATGTGCCCCAAGAGCCATTTACAAAAGCTAGCATTTGCAAGAAGAATGGTAATACCCTAGCTAGGCAGCTGCTCTAACTGCTGAGCACCAAGCCACTCCACCTCCCCCAAGCTTACAAATGAACTAATTAATTATGAAACGGAACTGTAGTGCATTGCTGACCAAAAAGAGTTCATCTCTTGAAAGGAGAGGGAGGAGGAGGGCTTGTTTAGATGATACCATGGGCTTCTCTCTGACTGATGACAGGATGGGGGATAAGTGTGGACAGCTTTCTCTCCAATAAAACTGTACTATTGTCTTAAGAAGCAATATAACTACACAAGCTAGTCAGGTAGGTAGTTTTTATATTTATTGAAAAAAGTTAATCAATGAACCACTTGAGCCCCAGAGGTTTATACCCCCCTACACCAGGCCATTTTTTACAATTCCGCACTTCACAATTTTAAGGGTTTATTGTTCGGTCATACAACCTAAAACCCAAATTAATTTTACCTCCTTTTCTTCTCACCAATAGAGCTTTCTTATGGTGCTATTTGATTGCTGCAAATTTTAGATTTAATTTTAATAAAAAAAAGAAATTTATACAGATTAGTTATTTGGCCCTAGACTATGATACACACACTACACAATACATAGACATTTGCCTATGGTAGGGATTTGACTGTGAGCCTTTCCAAGGGACAGTTAAAAAGAACCCGAGGTGGGGTTCTGACAATGCTATCCGCATACAGAGGCTGGGTCTGCCTATACTGCCCAGCCTCTGTTGCTATCCAGATCCCCCCTGTGCTCTGCTATCCCCCATAAATCACAGCTGCGCTGTCGACACGCAGCGTGTCGCAGCGGGCTGTGTTTACCTATGTACTGTCATTCTCGCTGCTCTTTCCGCCCCCTGTATAGCCCTGGTCCCCGCCCGCGTCCCTTTCCTCCCCGCTGATTGGAGGGAAGGGATGCGGGCGGGGACCGGAGTTATGCAGGAGGCAGCCGAGATTGACAGTATATAGGTAAACACAGCCTGCATAGCGCGGCTGTGATTTATGGGGCATAGCAGAGCGCAGGGGGGACTTAGGGGGGATCTGGATAGCAACAGAGGCTGGGCTGTATAGGCAGACCCAGCCTCTGTAAGCGGATAGCATTGTCAGAACCCCACCTCGGGTTCTCTTTAAGTGATCAGACTATTCTCTGTGCAGCGCTGCGTAAGATGTCAGCGCTATATTTATAATTAGTAAATACTAAAAAAAAGCAGCCTTCCAGCTCCGATTGCTGGCTGGCAGGCTGACCGCTGTGTTTACTGACGGGAGCTCGCACTCATGCGAGCTCCCTCCAAATCTCGCTCCTTGCGAGATGACGCCATATGGCATCGTAGAGAAATAACAGAGCCTCTCTGCCGCCACCATCCTGCATTAGGCTGTCGGCAAGAGGTGAAATGTTAACATGATGTGATAATGAACTAGGGCTAGCAGATACTGCTCTTACCTGCTGAAGAGCCATGTCCAGCTGCAGCTCTCGCTCCTCGGTTTTTTGTAGCACAGATTCCCATAACTGGTTCAGAGTTTCCAACTTGGATTTCAAGCTGCTTGCATCATCTCCAGCACTAGACTCCAACAGTTCTGTCCCAGCTTTGTTCACAGTTTGCACAGTACTCTTGTGAGCAAGCACATCGTTCTTCAGGACCTGAAAATGAAAATATAGGAAATAATAGAAAGGCAATCTGCATGGGTAAGTGACTTACAGTAGGGTTTCAATATTTACAAAATTTACATGAACTCCCAAGTAAAACCCAAAATGTGGATTGATTGGTCTGCATTTTCTATGTTTTGAGTGGCTATGATGGTGTTTGCAGATAAAAGTAGGTACTTGGCTCAGGTGTCCTCTGATATTGAATGGATTTGAAATAGAAGAGCTTTTTCATCATCAGTATTTGCATTTTTCAGTTTTGGGTTTACTTGGGCTCTAACCCTCCTAATTCTTGCCAAGAAGACTAACATTCCTTAAATTAGACCTGATCTCTTGCACATGACAGAAGGAATACATAGAGAAATGCACCCAGGTTATCTGGAGCAGAGAGGAATTTATGAGTTCAGGCCTGCTTTGACCTTATACAGGGAGTGCAGAATTATTAGGCAAATGAGTATTTTGACCACATCATCCTCTTTATGCATGTTGTCTTACTCCAAGCTGTATAGGCTCGAAAGCCTACTACCAATTAAGCATATTAGGTGATGTGCATCTCTGTAATGAGAAGGGGTGTGGTCTAATGACATCAACACCCTATATCAGGTGTGCATAATTATTAGGCAACTTCCTTTCCTTTGGCAAAATGGGTCAAAAGAAGGACTTGACAGGCTCAGAAAAGTCAAAAATAGTGAGATATCTTGCAAAGGGATGCAGCACTCTTAAAATTGCAAAGCTTCTGAAGCGTGATCATCGAACAATCAAGCGTTTCATTCAAAATAGTCAACAGGGTCGCAAGAAGCGTGTGGAAAAACCAAGGCGCAAAATAACTGCCCATGAACTGAGAAAAGTCAAGCGTGCAGCTGCCAAGATGCCACTTGCCACCAGTTTGGACATATTTCAGAGCTGCAACATCACTGGAGTGCCCAAAAGCACAAGGTGTGCAATACTCAGACACATGGCCAAGGTAAGAAAGGCTGAAAGACGACTACCACTGAACAAGACACATAAGCTGAAACGTCAAGACTGGGCCAAGTAATATCTCAAGACTGATTTTTCTAAGGTTTTATGGACTGATGAAATGAGAGCGAGTCTTGATGGGCCAGATGGATGGGCCCGTGGCTGGATTGGTGAAGGGCAGAGAGCTCCAGTCCGACTCAGACACCAGCAAGGTGGAGGTGGAGTACTGGTTTGGGCTGGTATCATTAAAGGTGAGCTTGTGGGGCCTTTTCGGGTTGAGGATGGAGTCAAGCTCAACTCCCAGTCCTACTGCCAGTTTCTGGAAGACACCTTCTTCAAGCAGTGGTACAGGAAGAAGTCTGCATCCTTCAAGAAAAACATGATTTTCATGCAGGACAATGCTCCATCACACGCGTCCAAGTACTCCACAGCGTGGCTGGCAAGAAAGGGTATAAAAGAAAAAAAACTAATGACATGGCCTCCTTGTTCACCTGATCTGAACCCCATTGAGAACCTGTGGTCCATCATAAAATGTGAGATTTACAAGGAGGGAAAACAGTACACCTCTCTGAACAGTGTCTGGGAGGCTGTGGTTGCTGCTGCATGCAATGTTGATCGTGAACAGATCAAAACACTGACAGAATCCATGGATGGCAGGCTTTTGAGTGTCCTTGCAAAGAAAGGTGGCTATATTGGTCACTGATTTGTTTTTGTTTTTGAATGTCAGAAATGTATATTTGTGAATGTTGAGATGTTATATTGGTTTCACTGGTAAAAATAAATAATTGAAATGGGTATATATTTGTTTTTTGTTAAGTTGCCTAATAATTATGCACAGTAATAGTCACCTGCACACACAGATATCCCCCTAAAATAGCTAAAACTAAAAACAAACTAAAAACTACTTTCAAAAATATTCAGCTTTGATATTAATGAGTTTTTTGGGTTCATTGAGAACATTATTGTTGTTCAATAATAAAATTATTCCTCAAAAATATAACTTGCCTAATAATTCTGCACTCCCTGTAAAAGCTTGGTTACTTGTTACTGATGTTTAACCTTAACCCTTTCTTACTGACTCCTAACCCCAACATTTGAATACTTGCGAGCTTCAACAAACTTCCTTATGGGTGCCCAGCCCTAACCTTCCAATATTTACCAATACATATACGCTAATCCCATTCCTTACCCCCAACCCTCACATGAAAAGAGAAGCTGCATTTTCAAACAAATACTTAATCTGAACCCTTTATTAAAAATGGCACTGCGTAACAGAATTAAGCCAAACCCGCACCAAAAATGCCAAATGAATACTAAAAATTGCCAAATTAATACTTACATGATGCTTTGCAAGCTCAATTTCGATGACCTTTGGGTCTCCACTGATGGGCTTCTGGGCATCCAGAAGTTCCTCTGTGTGTATCAGCCAGGACATTACTTCAGCCAGTGCATGCTGGAACTGGCCAAGAGCCAACAGTGCAGCTTCCAGCTTGTGCTGCGGAAAACAGGCTAAAAGTTAGAGAAAGGGCTTTATGCATATCCAAATATCAACAACACCCAAGCAGGCTCCATACCTGTCTGTGATTTATCTTTTCTCCAAGATTCTCCCACAAATGTTTTAGCTCAGTGAGTGGGCCTTGAATGATGTCCCGGTCAGTGTCATCAATGGCTTTCTTCAGCATCAGTTCCCCTTGATGGTTCAACTTCTCCATCTCAATCTGCTGCTGATAAACCTCTACCTTAAACTCCTGTAAATAAAATAAACAAAAATCCATGGAAGTTAAAAACATCAGTATGAAATCATATGGTTATAGCTTTAATTGTCACCTTAGTAGAAATGCTTTTGTGTTTGAATTTCACACATTTATAAACAAAGATAGATCGTCATCCGAATGGTGAACCTTACCTTCATTTCGTTAATCTGCTCCTTCACCGTACTGATATCAGTCCCCACAGGATGCATATCACAGAGTTTAATAACAGTATTATCCAGCCAGTCAAACATTGCCTGCAACAAAGAAGAAAAAAAAACAACTTTCCAGTGGAAGATACAATACCACGTGCAAATATCCTGCCTATGGAAAAGGAGCAATAACATTCAACATTACAAGCAGGGCTGTGGAGTCGGTCCAAAAATCCACCGACTCCGACTCCTCAGTTTAGGATTCCACCGACTCCGACTCCTCGACTCCGACTCCTCTAATTTGCATATTACAATTTTGTTGATTAAAAGTATGTAACATGAAATTCGTCTCTTAATTGGCAACGCTTAGGAATTTTACAAGACAACTGGAGTGAGAAGGATATGTAGACTACTATATTTATTCCCTTTAGACTAAAATTAGTCCTTGGTAAGAGTACTTGTAAAAGGTACAAACCGGAACAAAGAACATCTATCAGGCCCTAGGCAATGTAAGTGTGGGTACATGTAACAGTGATGTGCAGGTACTCTGCAGGGGAATGAGGAGATTCTTCCTCTATTACACATTCTTCATGCACAATCTGACCATGGATCAGGCCCTAGGCAATGTGACTGTGGGTACATGTAAGAGTGATGTGCAGGTACTCTGCAGGGGAATGAGGAGATTCTTCCTCTATTACAGATCTGAACATGGATCAGGCCCTAGGCAATGTGACTGTGGGTACTGTGGGTACTTCTTCCTCTATTACACATTCTTCATGCACAACCTGAACAAGGTTTATGGGTGACAGACAACACCTCTGTGTTCAATGTGCACAACATTCTCAGTGGATTCCCTGCAGCTCTGTGGAGAGTGCATATGTAGAGTATAGTACTACTGTGTAACAAAGTAAACCTGAGACAGATGAAATTTAAGTTTTATACATACCTGGGGCTTCCTCCAGCCGCCTTCAGAATAATCAGTCCCTCGTTGTCCTCCTCCACCACCTGGATCTTCTGCTATGAGTCCAGGTACTTGAGCCAGTCGGGCGTAGTGCGCATGCACACACTCCGCTGCCAGGAGCATACTACACATGTGCAGCACTATTGCGCAGGTGCAGAATGTTCCTGGCTGTGGAAGCGGCATGCGGCCGGACAGCGCTGACTGGCTGAATTACCAGGACTCATAGCAGAAGATCCGGGTGGTTGAGGATAGCGAGGGACTGATTAGCCTGAAGGGGGCTGGAGGAAGCCCCAGGTATGTATAAAACTTTACTTTTCATCCGTCTCAGGTACCCTTTAATTTGTAGTCACCAAACCAAATTTTAACAACATATCAAATTATTTGATTTCATCAGCAAAGGGAGTGCATACATTTGCATAAATCAGCATCAATGCAGAATTATTTCCATCTCATTGACCATCTCTATTAGTGACACGGCTACACGTCAGGATTTATTCTTACAGCATAGATGTTATTTAGAATATATAAGAGATTCCTGTGTACACATCATATATACAGTCACAATCAGATATGTATATCTGACCTTAAAAATACGGGGACTGCTTTATTGAAGCAGCACAAGTAACTAATTTTGATTGGTTTATTTCATTTTTGTGGACTAAGCACAGCTATTACTGTATATATACATTATTTTTAATGACTATTATCTGAGAAATAGAACATTTTATCATATTTTCTATTTTAATTACAGTTACAAATTCATTAGGAGTCGGAGTCGGTGCATTTTTTCCCGACTCCGACTCCAGGCACCCAAAATTGCCCGACTCCACGACTCCGACTCCACAGCCCTGATTACAAGTCCCCTTGTCAGCTGTATCTTAGGAACTCCAGTGAAAATAATGTAATTAAAAAAGTGCTTCATTTTTACAATAATTATGTATAAATGATTTAGTCAGTGTTTGGCCATTGTAAAATATTTTAAATCCCTGATTTATATTCTGACATTTATCACATGGTGACATTTTTACTGCTGGCAAGTGATTTAGCTGCTGCTTGCTGTTTTGACAGTTGGAAACAGCTGTAAAAAGCTATTTCCGACAATGCAACAGGGTTCAAAGACAGGAAACTGCCAAGAGTACCTACTCAGAATTTCTTTGTGGGAGGGGTTTCACCACAATATCAGCCATACAGCGCCCCCTGATGGTCTGTTTGTGAAAAGGAATAGATTTATCATGTAAAAGGGGGTATCAGCTGCTGATTGGGATAAAGTTCAATTCTTGGTCGGAGTTTCTCTGTAAGCTGGCCATATAATATTGTAAGATATAGTAAATAATTAATATCTAATTGATATCCTTTTTATCCTATTGTTCCCATTTCTGACAGTACTAATCCATGGAACAGTGACATTTCATAAGACTTCAGAGGCTAAGATAAGACGGTATCTAGAAGTAATGTCGCTAAAGTCTGAAGGCATTCAGATAGGTCTCCAGAACACACTCACTAAAACTGTGTAGACTGGGTAGCAACATTAGTGAGATTTAACCACTTTGCACCAATACCTGCTTCCCCCCTAATGGACTAGAGCAGTTTAAACACTTTTGCTATGCCCCCATTTAATCAGCAATAACTATCACTAATCACACATTCATTTGTGATATCTGCTATTTTTTCTTAAAGCGGAATATAACCCTGCATTTCAACTTTGCTCTCAAACATTATTTACAGTATATTATATGCAACCAGCATTTTTTTTTACTAGACCAGCATTGGAAGGGTTACACAGGGCTTTAAAGTTCCTGGAGATTTCTGCAGACGCATCCGAAGCTGACATAGATGCATTTTGTTTACATAATTTTGTATTTTGCATTTTGTTTACATCATTTTAAAACTGAATTCTAAACAGCAGCCTTGACAAATATGCTTTGCAGAGCTGCAAAAGAAATAGAAGTAATGATCTTTTGCCCTTTCCGGTACTAAAACCTTGTCAGCAGCCTTTTCTCAATCAGATAAAAAAACACCTGCCTTCTGTTTGCTTTTCATGAGATCAGACTGAATCTGAGGAGCTCTTGGCAAGCTCATTTGCATACACAATAATAATACTTGCTGTACTGGAAAACAGAATGGGACATCAGATAATTTCTTAGTAGGGCTAGTACAATATGTACCCATGTTTATTTCATAATGAGAAGTGCCACTTCAGGCGTGCTGTACTTTACCCCAAAATAATATAATACTTTTCAAAAACTTTTTTTCTTACAGCTGGACCTAAAATGGAATGCAAAAAACAACAAGAGACACTGTACTTTCCCTTTAGTATTTATGGTAATTTGAGAACAATGTGTGTATTGATAAGCACATCCTGCGTCTTGCAGAGACTTCAAGGACACTTGGCACTATACAGACTGTCAGGGCAGAGTACCTGTAAGGTGTCCTGGTATTGTACAGAATAAGCCATAGCATCTCTCAGCTTCTCCAGTCTCTCCGTCCAGGTTTTCTTCAGAGTTTCCCAGGCATTGTTCATCTGACAAGAGAATAAGAATGTATGTACAAACACTTCATTCACTAAATCAAAGCCATCAATAGTATCAGCATTATTACAATTACTTTGAAAAATACAATACTCTAGTATTGTGCTTTCTATAATCAGAAACAGGTCATACTTTTTAGCTACCCTGACACGTATTCTTTCTTTCTAACTGCTTCTGATGAAAACACCTGGAGACCTGTCAGTGTTCTACCCAGAATTTTTTTCCAGCCGGGTATTGTATGTGGATGTATATATTTATATGTTTTTTCTTGCTGAACCCGGGTTCAACCTTGTGTGTGCTCTGATTAGATGCACACTGAGGCGATCATATAGGCAATATTTTGTGCCATATCTTTGATTTGCTTAAAGACATGATTGTATGCAGCTGTTACCACTTTGGACCATATGGTCGGTTTTAATTGTTTTTATCTTTTTTGAAACTCAGATGTCATATATTTTGTATCAATGCTATAGATTTTTTGAATAAATATTATTTCATTAAAGGGATACTGTAGGGGGGTCGGGGGAAAATGAGTTGAACTTACCCGGGGCTTCTAATGGTCCCCCGCAGACATCCTGTGTTGGCGCAGCCACTCCCCAATGCTCCGGCCCCGCCTCCGGTTCACTTCTGGAATTTCTGACTTTAAAGTCAGAAAACCACTGCGCCTGCGTTGCCGTGTCCTCGCTCCCGCTGATGTCACCAGGAGTGTACTGCGCACAGACCATACTGGGCCTGCACTGTGCGCTCTTGATGACATCAGCGGGATCGAGGACACGGCAACGCAGGCGCAGTGGTTTTCTGACTTTAAAGTCAGAAATCCCAGAAGTGAACCGGAGGCGGGGCCGGAGCATCGGTGAGTGGCTGCGCGGGCACAGGATGTCTGCGGGGGACCATTAGAAGCCCCAGGTAAGTTCAGCTCATTTTCCCCCGACCCCCCTACAGTATCCCTTTAAAGTGGTGCTATCTTTATGGGCTTTCTGTCCTTGAACTTTGTATTACTTGTCACAATGAAATGAACTATATCTTGTTTTTTTTCGCCACCAATTAGGGCCTGTACACACTGCTGCGCTTGCGCTGCGCTTTTCAAATCGCATGCGCTTTTTAATCGCAAGGTCTTTTGAAAAATAATGAAAATCGCGGAGACCTGTACACACTGCTGCGATGCGCTTTTCCTATTCTCATGAAGGCTTGCGCTTTTAAAAATCGCATGCGATTTTAAAAGCGCGGCATTGTGTACAGGCCCTTAGGCTGTCTTTATGTGGGACATTATGCCAAGGAATATTTTATTCTAAATGTGTTTTAATGGGAAAATAGGAAAAAATGTGGGAAAAAATTATTATTTTTCAGTTTTCGGCCATTATAGTTTTCAAATAATGCATGCTACTGTAATTGAAACCCATGACATGTATTTGCCCATTTGTCCCGGTTATAAAACGGTTTAAATTATGTCCCTATCACAATGTTTGGCGCCAATATTTTATTTGGAAATAAAGGTGCATTTTTTTCAGTTTTGCATCCATCCCTAATTACAAGCCCGTAGTTTATAAAGTAACAGTGTTTTACCCGCTTGACAAATACTTAAAAAGTTCAGTCCCTAAGGTAACTATTTATGTTTGTTTTTTTTATTGTATTTTTTTTTTAATTACAAAAAAAAATAAAATAAAATAAAATATTGGGGAGTGTGGGAGGTAATGAGTTAATTTATTGTGTAAAACTAATGTATTTGTATATGTAAAATGCTTTAGGGTGTAGTTTTACTATTTGGCCACAAGAGTGAGTTTGTTTACATGCGACCAGTAAGCGTCCGTGAGGACGCTTACAGGAAGCACTACGAGGCTGGGCAAATCACAATGATCGCGCTGTTTCTCAAAGAAGCAGCAGATCATTGCGGGGGCTTAGATCAACGAATGGGAATGGATTTTCTCGTTCATTGATCTTCGGGCGAGCAGGGGCGGCGTGCACGAGCGGCGGTAGCGCGGAAGGTACGGATTTCTCCGTCCCTTGGTTTTTTAGGGGGGAAAAAAGGGACGCAGAAATTCGTACCGCGGGGGTAAAGTGGTTAAACTCAAATATACCAACATTCTGTTGTCATAAGTTAGTCAATAGTTGTAATCGCTAACACTATTTTCTAATGCAAATTATCATGATCTGATGTCTGCAGGATACTATCCCAACCTAAAAACAGGCTTCTTCTAAACCCCGTACAAACGCTTGATTACAGTCAGTTGAGGTTGTCATAATCAGCCCCCTCAACCGTGTGACGTCCCCCCCCACTATATATATATATATATATATATATATATATATATATATATATATATATATATATATATATATATATATATATATATATATCAACAGAACGCTTTGTCAGCTCTGTAGTGGACTTCTCATTTGTACAGTGTTGGCACAGCAATGTCGTCCGAGGGATCAGGTCCGGTTCCTGACGGGTGACACGCCTTTAGGCATATAATCTCAAGAATATGTGATGTTTCACTGCAATGTCCCTGGCCAACTGTAATTGTATTCCACTGAGATAAAGAGTCATTGATCCTTTCCCTTTTTCTCTTCTATAACAAGCTGCAAGGACAATTATGAGATGATTCTGAGTTATCATGCATGTCTGTGCAGCATTGCTGCAGACTGAGATATTTTCAAGCTGTTTATGTAAAAGCAATAACAAACCATCATTCATTAATACAGTCATGCCCTTGCTCTGCAAATTCAGAGCCAAAAGAAAAGTACAAAACTAGTTTCCCTGGGAAGTATGCATGGGTTGAATGCCTCTGCAGGCATCTCTGCTTAGGTGAATACAGAAATTACAATTGCTAATAGCCACCAAAAAAGGTCCTTATGTCTTCTAGTAATTTGAGAAAAGAAAGAACTGTGCAATTTAATTTGAACTGTAAGAAATTGTAGACAATTTTAAGTCCATTGTGGCTCAACGGTGATGCGATAAATAAAATGTGCCTTGGACACCATAACAGAACGGTGCGCCTCATCTTTACAGCTGACTGTACTATGACTAGTTATTTTTATGTATAGAGCCATACGCATCTTAAAGCACATCCTACTAATGGAATAAATGGTGGTTATAAAGTATGAAGCAAGTGTACGGTGATTAAGATGTACCTCATCAATACTTTTCTTGACTTCTGGCTTTTCAGTTTCTCCACAGGCAAATATCAGGTCTGCTCCGAGAATTCGGATAAACTCTAGTTCCTCATGGAGCCCATCAGTCTCCTCTTTTATTGTCTGCAACCAGATATAAAGCAACTTTTACTTACTGCTGTGAGTTCTACCTACAGAAACAATTACATGATCCTTTTTCAGTTATTACTTACATCGGCAGCCTCTATCTGCTGTTTAATCATTGATGGGTCAATTCCAGGACTTTCCAGATCATGAACAATCTCATGGGTATCTTTGATGGTTGTTAGGAGAGCATTCATATCCAGCCAGAACTTCTCTGCCAGCTCAAGGACATCTAGGTATTTCATTTCACGTTCCTCTACTCTGGCTTTGATATCCTCCCATGTGAACACTAACTGATCTAATTTATCTTGAATAGCTGGAACAAATGAAAATATATATACATATATATAATTGTGCAAAGTATTTCACAATTTAATCCAAGCAGAAACACAGATCATCCATGTCTAGACTCAAGATCAAGATTAGTGCTATGAAAGCAAAACAACTTTAGGGCTAGATTTAAACTACTACTGTAACAAAAAAATTTAAATGCCCTTATTAATGTTACCATGGAAGATTTCTTCCAATTTTTATCTCAATGTTAAACAGGGGTCCACATTAGTTAAAGGATTTGGAAGAGTCTATGTGCACAACAGAGACAAATGGTCATTTCAAATTCAATTTATAAGCTCTTATTGCCTAGTGGTGGATGCGGCAAAGGGGGAAAAAAAATCCAGCCAGTTGTATATGAACAACATGATGTAAAATGTCTGCAGCTGCCACTTCTTCCAGCTGGGTTTTGGGAATGTAAAGGCGCTTGTATAGTTTTATACTGTATGGTTTTACACACTGTCCTATACTAACAGTTTCAGCGGTTAGGTGGTTGACCTATACTCTTGAGTATGTACAGTAAACAGTAGCTAACCTTTAGGATGGTTTCCACTAGGAGCTTCCACTAGGAGCTGTGGCTGATTTGGCAGTGGCTCCTAAGCTGTGCGATGCACGGCTATAAGGATTCAGGTGCGTATTACAAGAATCTGCAGAATGCCATCCAGAACCGCACCTCAGTGTGATTAGGACATCAGCCCATTGTAGGTATAGGCAGCGTTTCCCCACCTGAATCGGCAGTGGGGAAACACTGCAGATTCAGCCCATATTTGGGCATAGTGGAAACAGGTCTTTATAAATGCAGCAAGAGAGAAAAGGAAGATCCTGGCACCACGGTTCTGGCACGATTTTTGTATATAATCTTCTACCGCTGAAGAAGCAGGGCTTCCCTGTGAAAGGGCTGTAAGGCCAAGATTTATTGCTATGTATGTTGGAAGGTGTTTGTAGTAAATAAAAAGGTTACGTGCAAATTTTGGCTGGTGCCTGGATCTTCCTTTTCTCTCTTGCTATGTTTGAATCTGCAATCCGGAGGCACAGTTACCTACACCTGCTACTCCTTAACTGCTGGTCTAACATCTAGTTACGATTCTTTTGCTCTCTCCATAAAATTCTTATAAATAAAATGGCAGAACTACTTCTATTTATTTAGCATTTATGAAAAACTGCCACACACAGTGAATAAGTCTGCACTCCCCAGACCGTTTAACTGTTTTTTCTCTTATCACTTTTGTTTATATGCATGCACATGCCCTAGCAGTTGTTCTAAAGGCTAACCTTTGGCTGCAGGATCCTTATCAGCTCCTTGTGAGCGGCTGATGAGCTCTTCACCACGATGCTTCAAGGCTTCAAAGGAAGGCTGCAGTTTTTCAAGTTCCATAAGCACATTTTTATTCTCACTAATGCAATCCCGAATCTTCTCCACTTCAGCAGGTATCAGAGGTGGTGTATGAAGGCGAGATGCCATGTTCTCCAATGTTTCCAACATGGGACCAATCTTATCATGGAACTGCGATCAGATAAAGGGGAGATTAGGATGCAGATACACCTGACATACATGGCAAAGGATAGCACAGCATGAGCAGTCAGCAGCAAGGTTCAGGTTAGAAACTAATGAGGCAGGATGACACTTACCTCCCCAATCTGAAATGCAGAGAAGTCAGGCCGACAAGGATATGTTATCATGGCAGCACAACAGAAAGTTAACACATTCCACAAGGAAAGGGAGGTGACGTAACATGAGAGGAGAGATGGGGGGTTAGTGTAGCATGAACCACAGCAACTCAATAATGCAAACACGTTAACACATAAGCAAACAATGAAACAAGCAAATGTTTGGTGTGTGACATTAGAGGGATATGAGTCTACACAGGATGCGGGATGGATATTGCATGGTACCAGGTACAAGGCAAAGGTCAATCAACTATGCATTTACCTACATAAAAAAAAAACTTCAGGAGAAAAATCAATGGGTCCATGCTTTGATGTTTGTTTGTCCTCATTATAAATGTCAATAACACTTAATGAACACTATAGTTCTGTGGACAATGAATGGACAGGTGGTTGGCATTCCACTGACCTCTTGGGTTCTTATCCTAAGAAGCATGTTAACAGCACAGAGCTGTACACTCTTTGTTTACACTGAGTATGTTTCCCTCCCAAAATACAGAACATATTACTGATACACAGTATCATAAGATTATTCACTCTTCTAAGGGCAGGAAATTAAGGTGCCCACTAATAATACAATCTTACCAAATTTATGTAGTAGAAGCGTAAACTGAGGAAATATATTTTAGGTAGTTCCTATTACCCGTATTTTTCGGACCATAAGACGCACCTATGTTTAAAGAACAAAAACCAGAGAAAAAAAATATAAACATGGTGCATCCATGGTACAGGGGCGTCTTGTGGATCTTCTCCCCTCCCCAATTATTATGTCCCCCTTGTACATCTTGCGTCCCTGTGCCCCATTTGTACCTTTAGTGCCTCCCTTGTGTCATCCTCTGTCTCCTTTATGTTCTCGTTTATCCCCCCGTGTCCCCGCTGCTGCCCCGTCCTTTATCATGTCCCCGTGTTCTGCAGCTGTCCCCTTCTATCTTGTCCCCCTGTGTCCTGTCCCCCTGTCCTTCTCTATCTTGTCCCCCTGTGTCCTGCGGCTGTCCTGTCCTTCTCTATTTTGTCCCCATGTCCTGCTGCTATCCCGACCTCCTCTATTCTGTGCCCATTTCCCCCTGTCTTCATCTATCTTTTTGCTTGTGTCCCGTCCCTCAGTCCTCCTCTATCTCGTCCACTGTGTCCCCGCTGCTGTCCTGTCCTCCTCTATATTGTCCCCCTGTGTCCTGCTGCTGTCCCATGCCTCTGTCCTCCTATCTTGTCCCCCTCCTGCCCGCGGCTGTCCAGTCCCCTTCTAACTCTGTCTTCTGAGGTGTACAGTGTACAAGTGGCTTAACGCTGCAGGCTAGTGACGATGAGCAGTGAGCCTCCGCGGAAAGCTCCAGGAGAGTCCGTGCACGCTGAGAAATTTCCATCCCTTCACTTCTGCTGACTGTGCAAAGATCTCGGCTTAAGTGAAGGTAGAGAAACTTAGGCAGCGGCTTTTCCCCAGAGGCTTACCACTGATCATCTCTAGCCTGCAGTGGTAAGCCCCAATCTTTGCACAGTCAGCAGAAGTAAAGGGATGGAAATGTCCTCAGCGTACACGGACTCTCCCACTGCTTTTCCCCGGAGGCTCACCGCTCATCACTAGGCTGCACCGGTAAGCCACTTGCACACAACCCACAGAAGACCGAGTCAGAGGGGGACGGGATAGCCACAGGGAGGAGGGGGACAAGACAGAGAAGGACAGAGGCATGGGACAATATAAAGGGGGCGGGTCGCACTACCATGGGGATTCTCATTGGAGGGACATCTGGGTAGCATTCGGACCATAAGACGCAGGCACTTTTCCCCCCATGCTTGGGGGATAAAAAGTGCGTCTTATGGTCCGAAAAATACGGTATATAGAAGTGGTAAAATTGTACAATAAAGATTGTATCATCAGTGGGAACTTCTATATGAATAGTAAAATAGATTCTGGTGAGTGCTGGTTATATTCCAACTTCTCATTTAATTTGGGGTAAAAATTATTCAGAAATATCACTACTCCAAAAATGATATCGGACTTGTTCTCAAATCAAGGCCTTGTTCTATCTACCTGCTCATTTTTCTCAGATCCGTAAAGTGATCAGGCTTTTCATTTTACCATGTGAATGTATGACATGCCATACTTTTAGCGGACCCGAACTCTTGCACAGCACACAATGAAAAGTTTTCATTCCACATATACATGCTGTAGAAATCCACTGCACTGTAAGTTTAGCTACATCAGAGCGTGATTAGCCTCATCTGTAGCTCTGCCTGTACAGGAAAAGGCGAGGCTTAACCCTTTCTGTGCTACCTGCAAAGTGACTTCAGTTAAAAAAGTATTTCTGTAAATTGTAATTACATTTTTTTACCCTTAAGGTTATTATGCTGTCCCTAACATTTTAGAGCAGAGAGGAAGAGCTGCGTTTAGGTCCACTTTAAACCTAGGCATATATGAAATGTTAGGTGTTAGCAAAAGACATCAACAGTAAATAATAATAACGAAGGAACCTGTGCCATTGACCTGCTAAATTCTCATCTATGATTGTAAACAAAAAACACAGACGCATTAGTGAGTTTATATACCTGTGAGGCTTGTGCAAGTGCGTCATCCAGTGACATGGCTATTTTGCGCACATCCTCCTTAATTCCTAAGTACAATTGTTCTGCTTTGGCATACTTCTCCTGCACTGCTGCCCCTTCCTCTGGATTCAGATCATATAAATGTGGGCCAATCTTCAGCAGCTTGTCAATGTGAGGCTTGTGCTCAGCCACTGCTTCTCTCAGTTGCTGCAATTTAAGAAACAAGTCAATTGGGCACCTTCAGTTAGCTGTGTATTCAATGCTGCCAAGGCATTTTTAATACAAAAAAAATGTGTTTCACAGTTATGCTGTGATAAAGGGAGCAAAGTCAATAGTGTGGAAAGTTACACTGGGTTGGTAGAGAATGGCATCTGGGAGAGATAGCATTTGGGAGTTTAATACAAAAGATATTACTGGTCTAATTGCAGTCCCGTGTCTTGGGAAATCAACCAGAGCTTTTGAACTATCTTATAAATAGCTTACAATGTGTGAAAAAATAGACAAGGTGCCCTACCCTTATCTCTTCCTGCTGCTGCCTAAGCATGTCATGATCAACAGCGGGAGGTGGCAGCTGGGAAATCGTGGCCAGCATTTCTTCAATCCAGGGATTCAGTTCTTCATAGGTTTCCCAGAACTGGTTTAGAAGAACTTGAGCCCGCTCCAGACGTGCAGATCGCTCAGAGTTTAAGTGGCTTACATCCTCATATTGCTGTAGAAGAGACTTTGTTTTTTCCTGAAAAAGACAGAACCATCCAATCAGCTACATTAACTGAAGCCCAGTCACCAATATTCAGTGTTAAGGATCTGTGAGTTCAATAGATCATAAAGAACTTACTTGTAATGTAGCTTTCTGTTCCTCCCCACAGGTGCCTAGAATATCCTCCTGTGTGCTGATCAGATCATCCATGGAGTCTTTATGGCGGATGATGTCTACAGTGAATGCCTGCATAGTAACATTTTGTTATAACCAAAAGCAGAACAACATAATGCAGAGAGACATAATGGCCTTCATGTATGAGAATACTGGGAGGATGGATAAGAATCACAGAGGGCTCCTGACAATGAAATGTGAATCAGGCATACAATTCACTAATATCTATAAAGATCCAAAGATTAAAATAAGGGCTGCCAAAGCGATGCTACGCTGCTCTGTACAGCTGAAATGAATTCATACATGGGTTACTGTGAGCTGAGCACTAAGTTCCATTCCGTTTCCAAGAGGCCTGACACTTTTGTCTCGTATGCTGTAGACTGGGTCCCAGAAGGTCTCCGGCTATAAAACAAATCTAGATCTCTCTCCTTGCAAGACTTCGAGGGCTCTTTAATAAATGTACCCCAAAGGTAGTTAACATTTAAACTTCTCATAGAATGGATCAGTAACACATAGCACATAGTCTGAGGCATCAGTATATTGTTTCCAAGCCATTAAGTTGCCTGTCCGCAAACCAAATCCAACAGGTCCAAAAGGCTCATACACACATCAGACCATAGTCTTTGGAAAATGAAAGATCACAGACCAATCTTACCCCCTTCCATGTAGTATGAGAGCCATACCTACACAGTCTATTCTATGGAGCTGAACTCCCCATCAGACAGAAATCTCTGCAAGATGCTGCACACAAAGATGCTGTAGACATTCAAAAGATCTGTTCCTGCAAAAGATCTGTTCCTGCAAAATGCATTCATAGTCTATGATATCTGCAGATCATCATACACACCTTGTTTAGCAGACATTCATCATCAGATCCACCAGGATAGATTTTCAGATCTGCAGATGATTGTCTGATCTGCAGATGAATGTCAGTTAAACAAGGTGTGTATGATGATCTGCAGATCTCAGACTATAAATGCAATTTGCAGAAATGGATCTTTGGCAGGAACAGATCTTTTGCAGATACTGATCTTTTGTGTCTGTACAGCATCTGTGTGTGCAGCATCTTGCAAAGATTTTTTTCTCATGTGGAGTTCAGCTCCATAGAAAAGACTGTGAAGGTATGGCTCTCATACTACATGAAAGGTGGTAAGATTGGTCTGTGATCTTTCATTTTCCAAAGACTATAGTCTGATGTGTGTATGTGGCCTAAGAGTCTAAAATGCCATACAGACTCCTGATGCATAAAAAAGTCATACATGATCATTTGAGTTGCCAGTCCAACCTCTTTGCTGGCAGCACTATTATCTCCTACAGCTGAGTAGCAATCAGTCAGTGAATTTTTCATGCAATTGCTTTGTTCCTTACCACAGAGGACAGTACCTTCTGTCCGGCCAAGTGAAGAGTGCATCTGTTACTGGCTACTGGGAAGATTGCCACCCAAACTGATAACCAAACATTATTTTAGCCAACAAAGACTAATGTCTGTAAGGGGCAGAACTCTACTGGTGTCTTGGTTAAATCAGTACTTCCGTTAAGTAATGCAGCCATGAGTCCTCTCCCATTCCCTTCTCACAACCAGAACCACAATACTGACAGCTGGCTATTACCAGATTACATTTTTGGCCAAAGTACGGAAGATCACTTATGCCAAATTCTTAAAAAAAATGTGTAGAAAGGATCATGGAAATGGATATGATTTAACACAAAACACATGAATATCTTGCACTTTGACAGAATCATAGGCACAGCTTTCATTTACAGCACATTACTTCTAATGTACATTAGCCCACAGTGATGACAATGTAAACATGCATGCTCATATCTGCCCAGTGATGGATCAGCATTACTCGTACCTTCTGCACCTGAAGCTGTGCTGTTGTCTGATCCTGTTCCAAACAGATTGGACCCAGTGCCAAAAGTTTTCTCCTGGTCTCAGCCACCCAGGCTAACTCTGCGTCAGCAGCTTGCTCATACTGGCAGGAAAGGAGCAAAGACGGAGGAGGACAATGAAGCACATACACTGCAGACACACTAAACATTAACACTTGCAGCAATAAAATGCTTTAGTAAACATGGCTCTCAGCTTCTGGACATATGCATTTACTTGGTTTCCACATGCATCTGAACACATTGCTATATTGGCTTTGCTTTAGGATGCCTTCCACACAATTCATTGCATAAAGTCAGAACAAACCCACCAGAGCCATCACAACACTGCATTTCCACTTTTTCCCCTGGACCATTATACGCCATGCTTTTTATTTTTTACTAGCAGACCCAAGCCCGTTTAAAAATGTGCTTTAGGTCTGTGTTCGCCACCGTCTGTTACTGCGCATGCACACACCCGCCTCACACCCGGCAGCCCGGTCACACGACCGCCCAGGTCTCCCTGGCCCTGTCTTCCTGTCTCTGTGAGGCTGGGTCCGTGCTGAGCACATGCGCAGTAGCAAAAAGCACGGACCCAGCTACACAGGGACAGCATGACGCAGGGACACGGGTTTTATTATAGAGGATAAACTGTAGAAAGGTATAGCATCACAGAGATGCTATATAACAGATTGACATGCTGCATTTGCTCTTCAACATACTGGCAGTCCTGGTGATCTCTGGCTGGCAGCAGTGTCTGAATCATACACCTGAAACAAGCATGTAGCTAATTCAATCAGACTTCAGTTAGAGCACCTGATCTGCATGCTTGGTCAGGGTCTATGGCTAATGCTGGGGATACACGGTACGTTTCTGTACCGTGTATCGAGCAGCTGATCCGGCCAGCTGATAATATTCAGCTGGTCCGATCAAGCTGCTCGACGCCCGGCCGCTCGATCCCTGCCGGCGGACAATGGCAGGGAATAGAGCGGCTGATAAGGAGCGCCGGCGGGGACGAGCGGTAATCGACGAGCGGGGACGCGGCTGGGGTCGATCCAGCGGCTAATCGGCCGCCGGATCGACCTGCGTATTCCAGGCATAAGAGAATTAACCACTTGAGGACCTAGGGCTTTCTACCCCTTAAGGACCGGCCACTTTTTTTCCATTCAGACCACTGCAGCTTTCACGGTTTATTGCTCGCTCATACAACCTACCACCTAAATGAATTTTGGCTCCTTTTCTTGTCACTAATAAAGCTTTCTTTTGGTGCTATTTGATTGCTCCTGCGATTTTTACTTTTTATTATATTCATCAAAAATAGACATGAATTTTGGCAAAAAAATTATTTTTTTAACTTTCTGTGCTGACATTTTTCAAATAAAGTAAAATTTCTGTATACATGCAGCGCGAAAAATGTGGACAAACATGTTTTTGATTAAAAAAAACCCCCATTCAGTGTATATTTATTGGTTTGGGTAAAAGTTATAGCGTTTACAAACTATGGTGCAAAAAGTGAATTTTCCCATTTTCAAGCATCTCTGACTTTTCTGACCCCCTGTCATGTTTCATGAGGGGCTAGAATTCCAGGATAGTATAAATACCCCCCAAATGACCCCATTTTGGAAAGAAGACATCCCAAAGTATTCACTGAGAGGCATAGTGAGTTCATAGAAGATATTATTTTTTGTCACAAGTAAGCGGAAAATGACACTTTGTGAGGAAAAAAAAAAAAAAAAAAGTTTCCATTTCTTCTAACTTGCGACAAAAAAAAAATGAAATCTGCCACGGACTCACCATGCCCCTCTCTGAATACCTTGAAGGGTCTACTTTCCAAAATGGGGTCATTTGTGGGGTGTGTTTACTGTCCTGACATTTTGGGGGGTGCTAAATTGTAAGCACCCCTGTAAAGCCTAAAGGTGCTCATTGGACTTTGGACCCCTTAGCGCAGTTAGGCTGCAAAAAAGTGCCACACATGTGGTATTGCCGTACTCAGGAGAAGTAGTATAATGTGTTTTGGGGTGTATTTTTACACATACCCATGCTGGGTGGGAGAAATATCTCTGTAAATGATAATTTGTTAATTTTTTTTACACACAATTGTCCATTTACAGAGATCTTTCTCCCACTCAGCATGGGTATGTGTAAAAATACACCACAAAACACATTATACTACTTCTCCTGAGTACGGCGATACCATATGTGTGGCACTTTTTTGCACCCTAACTGCGCTAAAGGGCCCAAAGTCCAATGAGTACCTTTAGGATTTCACAGGTCATTTTGAGAAATTTCGTTTCAAGACTACTCCTCACGGTTTAGGGCCCCTAAAATGCCAGGGCAGTATAGGAACCCCACAAATGACCCCATTTTAGAAAGAAGACACCCCAAGGTATTCCGTTAGGAGTATGGTGAGTTCATAGAAGATTTTATTTTTTGTCAAAAGTTAGCGGAAAATGACACTTTGTGAAAAAACACAATTAAAATCAATTTCCGCTAACTTGTGACAAAAAATAAAATCTTCTATGAACTCGCCATACTACTAACGGAATACCTTGGGGTGTCTTCTTTCTAAAATGGGGTCATTTGTGGGGTTCCTATACTGCCCTGGCATTTAAGGGGCCCTAAACCGTGAGGAGTAGTCTTGAAACGAAATTTCTCAAAATGACCTGTGAAATCCTAAAGGTACTCATTGGACTTTGGGCCCTTTAGCGCAGTTAGGGTGCAAAAAAGTGCCACACATGTGGTATTGCCGTACTCGGGAGAAGTAGTATAATGTGTTTTGGGGTGTATTTTTACACATACCCATGCTGGGTGGGAGAAATAACTCTGTAAATGGACAATTGTGTGTAAAAAAATCAAAAGATTGTCATTTACAGAGGTATTTCTCCCACCCAGCATGGGTATGTGTAAAAATACACCCCAAAACACATTATACTACTTCTCCCGAGTACGGCAATACCACATGTGTGGCACTTTTTTGCACCCTAACTGCGCTAAAGGGCCCAAAGTCCAATGAGTACCTTTAGGATTTCACAGGTCATTTTTGTTTCAAGACTACTCCTCACGGTTTAGGGCCCCTAAAATGCCAGGGCAGTATAGGAACCCCACTAATGACCCCATTTTACAAAGAAGACACCCCAAGGTATTCCGTTAGGAGTATGGTGAGTTCATAGAAGATTTTATTTTTTGCCACAAGTTAGCGGAAATTGATTTGAATTGTTTTTCTTCACAAAGTGTCATATTCCGCTAACTTGTGACAAAAAATAAAATCTTCTATGAACTCGCCATACTCCTAACGGAATACCTTTGGGTGTCTCCTTTCTAGAATGGGGTCATTTGTGGGGTTCCTATACTGCCCTGGCATTTTAGGGGCCCTAAACCGCGAGGAGTAGTCTTGAAACTAAATGTCGCAAAATGACCTGTGAAATCCTAAAGGTACTCATTGGACTTTGGGCCCCTTAGCGCACTTAGGGTGTAAAAAAGTGCCACACATGTGGTACCGCCGTACTCAGGAGAAGTAGTATAATGTGTTTTGTGGTGTATTTTTACACATACCCATGCTGGGTGGTAGAAATATCTCTGTACATGACAATTGTTTGATTTTTTTTACACACAATTGTCCATTTACAGAGAGATTTCTCCCACCCAGCATGGGTATGTGTAAAAATACACCCCAAAACACATTATACTACTTCTCCTGAGTACGGCGATACCACATGTGTGACACTTTTTTTGCAGCCTAGGTGCGCTAAGGGGCCCAACGTCCTATTCACAGGTCATTTTGAGGCATTTGTTTTCTAGACTACTCCTCACGGTTTAGGGCCCCTAAAATGCCAGGGCAGTATAGGAACCCCACAAGTGACCCCATTTTAGAAAGAAGACACCCCAAGGTATTCCATTAGGTGTATGGCGAGGTCATCAAAGATTTTATTTTTAGTCACAAGTTAGTGAAAAATGACACTTTGTGAAAAAAAAACAATAAAAATCAATTTCCGCTAACTTTTGACAAAAAATAAAATCTTCTATGAACTCGTCATACACCTAACAGAATACCTTGGGGTGTCTTTTTTCTAAAATGGGGTCACTTGTGGGGTTCCTATACCGCCCTGGCATTTTACGGGCCCAAAACCGTGAGTAGTCTGGAAACCAAATGTCTCAAAATGACTGTTCAGGGGTATAAGCATCTGCAAATTTTGATGACAGGTGGTCTATGAGGGGCCGAATTTTGTGGAACCGGTCATAAGCAGGGTGGCCTTTTAGATGACAGGTTGTATTGGGCCTGATCTGATGGATAGGAGTGCTAGGGGGGTGACAGGAGGTGATTGATGGGTGTCTCAGGGGGTGATTAGAGGGGAAAATAGATGCACTCAATGCACTGGGGAGGTGATCAGAAGGGGGTCTGAGGGGGATCTGAGGGTTTTGCCGAGTGATCAGGAGCCCACACGGGGCAAATTAGGGCCTGATCTGATGGGTAGGTGTGCTAGGGGGTGACAGGTAGTGACAGGAGGTGATTGATGGGTGTCTCAAGGTGTGATTAGTGGGGGGAATAGATGCAAGTAATGCAATGGCGAGGTGATCAGGGCTGGGGTCTGAGGGTGTGGGCGGGTGATTGGGTGCCCTAGGGGCAGATGGGGGTCTAATCTGATGGGTAGCAGTGACAGGGGGTGATTGATGGGTAATTAGTGGGTGTTTAGAGGAGAGAACAGATGCAATGCACTTGGGAGGTGATCTGACTGCGGGTCTGCAGGCGATCGGATGGTGTGGGTGGGTGATCAGATTGCCCGCAAGGGGCAGGTTAGGGGCTGATTGATGGGTGGCAGTGACAGGGGGTGATTGATGGGTGATAGGTGATTGGCAGGTGATTGACAGGTGATCAGTGGGTTATTACAGGGAAGAACAGATGTAATTAATGCACTGGCGAATTGATAAGGGGGGGTCAGAGGGCAATCTGAGCGTGTTGGCGGGTGATTGGGTGCCCGCAAGGGGCAGATTAGGGTCTGATCTGATAGGTAAAAGTGACAGGTGGTGATAGGGGGTGATTGATGGGTAATTAGTGGGTGTTTAGAGGAGAGAATAGATGTAAACAATGGATTTGGGAGGTGATCTGATGTCGGATCTGCGGGCGATCTATTGGTGTGGGTGGGTGATCAAATTGCCCGCAAGGGGCAGGTTAGGGGCTGATTGATGGGTGGCAGTGACAGGGGGTGACAGGGGGTGATTGATGGGTGATAGGTGATTGGCAGGTGATTGACAGGTGATCAGTGGATTATTACAGGGAAGACCAGATGTAATTATTGCACTGGCGAATTGATAAGGGGGGGAGGGGGGGTCTGAGGGCAATCTGAGCGTGTGGGCGGGTGATTGGGTGCCCGCAAGGGGCAGATTAGGGTCTGATCTGATAGGTAACAGTGACAGGTGGTGATAGGGGGTGATTGATGGGTAATTAGTGGGTGTTTAGAGGAGAGAATAGATGTAAACAATGGATTTGGGAGGTGATCTGATGTCGGATCTGCGGGCGATCTATTGGTGTGGGTGGGTGATCAGATTGCCCGCAAGGGGCAGGTTAGGGGCTGATTGATGGGTGGCAGTGACAGGGGGTGATTGATGGGTGATAAGTGATTGGCAGGTGATTGACAGGTGATCAGTGGGTTATTACAGGGAAGAACAGATGTAATTAATGCACTGGCGAATTGATAAGGGGGGGTCAGAGGGCAATCTGAGCGTGTTGGCGGGTGATTGGGTGCCCGCAAGGGGCAGATTAGGGTCTGATCTGATAGGTAAAAGTGACAGGTGGTGATAGGGGGTGATTGATGGGTGATTGATGGGTAATTAGTGGGTGTTTAGAGGAGAGAATAGATGTAAACAATGGATTTGGGAGGTGATCTGATGTCGGATCTGCGGGCGATCTATTGGTGTGGGTGGGTGATCAGATTGCCCGCAAGGGGCAGGTTAGGGGCTGATTGATGGGTGGCAGTGACAGGGGGTGATTGATGGGTGATAAGTGATTGGCAGGTGATTGACAGGTGATCAGTGGGTTATTACAGGGAAGAACAGATGTAATTAATGCACTGGCGAATTGATAAGGGGGGGTCAGAGGGCAATCTGAGCGTGTTGGCGGGTGATTGGGTGCCCGCAAGGGGCAGATTAGGGTCTGATCTGATAGGTAAAAGTGACAGGTGGTGATAGGGGGTGATTGATGGGTGATTGACAGGTTATCAGGGGGGATAGATGCATACAGTACACAGGGGGGGGGGTCCTGGGGAGAATCTGAGGGGTGGGGGGGTGATCAGGAGGGGGCAGGGGGCAGGGGGGGAGATTAAAAAAAAAATAGCGTTGATAGATAGTGACAGGGAGTGATTGATGGGTTATTAGGGGGGTGATTGGGTGCAAACAGGGGTCTGGGGGGTGGGCAGGGGGGGTCTGAGGGGTGCTGTGGGCGATCAGTGGGCGGGGGGGGGCAGATCAGTGTGTTTGGGTGCAGACTAGGGTGGCTGCAGCCTGCCCTGGTGGTCCCTCCGACACTGGGACCACCAGGGCAGGAGGCAGCCTGTATAATACACTTTGTATACATTACAAAGTGTATTATACACTTTGTAGCGGCGATCGCGGGGTTAACATCCCGCCGGCGCTTCCGTATGGCCGGCGGGATGTTACGGCGGGTGGGCGGAGCCAGTTGCCGGGGGAAGCGCGCGTCATCAATGACGCGATCGCTCCCCCGGCATAGGAAAAGGACGCAACGCCCTAAGGCGTATTGCGGTCCTTAAGGCATCCACTTTGCCGCCGCCCATGGGCTGTGGGCGGTCGGCAAGTGGTTAAAAGCAAAGGATCAGCAGGACAGCCAATCTGCATTGTATACAAGGAAATAAATATTTCCACCTCCATATCCCTCTCAGTTCAGGAGTGTTTCTTTATACACATGCTAGATTGTTCTTGGCCAAGGCAGCTGGTAGGAGCTGACTGCCAGCGGCCCCAATTCCCCTAGGGTTGCCGAGTGATCAGCCTGGCAGACTACCTATGTGCATCAGAGAGAATTCACCCCTGGGAGACTTGGGCGCAGGATACAGCCAGTATATCCCAGCGGTGTTAAATACTATCCCCCCTCTAGGTCCACGTGGATGATGGGGAATGATGTAATTCGGCTTTCAGCTATTGCTGGTGGCCGAATTACAGTGTTTTCAAAGTAACTTCAGCACCGTCTTCTCACGGTGCCGAAGTTACTGACTTGCGCCGCAATAGCCGCAATTCCTATTACGGTCTATGGTGGCGCCGCCTCCGCCCAAGTCTCCTGCGCTTCATTTGCAGTGTTCGACCTCTGCGGAATGCAGGCCTTGCTCCCTCCATGCTAACATGTTGTGTGCCACACTTTTGGCCCTCCTTAGCGACAAGTCACCATCCATGCTGGTGATAGAAATGTAGCGTGTATACAAACCTTTACTTACAAAAGCTCTCTCCAACCGAGATCCTACATGTATTGCTTCACTGATTTTAAAGACCTCACTCGTACAGGCGTTTTATTCCCTGCTAATGATTTCCAATCATCCATCCTAGTAACCTCTTCCCTCCTCCAAATACAGGATTTCTATTTGCCTTTTGTCTCCTTTAAATCCTGCATTGTATATCAGTTCAATGCTCTCTACTTTAGAGCACACCTGAAGTGAGAGGGATATGGAGGTTGCCATATTTATTTCCTTTAATCAATACAAATTGCTTGGCTGTCCTGCTGATCCTCTGCACCGAATATATATATATATATATATATATATATATATATATATATATATATATATATATATATATATATATATATATATATATATAAAACAAGCAGGCAGACAAGATGTTTAAGGCATTTTGACTGGGTTTACCACATGCATATTTCAGATGTGCGATTCAGACATTACTGATGTATGAAAGATCAGCAAGATGCCAGGCAAATGGTATTGATTAAAAGGCAATAAATATGTCAGCCTCCACATCCCTCTTACTTTAGCTGCATTAAAGGCATGTTCAAAAGTAATGTACAGTCACTTTGTGCTGAAGTGTACGAGTTGTTCAAAGTCAGAACTTAATTGCAAATTCTTATGATCAGAATCTGAATATTTACACATGCGCCTCGCAGTAGGGGATGCCAGCTCACTGCCGTCACTGCCCGCTGCGCTCCACTTCACATTCCAGCTCTCCAATACTTATGGATGTGAAGAAGTAAGGGAAGCTGGAATGCGAATTGAAGTGCAGCAGGCAGAGGCGGAGACAAGGGTGCGTTAACATCCCCTGCTGCGGTGCACACGCGGTAAGATTTAACTTCTTTCTCCATCAAGGTAAAGGAGTGAAAACCTTCTTTAAGAAATGGAAATCTTTTATCTTGCACTCCATGGACGATATCCAGCTCAAGCGTTTCATGGAACCTTTCAAATATTCAGCATGTTACACAACAGAACAACTGCATGGAAGTCTGGGCCAAATGGAAATAAATTAGGCCTTACAATTTCAGGTTGGGAGTTTAATATAGAACAGGGTGAAAGCAGAAGGGGGAGGGGGGGGAGGAGGGGAGGGAGAGGATGGGGAGGCTGAGGGAAAGGGGCTCTTGTTAGATAATGGTATAAGATTTCATCTCATTGTTATTAATAAGCTCAAATTGATTTATCAGACTAAACATACCTATGCGTACGCGATCACACTGTGAGACTGTAGTTTGGATGTGAAAAATCAATAAATCAATAAAATAGATTTAAAAAAATAATTAAATTCAGCTTCTGATTGGAAGAATTTGAAACCAAGTTTGGAATTCAAACAACTCAAACATATCAACACTATTTGGTGCTACATAAAGAATAACACAAGAAATTCAGAATGTAATCTATATTTTTAGTACCAACATCAAGAATATCATCTGTCAAGACTGTTTGCAAGGCAAGGTAAAAAGAATAATGATGTGCATAGAAACTTAAAAAAAAACATTAAATCGGACATTACTTTTAACACCAAATAGCATAAAATCGGTATGCCAATTCTGCATGAACACTTGTATTCTCAAGTGTCCTCTGGCCCAGGAGAATCTTAGTGAGTAGGGTCCATTTTCCACATCGCTGATCTTTGCATTGCCTTACTGAATAAACACTGTAGTGAGAATTCTAAAGTGTATAAAGAAAACCTGAAGTGAAAATGAAACTTACGAGATAAATTGCTGTATTTGTAGAACAAATCCGAAATAAAACTTTCCTGAGTCCCATATTCTTATATATGTTTAAAGGGTTGAACAAAGTCTGAAGTTATAATTCAATGTAATGTAACATTGACATGGCTGCTGTACTGCATATATTCAGCTCCCACACGGAGTAATGATGACCCTACTCAACTGGTCATCAGTGTACTGGTTTCATAAGTGTTTTCACTACCACACAGACGTTCTATAACCTCTAATTAGTTTTCAGGAGAGCTGCCTACTGCAGACACATACCGTATATACTCGCATACAAGCCGAATTTTTGACCCCCAAAAAGGGGGTCAAAAGTTGGGGGGTCGGCTTGTATGCGGGTCTTCCCTGGTGGTCTAGTGGTGGGTGGTCGGGTGGTCCGCGCCCCGCTCCCCCCCCTCCCCCCGCGGCCGCTGCTGCTATTACCTTGTTAGACAGCGGCCGCTTCCTAATCCGCGTTCCTCTTCTTTCTCAGAGTGTATCACAGCAGCACGCCCGGCGCTGCTGCTGTGACGATGCAGGGGGCAGGAAAGAGCGGTTCCCTTGGTAACGGCGATACAGATCGCCGCTATAGGGAGCCGCGCTCTTTCCTGCCCCCTGCATCGTCACAGCAGCAGCGCCGGGCGCGCTGCTGTGATACACTCTGAGAAAGAAGAGGAACGCGGATTAGGAAGCGGCCGCTGTCTAACAAGATAATAGCAGCAGCGGCGGCCGCGGGGGGAGCACTACCCACCTATGCTGGGCACTATACTGGCTAAACTGGGCACTTTACTAGCCATACTTGGGTACTATACTAGCTAAACTGGGCACTATACTGGCTAAACTGGGCACTATACTGGCTAAACTGGGCACTATACTGGCTAAACTGGGCACTTTACTAGCCATACTGGGGCACTATACTAGCTAAACTGGGCACTATACTAGCTAAACTGGGCACTTTACGAGCCATAATGGGGCACTATACTAGCTAAACTGGGCACTATACTGGCTAAACTGGGCACTATACTGGCTAAACTGGGCACTATACTGGCTAAACTGGGCACTAAACTGGGCACTATACTGGCTAAACTGGGCACTATACTGGCTAAACTGGGCACTTTACTAGCCATACTGGGACACTATACTAGCTAAACTGGGCACTATACTAGCTAAACTGAGGCACTACCTACCCATACTGGGCACTATACTGGCTATACTGGGCACTTTACTAGCTATACTGGGCACTATACTAGTATACTGGACACTACCTACCTATACTGGGCACTATACTAGCTATATTGGGACACACTGGGGGGCTGCACCAATCCAGCATTTCCTACCCCCGGCTTATATGGGGGTCAATCATTTTTCCCTGTTTTTTCAGGGAAAAGTTGGGGGGTCGGCTTATATGCGGGTCGGCTTATATGCGAGTATATACAGTAATAATGTTTGTTTGTTTTTTTTATCTGAAAAGCACAAAAAAAAAGGGACCACAGGCAGGTTTTGCATAGAATGTACACATTTATCTCATCATGCTACATGCCACTTCAGGTACACTTTCAGCATGCATTACTGCATCACACAGTAATCATGGGTTACTCAAATACAAGGAATCTGAAAACACCAGGCAAGCAGCCACTAACCATACCACACAATCACGGCTTTCTGCCTTTTAGACCCTTCTAATTTGGGTATTTAGATAAAATGATCACAGATGTTTGACGAAAGACACGTATAAAGCAGCTTGAATTTGCACAAAATTATATATAAGAACACAAAATAGTAAACAAAAAGCAGTACCACAAAAGCACAAAACTGGAAAGCAGCGTACATCTTCCTGAGTCTTAAAGAGACACTGAAGCGAAAAAAAAACTATGATATTATGATTTATATGTGTAGTACTGCTAAGAAATAAAACATTAAGTTCAGATACATCAGTCTAATTGTTTCCAGTACAGGAAGCGTTAAGAAACTCCAGTTGTTATCTCTATACAAAAAAGCCATTATCTCTACGACTTTCAAAAGTCATGGAGAGGGCTGTTTTCTGACTTTTATTATCTCAACTGTTAGTTAACTATTTACTTTTCCTCTGGCAGAGGAGAGTTCATTAGTTCACAGACTGCTCTGAAAGAATCATTTTGAATGCCGAATGTTGTATAATCTGCACATATTAGAGAATGATGCAATGTTAGAAAAAACACTATATACTTGAAAATAAAAATATGAGAATATTTTCTTTGCTGCTAATCTTCTAGTAATTATTCATAGTACACAACCAATTCATTATATATCATATATATTTTTTCGCTTCAGTGTCTCTAACTGCACTGAACCAACTAGTGATACCACCACATAATATCAATTAAACCTGTGCCATCTAAATGTATTAGGCAATGGGCTTTTTTTACGCGACTGCTGGGCTGTAATCAAAGAGTTCTATAGTTAAGCAACCATAAAACTTTACTCAGTACATATAATCACATGAAAGTGTCCACAATAGTGTTCAGTGGTCGGAGTTCAAAGTCCTGGTAGTACACCTAAAAAATATAACAGTTTTTCCCAACTAACGTGATTACAAAATGGCGACATTTGGGGGCCAGTGGGAATCTTTCCAACCGGCACCATTTTGGTGTAAATCACATGCCTAGATGAATGGCTGTTATATTGTTTACGGCTACTGCAAGGAATTTTTTATCTTTTACCAAACTGCATAAATGTAGCAAATCACATCCATGGTAGTAAAACATGCAGGTGGCACAGTCTTTCCTTGCATTTGACATCATTCAATGCTTTACTTGAAGGAAAGCAATGAATGGTATGGAATTTAAGAGCATCATTTGTGCCTTGTGTATACTGTTATGACACGATGGTTGGTTAGCTGCATGAGCAAAGTTAAAGCAGATCTGACTTGTCACTAGATAAAAGAATACAGGTTACTAACTGAACAAATGATTACATATTTTGTAGACATTGTTAGCAAAGATAATTTTGTAGCTCCAGCCCAAGCCAGATCCCTTCTGTTTAACATACTTGTGTTTGGCCTGTGTATATTGAACCAGCTATGTTCTCAGTCTGAGAGGTGATTCTCAAGCCGAGAAGAGGAGGACTGTCAGTGGCTAATAACAGGTTTATTATTTCCAGATCACGATCATAACTAGTGTATTACCTGCTGCGACCTCTGAATAGCTGCATCTATCTGGTCCACTCTTTGAGCAATGGTGGCACTGACAGATTTATACTGCTCATTAGCATCTAAAACCAACTTGTCTAGACCTTCCCTCGCTCTCCAGGGCACTAGTTCCAATAAGGCACTGCCAACTTCATTTATTGTATCAAGGACAATACGATATTCCATGGCTTCCTTTTTTAACTCCTGTAACAAAAACACAGTGGTTATTCTGAAAGTACGGACAATAAAAAAAATAGAATAGTACATTGTGCAGGTTAGTAACCAGGAACAATTTCACCAGGAACAGTTTGAGACCTTTTGCCGTTGCTGGAATAGAGGAATATGATCTCCAGCAGGGGTCTGGCTTTTTGTCTGAGCAAGTTCCTCCTCCACCCGTCGCAGCCAGCTAGTAAGCTCCTCATGAGTGGTTTGGAACTTGCTGGCCAGCTGAAGAGCTTGCTCCAGTGTCCTGAGAGCCTTCCCGCTGGATGCGGTGATGTCAGAGTAACGCGTTTTGATGCCATCCAACTTCTCCTGGATCAGCAGGACCTCCTCACCTAAAATGAAAATCCAATCACAACAATGTAGTGGAAATTTCTATTATCTGCTCACTAAGAGAATGCTATTCTTATTATCAGTGAGTCTAGGGCGCATGAATCATACAGAAAACCATTTACTACCTGTTGTCTGCTTTAGTAGTGCTTGTCCATTTTTCACCGCTTGGTCCACATTCCTCTTTCTATTGACAATCTCCTCACTAAGGGCCTAAGTGAACGATACAACATCAGAATAGAAACAGCAGCATGTAACATGACAAATAGAAAGGCTCTTCCTTAAAACCAAACTAACAACAATAAAGACCCCCCCCCCCACTACCTGCCTTTATAGATCAGATGTCTTTAAATATAGCAATCGGGTTATGAGCAGGGGGTTGAATTGTCCGTTTTGAGCTCAAGCTTTATCAGTTGTGGCCTTCTAACCTCCCCCTTTTCCAATGCTGTGTTGGCAAGGAATGGTTCATGTCCATCCACGCCTCACTCCCTCCAGAGAGGCTTAGACATGAATAGTATTGTTACAAATATAAAATGTAGCACTTTACATCAAGGAAAAAAGCTGGTTAAACAATGACATATTAATTTGTGAACGCAAAGAGGTATCTTGAAGCTATAAGGTCTTTCTTTTAGCTGCTATTAACCACCTGAGCGGAATGGATGAGCTCAGCTTGTCCATACCGCCGCAGGGGATCTCATGGCCCCGGGTGGGTTTTTTTTTATTTAATACAAATGGTTTTAGATCATGTAGCTAGCACTTTGCTAGCTACATGTTGCCCTTGATCGCTGCCGGCACCCTCTGATCCCCCCGATCGCCGCCCTTATACATACCTCCCCCCGGAACCCGCAATGGCGCAGCCTCTCCAATAGCCTCCAGGCGTCACTATGGGGAGGACAGAGACAGCGCATGACGTCGATGACATCAGACGTCCTGTCCTATCGTCGCCATAGCGATGACATAAGCTGTTTGGGGAAGTTGCGGTTCACGCGGGATCGCGGCTAGGTAAATATAGCCGGCAGCGATCGGGGGATCAGAACGGTGCCGGGGGACTTGAGGCACATGTGCAGCTAGCCTAGTGCTAGCTACACTACATAAAACAAGTTTGTAACACAAATTTCCCTCCTGCGGACGCATGGCCGCAAAAATTGAACGCCAGGGAGGTTAAGAGGATAGAAGGGGTCAGAGATTCACAGCAAAATCGCAGGGATTTTGAAAACCAGGGCAAAATCACCGAGATCAATTTTGCCATTTGAAAAAAAAATAAATCACTTTGATCACCCATTCAAGTCAATCGGAATGCGTTTTTCAGAACGCAAACACATTGCAAAATGCTTGGCAACATGTCTCAGCCCTTATAGTGTGTGGCGCTGGCCTTCTTACTTAAAGTGTACCAGAGCTTAAAGAATAGTAAGAATCAATACTTACCCGGGGCTTCCTCCAGCCCCATAAGCACTTGTGAGTCTATTGCCATCCTCCCGCAGTCTGCTGTTCAGCCGCAATCAGCCCCGATAACTGGTTCAGTCACGTCCATCAGGGTCTTCCACGCATGTGTGGCATGCTTTGAGCTTTGGTTTACTTTAAAGCCTAACTAAATTTAAAACTGAACATGGCAAATTTGTGTAAAAGTTAAATATTACGTTTGTAATTGAACTTTTCAAGTTAAGTGGAGCTGTGCTTGCGCGTGTGTATGTGTGTGTGTGTGTGTGTGTGTATACACACACACACACACACACACACACACACGTACATACACAATTGCCTATAAAACAAAAAGTTTGTTGCACATAGTGTGATTCTGTAACAACTTTCCACAGACACCCTTGGTGATGGTGAACTAGTGTGACACTCGAGACTCCTCTCCCCAATCTAGATTGCGCTCACCAAATTGTAGCCACCTCATACATCAGGTGGATCTAGCGTATGTATTCATATATCACCCACTGGCACTTTAAATCTTCAATTCTTTTTAATATTCCGGATAAAACTCCATGGCATAAAAGACATAAAAAAATAGGACCATCATAGCGTAACAAAGCTTAATTCATAATAACTCGCAAGCACATCAAATGCGCACTCACGTCAGTCATCTTGTATCGTTTGCACATCACATAAATCCTAGCAGCGGGGTCTGTCCTGGCATCAAGACGAGGTAATACGGTGTCCCTCTCGCTGTCTCCGGGTACCCAGGCTGCCTCCCACGCTACCTCCGATAGTTCGTATACACCGGCTTCTTTGCACAAGCGGTGACGTCAGACGCGCTGGACGTAGCTCCATCCTACGCGTTTTGTCCAATCAGATTCATCAGGGGCTGAAGTCACTAGCGCGCCACGCCCCTTTTATACTTCCTTGCAAGTCGCCTATTGATATATATCGAAAATCTAATCTGTCAAAGTCAAGTCAAGTATCGAATTTGACTTGAATTGTTATATCACCACTGACATATAACATAGTAACTATGGAATAGATTAATTGATGTGGGGGGCGGGGGGAGATACTAATACAGTGGTATATATACTCATGGTGTTCTATGGGGAAGGGGGGGGGGGGTAAGTTCATGAGGGTTTTTTCACTTTAATAGGAATTATGACATTAGCTGTGGACTAGATTATATTACACCCAATGGCACTGGCAGATTAACTATTGTAAGACCTTTCAATTAGTATTAGTGTGAGTACGAAGGCTATTTTGTATTTATATTTATGGCAATGACGTTTAATTATATTTAGAATAGCATAATAGGGACGTATGACATGATAGTTGAAGACAGTTAGCGAAAATAACCAGTAGATGGCAGAAACTGAAATAGGGTCATTTTATTTTAATATTTTATTAAAGTTGTTTTAATGATCATGGTTCTATTCAATTGTAATGGGATTGTAACAGCAGCGGTGACTGTGATAAACAGACTGCTGTGGCAGTATTGTAGCACTCTGTTTGAGAAACGGCCGCCATGATTGAGAAGCCCATGAGGAAATATACCCGTCGGGTACAGAGGTAATCATTAGGCGACTCGCAAGGCAGTATAAAAGGGGCGTGGTGCGCTAGTGATGTCAGCCCGATGAGTCTGATTGGACAAAACGCGTAGGGTGGAGCTAAGTCCAGTGCGGCTGACGTCACCGCTTGTTTCAAGGAGCGGCTGTATACGAACCATAAGAGGTAGCGTGTGAGGCAGCCAGGGTAGCCGGAGACAGCAAGAGGGACGCCGTATTTCCTCGTCTTGATGCCAGGACAGACCCCGCTGCTAGGATTTATGTGATGTGCATACGATACAAGATGACTGACGTGAGTGTGCATTTGATGCGGAGGTGAGTTATTATGAATTAAGCTTTGTTACGCTATGATGATCCTGCTTTTTATGTCTTTTATGCTATGGAGTTTTATCCGGAATATTAAAAAGGATTGAAGATTTAACCATTTCCCCTCCCCCGGGACAAGTAACTACATCCCTGCAAACTGCCATAACTCTGTGCAGGGACGTAGGTACTACGTCCCTCCCGCCACGCCCCCCGCGCTCGGTACTGCCGCTCATTACCGCCGATCGCCCGCCGCTAGATCAATGAATGGGAAAACAAATCCCATTCATTGATCTAATTCCCCGTGTGAATGGCTGCAGCCGTCTATACAGACGGCTCGGCCATTCATTTATTCCGTAGCGTAGTGCTTCCGTTTCCGTACAAACAGTACGAAGTTGAAGTCACTACTGAGGACATCTTGTGGCCAAACTGTAATATTACATCCCCCCCTTTTTTTTCAGTTTATTATCCCTAGTTACCTTCTTTTATTATTATTATTATTATTAACCCCTGACCTCCCACACTCCCCTAAAGTTACCATTTTTTTATATTTATTTTTTTTAATTAACCTCCTTAGCGGTAACCCCGTGTGTGACACGGGGTAAGCCGCCGGAGGGTGCCGCTCAGGCCCTGCTGGGCCGATTTAAATAATTTTTTTTTTGCTGGACGCAGCTAGCACTTTGCTAGCTGCGCCAGCACCCCGATCGCCGCCGCGCGCCCGATCGCCGCTATCCGGTGCGGCGCGCGCCCCCCCCCCAGACCCCGTGCGCTGCCTGGCCAATCAGTGCTAGGCAGCGCCGAGGGTTGGATCTGGAGTCCCAATGACGTCCCAACGTCGCTGACGTCATCCCGCCCCGTCACCATGGCGACGGGGGAAGCCCTTCAGGAAATCCCGTTCTTTGAACGGGATTTCCTGATCGAAGCGGGCGGGGGGATGCCGCTGAGCAGCGGCTATCATGTAGCGAGCCCTCGGCTCGCTACATGATTTAAAAAAAAAAAAAAAAAATTTAAAAAAACTGCTGCGCTGCCCCCTGGCGGTATTTTTCATACCGCCAAGGGGGTTAAAAAAAAATTACAAAATTAAAAAAAAAAAAATACATAAAATAGTTACCTTAGGGACTGAACTTTTTTTAATATGTATACAAAAACTGTATACTACAATTACTTTATAAATTATGGCCCTGTAATTGGGGATAGACTCAAAACTTAAAAAATGCACCTTTATTTCCAAATGAAATATTGGCGCCATACATTGTACTAGGGAAAAAGTTTAAACGTTCCAATAAACGATACAAACGGGAAAATAAAATGTGTGGGTTTTAATTACGGTAGCATGTTTCATTTTGAAAATATAATGGCTGAAAACTGAGAAATAATGTTTTTTTTTCAATTTTTTTCTTATTCTTCTTATTAAAACTGAGTTAGAAGAAAATAATTTTTAGCAAAAAGTACCCCCCAAAGAAAGCCTATACAGTGGCAAAAAAAACAAGATATAGATTGTTTCGCTGTAATAAGTAGTAATAAAGTTATAGGTGAATGAATGGAAGGAGTGCTGACGGGTGAAAACTGCTCTGGTTTTTTGAGCAGAAAAACCCTTCAAGGTGAAGAGGGTAAAGTGCCAGTGGGTGATTTATGAATACATACGCTAGATCCACCTGATGTATGAGGTGGCTACAATTTGGTGAGCGCAATCTAGATTGGGGAGAGGAGTCCCGAGTGTCACACTAATTCACCATCACCAAGGGTGTCTGTGTAAAGTTGTTACAGAATCACGCTATGTGCAACAAACTTTTTGTTTTATAGGCAATTGTGGGGAGCGCAGCTCAGCATTATATACTGTTGAAACCTTGAAAAAGTGAAGCAGCGATCACACGAACAGTATTGTTTGAGCTTTGTGACTTGTGTATACCAATAGTGGATAAGACTGATTGGCTGCAGTAAGGTCTGAATAGACATTGAAGGATTGTCTGTTGGCTGAGTAAGGTCTGATATGATTTCATCTTCTGTATAAGTAAGCTGTGGTTCAGCATTGAACATAGATCTGAATATCAGTTTTGATACCTTAAAGAGTAACTGTCAGGCTGCAGAAGCTAATTTAAACCTCTATTCTCCTGTGTTAAACAGTTTAGAAGGAAGCCCAAAAGCCATTAGTGAAGATAAAAATCTCAGTTACCTTTGATGTGTGCTTATCAGCAAGTCTGTTACAGAGCCATAAGGACGCAAGCCGCATACTAAACTGCAAAGCATTCTGGGGCCCTCCCCTCGGCTGCTAATGAGACGTTACAGAAGCTTCTAATCAGTCCAGCTAGCACTGATAAATCTCTGCGGGCAGAGTACACTGCAGGAGTCAGCTATTGTTCCTAGCCACATGGCTCATTAATATTCACTGCACACTGTGTTGTTCAAGTAGGAGCTTATCTGTGATCAGGAAGCAGGCAGGACATGACAACACATTTGACAGAAAAACATGGAGCCTGCCATGAGCTGTCAGGAGCATCTATCTCTGCATATACTATATACAAATTCTGTGAAATCCAAACGTGGACAGTGAAATGCATATGTAATGTAAGTACAGCCAATCTTTAGCTACTGATATATGTGTTTATTTTCTCTGAGACCTTATACCTAACAGCTCCTCTTTAAAGACAGCGCAGCCCTAAACAAAATTTACAGCTGCATTCATAAGAGGCAGGAAAATAACTGTAGTGGGTATTGGGAGGCATATTTAGCCCATGACAAAGGTATTATTATCCAGCGCTTTTCTTCTATAGGAGGCTTAAAATCAATTAGACAATCCTTTTTGCTAGTAATATACTTTTCACTGCACTTAAAGAGGATCTGTAACATCAAAAGATCCCCTGGGGTGTACTCACCTCGGGTGGGGGAAGCCTCCGGATCCTAATGAGGCTTCCCACGCCGTCCTCCGTCCCTCAGGGGTCTTGCTGCAGCCCAGCGCTGTTTCTTGGGCAGTGCGGACAGGGCGACCGCCCTGGGCGCAGTCCGGCAAGTAAAAGAAGGGGGGGGGGGGCGCAGACAGAAGGACATAACCCCTAGGGAGCTGGTGACGATGATTACCAGCGCGATCACTTTCCTTGACTGCTCTTGGGCTGCCTGAGTCAGATGTCAAGTCATCATCACGTCACCACTGCGTGATTACACCTGATGTCCTGTATCGGTACTGCGGGCTGTCAGTGCCCAGCGCCCATGGAGGAGTCGGCTTTCCGGGCTCTCTTCGCCTGTGTTTTCCTGGTCCCTGCTTCCTCCTGGATGAGCGGCTGGTCACTAGTAAGTAGGCAGATCACTTGTGACCTGTGGCTGTGTGACTGTCCCTAAAGAGTAAAGGTTTGCTAGTCCACGGGCATGGGGGGAAAGGGGGCTCAATTTTTACAGACTCGCTCTGGGTGCAATTTAGCCTAGAAACTGCCCTGCTGCAGCTCTCCGAGAATAATGACGTCAATATCTACCTTCCTGGCTCCTGCGCAGGCGCTCTGACGACTGTCGGCTCCGAACTACACGGAAATACCCGATCGCCGTAGGGGCTGCTCTACTGCGCAGGCGCAAGTTTCCAGCGCCTGCGCAGTAGAGCGGACCCGAATGAGATCGGGTATTTCCGTGTAGTTCGGAGCCGAGAGCAGCCACAGCGCCCCCGCTGGAGCCTGCAAAGGTAAATATTGAACTGACAGTCGGGTCTGTCGCCGGCTGTTCGGAGGGCTGCAGTGAAAACCCTGTGGGACAGAGGACGACGTGGGAAGCCTCATTAGGATTCGGAGGCTTCCCCCACCCGAGGTGAGTACCCCCCAGAGGATCTTTTTGACGTTAGAGTCTCTTTAAAGTAAGTGCTGCAAAATATCTATTACAGGTTTTCATGAAGAAATCTGCAACACTAAGTATTAAGTATTATTAAACTATGATAATTTGTGAGAAAAAGTTCCTTTCAAACTGCAAATTATTTTTTTCTTTTAAATCAAAAGTCAGAAATATACCATGAAGGGACTAAAGAACAGCTGATTCCAAAATGTGGCTCCTCTGGTGTAAGGACGGAGGTAAAGGATGGCACAACAGTGGACAATCCTGAAAAACCATCAGTACTGTATGCATGTAGTAGTAGATTATGAGCTCTGGGCAATAGTCCGTCTGCTAATTAACAGTAGAATCTCCTTCTCTGTACGTTTCTCCAGCCAGATTCATTAGGAGAAGATGGAAAGGTTAGAATGCAAAGAACGGCTAAATGCAGCAACCAGACAAGATGATGAAAAGTTAACGGTCTCTAAGTGTAACACTCCAGTTCACAGCTCTCCTCTAAGATTCCGGGTAACACCACTGCCTATCTGCTGTTTAGTTTGTGCACTAAGGCTCTCTTGCAAAGTTAAAACCTTCTGGTCACTGTACAGCTGCATTATGACTAATTAACCTAACAACTGGGTCAGCACTGGCGCCAAAAAGATTTTTTATAGACAATTTAATAATTTGTCAAGAGCAAAAGCAGCTTAAAACTATGACTTAATAGCAGTGCTTTAATTTAATATTTCTATCAGGTCAGATGGAAGAGCTCCAAGCGGATAACCACCAAGAAAGCCTTAAGAGAGGCAATCTGAGGTCAGCACAATTAAAATGACACTTTTACAGTGTACTTCTTAGGCATACCATTATTCTTAAGATCAGTGAAGAATGTGAAGCAAATTAAAAAGATATGCAAAATCATAAGCAACAAGAAAATAATGGAAGATGAAAGAAACAAAAGAGATGAACATAAAATGAGTACCATTTGGTCAGCATGCTGTTTCTGCAAGATCTCCAGCTTGTAATCCTTCACATAGACTGAGCTCAGTTTGTCTTCTACTTCTCCCAGCCAGTTCAGGACTTCCACTTCGTCCTCTCCAAAAAGCCTGGCATTGCTGAGAGCTTGCCCCAGCAGAGCACCTTTTCTGCTGCACAGATCATGCACCTCACTGTACTGAGCATGCAGATAGTCTAGCCTGCGTGCCAACCTATCTCGCTCAGACTTGCAGCAAAGGGCAGAAAGCGAGTCTACTAGCCTGTCCACTTGAAGCACCTCAGGCTCATGGACTGCTATGTCTTCCTCTAGGCTCTGCAAATGACCCAGAAGAAGCCACCCAAAATGAAAGAAGTCAAAAGGAGAACAAAGGAAAAAATAAATGAACAAAATTAATAAAATGAATCAAATAAAAAATTTAAATAACTGAAAATGTAGACATTACAAAATATGAAAAGTCATGAATAAATTAAACAAGTAGACACGGCCAAACTAATAATAATAATAATAAAAAAGTAAAGTGAAGACAATCAAATAAAACACATTGAATTGTTGCCTAATCAGCTCCTGCCACCAATTGTCACGCATAACTTACCTTGTGGCGTAAGATCTGTTGCTGAATTTTCCCGGTCTGTGTACCAATTGGCTCAGAATTTGCTAATTTTTTCTCTGTTGCAGAAAGCCAATCAAATATCGGTTCTGTTGTTTCATGGAACTGTTTGGCTAAAACCAGTATGTCATCAAGCTGTTTATGCCTGTAAGGAGACCAAACCGCAGTCATTTCTTGGTAATCTAAAGCAAAACTGTAGGATTCCTATAACCTTTTCTCATCCACTGCAGACCCTTTCTTTGCCAATTGTACACTTCTTAAAGCCAAAGCTGCTCTACACCACAATACAGAATGACAGCTGTCAATGTCATCCTATAATAAAAATGAAAACCAACACACTTCCCCCTTTCAGTTGTCATAGCTCTCACTAGGTAAGAAAACTCTAGTGGACAAGCAATTGGCTGGCATTTCAGCATTGAGGAGAACAAGGACTTCAGAATTCAGGAGAATTGACTCAGATTGATTCAGTACAGGGACATTAAAGCAAATCTAAAGCGAAAAGCTTGTATGTGTAGTATGGATAATGAATAGAACATTAGTAGCGAAAAAAAAGCATCTCATATTTTTATTTTCAGTTATATAGCTTTTTTATAACATTGCATAATACTATTATAGCTGCTATTTTAAAACCACATTGTCTTTTCACTATAAAACAAAGCCAAAATAATGATCCTTTGACCCTTCCTGCAGTGAAACCTTATCCCAAGCTGTTTCTCACCGTTTCCTGGCTGCGTAAAGAGACACTGAAGTGAAAAATATTAGTAGCAAAGAAAATATTCTCATATTATTTTCAGTTATATACGCTCGCTTAAAGGATTATCAGGAACACCATACTAATACGGTGTTTGACCCCCTTTCGCCTTCAGAACTGCCTTAATTCTACGTGGCATTGATGCACATCCAGGACACGAAGCTCCTGTTCCATCACATCCCAAAGATGCTCTATTGGGTTGAGTTCTGGTGACTGTGGGGGCCATTTTACTACAGTGAACTCGTTGTCATGTTTAAGAACCCAATTTGAGATGATTCGAGCTTTGTGACATGGTGCATTATCATGCTGGAAGTAGCCGTCAGAGGATGGGTACATGGTGGTCATGAAGGGATGGACATGGTCAGAAACAAAGCTCAGGTAGCCCAAGGCATTTAAACGATGCCCCACTGGCAGTAAGGGGCCTAAAGTGTGCCAAGAAAACATCCCCCACCAGCCTGCACAGTGGTAACAAGGCATGATGGATCCATGTTCTCATTCTGTTTACGCCAAATTCTGACTATCGAGACTCATCAGACCAGGCAACATTTTCCAGTCTTCAACTGTCCAATTTTGGTGAGCTTGTGCAAATTATAGCTTCTTTTTCCTATTTGTAGTGGAGATGAGTGGTACCTGGTGGGGTCTTCTGCTGTTGTAGCCCATCTGCCTTAATGTTGTGCGTATTGTGGCTTCATAAATGCTTTGCTGCATACCTCGGTTGCAACGAGTGGTTATTTCAGTCAACGTTGCTCATCTATCAGCTTGAATCAGTCGGCCTATTTTCCTCTGACCTCTAGCATTAACAAGGCATTTTCGCCCACAGGACTGCCACATAAAGGATCTTTTTCCCTTTTCACACCATTCTTTGTAAACCCTAGAAATGGCTGTGCGTGAAAATCCCAGTAACTGAGCAGATTGTGAAATACTCAGATGGGCCCGTCTGGCACCAATAACCATGCCACGCTCAAAATTGCTTAAATCACCTTTCTTTACCATTCTGACATTTAGTTTGGAGTTCAGGAGATTGTCTTGACCAGGACCACACCCCTAAATGCATTGAAGCAACTGCCATGTGATTGGTTGATTAGATAATTGCATTCATGAGAAATTGAACAGGTGTTCCTAAAAATCCTTTAGGTGAGTGTAGTGTTTTTTTATAACATTGCATTATTCTCTAATATTTTCAGTTTACACACTACTCAACATTATAAATTATTTTACAGAGCAGCCCAGTGAACTATTGAACCCTTCTCTGCAGAAGAAAAGAAGATACAATGACTGACAGTTGAGATAAGCTTCGGAAGACAGAGCTCTCTGTGACTCTGAAAGTCATGGAGCTCAATGGCTCTTTTGCATAGATAACAACTGGAGTTTCTTAACTCTTCCTGTACTGGAAGCAATATTAGACTTACACTCACCTAACGGATTATTAGGAACACCTGTTCAATTTCTCATTAATGCAGTTATCTAATCAACCAATCACATGGCAGTTGCTTCAATGCATTTAGGGGTGTGGTCCTGGTCAAGATAATCTCCTAAACTCCAAACTGAATGTCAGAATGGGAAAGAAAGGCGATTTAAGCAATTCTGAGCGCGGCATGTGGGTGCCAGATGGGTCGGTCTGAGTATTTCACAATCTGGTCAGTTGCTGGGATTTTCACGCACAACTATTTCTAGGGTTTACAAAGAATGGTGTGAAAAGGGAAAAACCTCCAGTATGCAGCAGTCCTGTGGGCGAAAATGCCTTGTTGATGCTAGAGGTCAGAGGAGAATGGGCCGACAGATTCAAGCTGATAGAAGAGCAACGTTGACTGAAATAACCACTCGTTACAACCAAGGTATGCAGCAAAGCATTTGTGAAGCAACAACACGCACAACCTTGAGGCGGATGGACTACAACAGCAGAAGACCCCACCGGGTACCACTCATCTCCACTACAAATAGGAAAAAGAGGCTACAATTTGCACAAGCTCACCAAAATTGGACAGTTGAAGACTGGAAAATGTTGCCTGGTCTGATGAGTCTCGATAGAGTCAGAATTTGGCGTAAACAGAATGAGAACATGGATCCATCATGCCTTGTTACCACTGTGCAGGCTGGTGGTGGTGTAATGGTGTGGGGGATGTTTTCTTGGCACACTTTAGTCCCCTTACAGCCAATTGGGCATCGTTTAAATGCCACCGGCTACCTGAGGATTGTGACCATGTCCATCCCTTCATGACCACCATGTACCCATCCTCTGACGGCTACTTCCAGCAGGATAATGCACCATGTCACAAAGCTCGAATCATTTCAATTTGGTTTATTGAACATGACAATGAGTTCACTGTACTAAAATGGCCTTAACAGTCACCAGATCTCAACCCAATAGAGCATCTTTGGGATGTGATGGAACAGGAGCTTCGTGCCCGGGATGTGCATCCCACAAATCTCCATCAACTGCAAAATGCTACCCTACCAATATGGGCCAACATTTCTAAAGAATGCTTTCAGCATCTTGTTGAATCAATGCCACGTAGAATTAAGGCAGTTCTGAAGGCAAAAGGGGGTCAAACGCTGTATTAGTATGGTGTTCCTAATAATCCTTTAGGTGAGTGTATGTCACTGCTCCAAATGTTTTATTTCTTAGCTGTACTACACATACAAATGATTAGATTGTAATTTTTTTTTCTCGCTTCAGTGTCTCCTTAAGTGCTTCAGAATACAGGACAGTTCAGAGAAGGTCTTCTGAATAGATAACTTTTTTTAAAACTCTTCCTGTACTGGAAAACAATGAGACTATTTCCTTTGCTACTAATGTTCTATTTCTTAGCTGTACTACACATACAATTCATCACAGTATATCATAAGTTAGGTTCAGGTTTGCTTTAAATGTATTCTGTAGTGACATGCAATTACAGTCAACATGAAGTGAGAGCAATATGGAGGGGGACACATTTATTTCCCTTTAAACAACTTCAATTGTCTGGCAGTTCTGATGATCCTATGTCTCTAATACTTTTAGTCCTAGACCCTGAACAGGCACGCAGAACAGGTGCTCTGATTGAAGATTGACTAGATTAGTTGCATTTTTAGTTTCAGGAGTGTGATTCAAACACTGCTGCTCTTAAAGGTAGGACTGCCAGGTAACTAGCAATTATTTAAAAGGAAATAAATATGGCAGCCACCATATTCATCCCACTTCAGTAAACTTCATGGGAACCTTAAGTGTGGGGGATATGGAGGCTGAACTTTTTTCTTCAAATACTTAATATATTTTAAAATATTAAACAATACCAGTTGCCTGGCTGTCTTGCTGATAGTCTGCCTCTAATACTTTTAGCCATGGACCCTGAACAAGCGTGCAGATTAGATGTTTCTGCCAAAAATCTGACAATATCAGCTGCATGCTTGTGTCAGGTGTGTGATTTAGACACTGAAGCTAATGAGATCAGCAGGACTGCCAGGAAACTGGTATTGCTTAAAGAGGAACTGTAACGACAAAACGGCCCCTGGGGGTACTCACCTCGGGTGGGGGAAGCCTCAGGATCCTAATGAGGCTTCCCACGCCGTCCTGCGTCCCTCGGGGGTCTCGCTGTAGCCCTCCGTACAGCCGTGACGCAATATTTACCTTCCTGGCTCCTGCGCAGGCGCTCTGATGGCTGTCGGCGCCGAAGTAGGCGGAAATACCCGATCGCTGTCGGGTCTGCTCTACTGCGCAGGCGCAAGTTTCCGGCGCCTGCGTAGTAGAGCGGACCCGACGGAGATCGGGTATTTCCGTCTATTTCCGTGCCGAAAGTCGCCACAGCGCCCCTGCTGGAGCCAGCAAAGGTAAATATTGAAGCTACAGTCGGCTCTGTCGCCGGCTGTTCGGAGGGCTGCAGCAAGACCCCCGTGGGACAGAGGACGGCGTGGGAAGCCTCATTAAGATCCGGAGGCTTCCCCCACCCGAGGCGAGTACCCCCCAGGGGAGGTTTTTGCTGTTACAGAGTCTCTTTAAAAGGAAATAATTATGGCAGCCTCCATATATCTCTCTCACTTCAGGTGTCCTTTAACACAGCCCAGTAATTACTAAAGTGCCATGTGATAAGCATTATTGTAGTGTTGTATCCCCTAGAGCAGTGTTACCCAACCCGGTCCTCAAGGCCCACCAACAGTGCATGTTTTGTGGAAATCCACAGAGGTAGTTAATCAGCTCTGCCGAGATACTAATTACCTCACCTGTGCAGGTTTGTGGTTTTCTGCAAAACATGTACTGTTGGTGTGCCTTGAGGATAGGGTTGGGGAACTCTGCCCTAGAGTCAACATGGACAGGTATGCAGATGAGGGTAAAGCGGGTGGCGATCTTATGATGTGGCGGAGTTCCAATGAGGTTGCCACTACATCCATCCCAAGCTTCAGTAATAAGGCTGGTGGTTGGATTTACATGAGGCTCAATACAAGGGAATACTGAACTATACTCTTGTGGATCCTGATCAGACAGCACTGGCTAAACATACAAAATGCACTACATAGTGCTGCGTTCAGTTTACTTAATTTGTTTGCACTACAGGGTCCCTATAATGGATGAGGAAAATACAAACTTGTACAATAATGAAATAAATTCATCTAAATACCAGTTAACATATTTAGGAATATTTAGGAACATGTTAAAAAATAACAGTTTGCTGAAGAGGATTAGTTTCTGTTCATGACACACTTCAAGCTTTCAGCTTTTATGAAGCACACTAGAGAGGAATTCCGTGCGCAAGTGATTAATTCACAAGAGATAATTACTGCTTCCAGCTAAAATGATTAGAAACAGTATTATCTTTCAAGTTCTGCAATGGTATCTCAATACTCACATAAACATCACTCAACACTATGGGTATACTTGACTAATACAGCTAGTAGATCACACTTGCACAGATCCGATTAACTACACATACCCAGATTCTGGAATAACAGAACTGTTTACGTAGAATGCATATTATTTTTGTCAGGTTTTTAATAGGTTAACCGTTTTCTTGTATTCAGGCAAGTATATATATTATACAGAAATATCTGATTACTACTGCTTGCTTCAAGAAAGATCCACATGTTTATGCAACAGAAGCTTTGATATAGACCTGAAGGAGGATTACTACTGTATAACTGAAAACTATCTCACAGATACCACATGCTCGATACTCACTATATACACATATACGCCTCCTCCTCATTTATGTGAAATAGGCCAATTGCCCCGAGCTATGTCCTTGTTCTAGATTAACGCCTTGTACACAGGTTTTGTTCCCAGCTGAGGCGACCATTCAGGGTAATCTGCCTAGAATCAAGTGTGTGGCCCTTTGTTCTCCCTGATGCGTTGGTGAGAGATCCAACCTACCGGATCAACTCATCTGAGTGCAGGCCAACCCTATTATTTCTCCTTACCCCTCCCCCTGCTCTGTCATGTGTCATTCCTCTGCCCTCTCCATAGTACCAGAACCCTACAGAACGCAGCACTGAACAGTTACCTGAGGGTTTAAGTCCCAATCCCTGCAAGTGACTGAAATTGAAAGTGTGTACATAGAGTGATGCTGTGTAACCTCACAGTAGTCATCAAACTCACACATCACATCAATAAGCATTAAACGGAGAAGAAGATGGACTTTGAAGAACATGGGGGTCAGAAACTGCAGATTGCTAAAGATGATTTTCCCTGACCAATGCCACGTGGGCAAGTATAATTAAGACACAAACACAATCAGTTCTGCCATCACGTTGTTGTTTTTTAAAGTATACCTTTCTTCAGGAAAAAAAAAGTTCTGATAAAAGGCTGAATACTGAAGAATATAAATCAACATTCACTCCAAGTTCTCTGCATAAGTGAATAGTTAATTAGGCAATATTACTACTTCCTGATTACATTAAATCCTCCATAACAAAAAACAAAAAGCTTATGTGTGACACAGACCTCTTCAAGATGACAGACTGAGGAGAATAAATATCATCTCATCTCTCCCTGTTCTTTGCATGCTGCTGACTAGTTTTGCAATTCAGATTAAGAATGCAGTCAAACATGTCCTGAATATCACACATTGAATTCAGTTCAAACAGAATAAATTTGAGTGAATTGGTGGGCTATCCCATAATAACCTCGCACACCCAACTCTGGCAACCATTGGGGGATGGCAGGCAACCTACTGGGTAGAGATGTATAGGAAAATCTGCTCCCTACCACTGGGTCTTGTTCCTCAGTTCTTTGCTGTCAGAGTGTTCTTTCCAGCATGGCTTCTAACAAAACTAATGTCATCTACAACATTTGTTCTCAGTGACTTTAATAAGGGAACTACAACCTGGCCACCAATGTGTTTTAGTAAAGGTGGCCCATACACATCTACTGCAGATCAATCCCTTTCTGATCTGAATCATATTGAAGCAGGATCAATTGCTACTACTCACAGCAGGAAATCTATGGAAAATCAAACAAACTGCAGCATCGAGCAGTACAACACTATGGGCCGTTTATCTACTGCTCTACTGCTGCTCCTGCTTCGCCCTTAATTGACAGGTTTTCTGTATAAAACTGATTGAACTTATGATCAATCTGACATGTTGTTCAATAGCTTGCCAGCAGGTTTGATCAGAGTGAATCTCCTGGGAACCAAATAGGAAAAATCGATGTGTGTACGTGTATGGCCCGTTTAACCATAGGGGGAGTCATCACCTATGCTGGGTGTAATGCTCGCTTCACCAAGGGGATGGACCAGAGTTAGAAGCTTGGGGGAGAAGCAATACAGGTGCAAGCTTGCTTTACTCAAAACTGGAAAGGGTGTTCATGGCATCTTGAGGGGTGGTGATCCACAGACTTAAAATGATAGGGGAATGTGTACAGTCATGGCAAAGGGCCATACCATGCTGCCTGTAGAGCAACATGGAAAAAACAGCAATCCTTCAATGTAAAGATTTGTTTGTGCGGTTACATGATCATTGAGGCTCAAATTTTGCAGTGCATGAACTTTGGTCACTCACGGTTGCTTAAAAGCCACATAGACCGCAATAGTAAATGCAGCTATAGCGTTGCCCAGTGTACAATTTGGGCGCAGGAGGCACCATATATAAGCCAACGATCAGTGGGCATGTTGGAGATGGTGGCAATGCAGTAAGTTATCAGATGTTCTGTTTGCAGGGTTATGTTACAGAGCAGGTAGATAGCAGTAGGTTAGTGGACTGTATTTAGGCTTAGATAGTGGTAGGTCAGTGTTAGGAGTAGGTAAGGAGGTTAGTGTAAGGCTTAGATAGTGGTAGGATATTCTTCTTGTGGCTTCGCCTGGTGGCCAAATTTCCCCAGCACTCTTTTTTGATGTACGCCATTTGTGCCTTCCAACAGACAGCCACAGCACATACTTTGCTTCATAGGTGTAAAGGACCATCATCATGAAAAATGTTTTAAATACTTAAACATATACATACAGGACATTTCCCCACCAGAGCCACAAAATATTTGACAAAAGGGAGGGGAAATATCAGATGAAATGCATCAAATGACAAAGTGATTTTCAATTTGAGAACCAGTGATACAGCAGGAGAGAAGAAATGTGCAGGAGCATCGCTCACTGACTGGAGCCATACCTTGTTTGTGCCTTCTGCAATAAGGATGACCACCTCTCCTTAAGTGTATCTAGCTGGCGGCTTATTTTCTCCCTGTCTGCAGGATCAGCTCCCTCTGCAATTCTTGTCCCTTCCGCCTGAATCATGTCTACCGTAGCCCTTCGATCATCCAGAAGGCGCTGCAATAGCTACAGATGGAAAAGTTACATGTTATTTTACACCTTTTATTGGTAGATGGCTCCTTATTTAAACACATTTCTTTATTAGCTAAACCATAAGGAATTTGGCATTCTGCTGCCAAATACAGCTTTAAGAACGTGTTAGTCTAGGTATTGTTTCACTTTTTCTGCACATATAAGCAAATACTTCTGAATGACTGAAGCTTTCAGAAATTTTCCAGTGGGTTTTCCCCCTTTTTCTGGTCAATGCAAGCTGAAGTAGCAGTATATAAATGAATCTATGTACCTTTTGCTCTTGGATTTGAGCTTTCACCACTTTGTACTCTGCAGATGGTGGTTTCTGATTAGCAATCAAGTCTTCCGTGTCAGTCAGCCAGCTTAGCAGAGGTTCCAAAGCATCCTGAAACTTCCCACAATGCAGCAGCGCTTCCTGTAGCTGTGTCACCCTCTCTGCCACCTGTATAAAATATTAGCCTATTACTTGCTGCTATTTAGCAATCACAGGTGAGAAGGTGGGGGGGGGGGGGGGGGGGGGGAGGTCTGAAAGCTTTCATACATGAATGTGATTTAACAACCGGCTTGGAGAAATGAAGAAACAGTCTCAAGCTGTACAAGTCAGATGGTCTCATCTCAAACACCCACACACTGTCTATCTCGCTGGAAATTAAATCCAATTCCTCCCACCACATCTCTGTGCAATATAAGGTGTCAGTTCTACTGCTGATGGGATCGGCTCTCATAATTGAGCAATACTCTATTTTGCTTGCACTATTCATCTTCCTCACGCCAAGCCACACAATTACAATGCTGCAAACACACAGAATGAATGCGCTCACCTTCTTGTTCAGGGTGTTCCATCTGGCGTTCAGTTCCTCACTGTCATGTTCTAATCCGTGCACATCACAGTTTTTGTCGGCACTTTGAATCAAACCTTGGCCCAGGCCATTTACCTGCTGCAGTTTCATTTGAAGAGAGTCTACCTGTTCCTTCTGGAAAACCTGAAGAGTGAAATTACAAAGAAAAGCTTTTTCAACCGCAGTTAAATACACCCACAAAGCATTCATGACTGTACTATATGTGGCATAATGTCTGCCATCAAGCAATCCAGAAAAACAAAAACAGAAAATTATGTTTGCCTTTTTTCTTAAATAAACACATATAAAAAGACAAGCAGAGGTGTGCTAAGGGAAAACGGTAGTTCACATTTCATTTTTATTACTATGGTGGAGTGCATGGACAGCTTCTCATATTCTACTAACTCGGTTTCCCTCCTGCAATGCAATGAAGGGAAAAAAAGGCATCTGTGTTAAATATGTGATTTTGTCTTTTCCCCTTCCAACTGACTGCTGCTTTTTCTGGTTTCTGTATACTCAGTGCACTGATCACAGCAAAGCATATAGGAGGCAGAGCAACGTGCAGATGAGACACACTCAGGGGTGAAGCAACCAGAACACTGCTGTGACCTGACCAGCAACAGCTGCCACAAAGGATCGTGGAGAACACTCAAACAATTCCAGGATTAAAGCTTGGAACACGTCTTGAATTTTGACTCACTAATAATTAACCAATTTTACAACCTCCATGTAGTATGAAGGCCAACAGATTTTGAATGCTATGAACAGAGTGTAGGTTAGCTCTCATACTACACAGAGGTGGTCAAATTTGTCAGTGATTGGCCAATCAAAATTGGATGTGTGTACATGGCTTAAAGCGCTCCTCGTATTCAAAATTGACTGTAAATGTTTTATATCATATTTATGTCATTTCATGTTTCAGCACTGCATAAAGTGTTGTAGTTTGTTAAAACCAAACTGAAAATGACCAAAAAACATTGTTTATACACTATGTCCATCCAAATCCAGAATTGTCCACAAGCAAATCATTTATCCACATGTAACAGTATGTTAAATACTTGATGTAATCAGTACCGGAACCTTTTGGAATAGAAACTGTTTGTAAGGAGAGACTGTCTGTAACAACAGACTACTGGACATTAACTTGGCCACATGGAAATCAATACTGTCCATATTTCTGAGACTGGAACCACGCTAGTTGAAGAAGAAAATGTGGTTTCTAAAAGCAACTACAGTTTCTTTCCAATGATATATTATTTGAACCCATGATTTTAATTAACACATAAATGCAATGACTGCAACACTGGTGCAACAAACTGCAAGTTCTCCACCTGAGATTCTGCTTGTTCCTGAGCATAGCTCATCTACAGGGCCGGCCTTAGGTTTCACAGCGCCCTGAGCGTAACCAGATTTTGGTGCCCCCCCCCCCCCACATTCATCCTCTTCGCGTGTGAGTGCACCACACACATACACTAATGGGGGGGGGGGGGGGGGATGGCGGGGGGATCTGCTGCCTAAATACACTAAAAGGGGATCTGCGACTGCAAGACTAGTAGCCTAAGCCTATATACACTAAAGGGGGGATCTGCCTACATATACAAGACCAGATCCCCCCCTTAGTGTATATGGGCTTAGGCTACTAGTCTTGCAGTCGCAGATCCCCTTATAGTGTATTTAAGCAGCAGATCCCCCCCTTAGTGTAAGTGTCCAGCTACAGATCCCCCCCAGTATAGGTTAGCCAGATGAGTGCCCACAGTATAGGTAGCCAGTATACTTGTCCCAGCTATAGGTTAGATAGGTAGGTGCCCCCAGTACAGGTTAGATAGGTAGCTGCCCCCAGTGTATAGGTTAGATAGGTAGGTACCTGCAATATTGGTTAGATAGGTAGCTGCCCCAGTATAGATTAGATAGGTAACTGCCCCCAGTATAGATTAGATAGGTAGATGCCGCCAGTATAGATTAGATAGGTAGATGCCCCCAGTATAGATTAGATCGGTAGCTGCCCCCAGTATAGGTTAGATAGGTAGCTGCCCCCAGTATAGGTTAGATAGGTAGGTGCCCCCAGTATAGGTTAGATAGGTAGGTGCCCCCAGTATAGGTTAGATAGGTAGGTGCCCCCAGTATTGGCTAGATAGGTAGGTGCCCCCAGTGTAGATTAGATAGATAGCTGCCCCCCAGTATAGGTTAGATAGGTAGGTTCCCCCAGTATTGGCTAGAGAGGTAGGTGCCTCCAGTATAGATTAGATAGGTAGCTACCCCCAGTATAGGTTAGATAGGTAGGTGCCACCAGTATTGGCTAGATAGGTAGGTGCCCCCAGTGTAGATTAGATAGGTAGGTGCCCCCAGTATAGATTAGATAGGTAGCTGCCCCCCAGTATAGATTAGGTAGGTAGCTACCCCCAGTATAGGATAGATAGGTAGCTGCCCCCAGTATAGATTAGATAGGTAGGTGCCCCCAGTATAGGTTAGATAGGTAGGTGCCCCCAGTATAGGTTAGATAGGTAGCTGCCCCCAGTATAGATTAGATAGGTAGGTGCCCCAAGTATAGGTTAGATAGGTAGCTACCCCCAGTATAGGTTAGATAGGTAGCTGCCCCCAGTATAGATTAGATAGGTAGGTGCACCCAGTATCGGTTAGATAGGTAGCTGCCCCCAGTATAGGTTAGATCGGTAGCTGCCCCCAGTATAGGTTAGATAGGTAGCTGCCCCCAGTATAGGTTAGATAGGTAGGTGCCCCCAGTATTGGCTAGATAGGTAGGTGCCCCCAGTGTAGATTAGATAGATAGCTGCCCCCCAGTATAGGTTAGATAGGTAGGTTCCCCCAGTATTGGCTAGACAGGTAGGTGCCTCCAGTATAGATTAGATAGGTAGCTACCCCCAGTATAGGTTAGATAGGTAGGTGCCCCCAGTATTGGCTAGATAGGTAGGTGCCCCCAGTGTAGATTAGATAGGTAGGTGCCCCCAGTATAGATTAGATAGGTAGCTGCCCCCCAGTATAGATTAGGTAGGTAGCTACCCCCAGTATAGGATAGATAGGTAGCTGCCCCCAGTATAGATTAGATAGGTAGGTGCCCCCAGTATAGGTTAGATAGGTAGGTGCCCCCAGTATAGGTTAGATAGGTAGCTGCCCCCAGTATAGATTAGATAGGTAGGTGCCCCAAGTATAGGTTAGATAGGTAGCTACCCCCAGTATAGGTTAGATAGGTAGCTGCCCCCAGTATAGATTAGATAGGTAGGTGCCCCCAGTATCGGTTAGATAGGTAGCTGCCCCCAGTATAGGTTAGATCGGTAGCTGCCCCCAGTATAGGTTAGATAGGTAGCTGCCCCCAGTATAGGTTAGATAGGTAGGTGCCCCCAGTATTGGCTAGATAGGTAGGTGCCCCCAGTGTAGATTAGATAGATAGCTGCCCCCCAGTATAGGTTAGATAGGTAGGTTCCCCCAGTATTGGCTAGACAGGTAGGTGCCTCCAGTATAGATTAGATAGGTAGCTACCCCCAGTATAGGTTAGATAGGTAGGTGCCCCCAGTATTGGCTAGATAGGTAGGTGCCCCCAGTGTAGATTAGATAGGTAGGTGCCCCCAGTATAGATTAGATAGGTAGCTGCCCCCCAGTATAGATTAGGTAGGTAGGTAGGTAATACCCCCCCCCCCTAGGTAGGTAGCCCCCCCCCCATAGAGGAGGGGGGAGCCGCGGGGAGGGCAGCCCGACCTCTCCCTCCCTTCCTCTCCGGGCACCCTCCGTGCTCCCCCCCTCCGATCCGATGCAGACTGCTAAGGGGAACAACTCACCTGCCTGGTTCCGATCGCCGGCTCCTCTCACTTGCTGCTGGTCGCCTCTTCTACATAGCCGCTGATGCACAATAAACTTCCTGTTAGGAAGTTTATTGTGCATCAGCGGCTATGTAGAAGAGGCGACCAGCAGCAAGTGAGAGGAGCCGGCGATCGGAACCAGGCAGGTGAGTTGTTCCCCTTAGCAGTCTGCATCGGATCGGAGGGGGGGAGCACGGAGGGTGCCCGGAGAGGAAGAGAGGGAGAGGTCGGGCTGCCCTCCCCGCGGCTCCCCCCTCCATCACGGCGGCCACATGGGCATGTTTGCCCCATCACCCCCAGCAGCGCACCAGGGGGCGGAGCGAGACGGACCCAGCCGGGGCCCTGCAGTTGCGGCCAGGTCAGGTGGCACGAGCGCCCCCTGGAAGCCGGCGCCCTGAGCGATCGCACCGGTCGCTCAGGTCAAAGGCTGGCCCTGCTCATCTAGCTGTCTGAATACTATGGGCATGATTTACTACACTTGCAATACTTGCAAGAAACACTTGCAATACTCATCTGGATCCCATCAGGCCACAGCGAGGGTTGTTGAAAGGTTGAACAACTGCTGGCCAAGTGGCTGTAATCATACATAAACAATTTCCCCTTCCCCCACCCCTCACAGCAGCTAGTGTAGAAACAGACACCTTGCATCTATAATCATCATCATCATAAGTCATCTGCAATTTCTGTCCAGAAAGGTTTTTTTGTTTTGTTTTTTTTGCAGTCTGGTAAAGAGAACATGATGCCACAGAAGACTCAAGAGCCCAATCATCAGTCACTAAGTCTGGGGACTTTGCTTTTGTAATGTTAAAAACTTGTTTACTGCAACAGTAATGCAACATTCTCTTCTACCCAAGCAATATTACAAGGTGCAGAGCTCCTTGTGAATAAAATGTTTATTCGTAATATTTTATTAGTTTTTAATTTAAAAAGAACATAAAAATATGCCTTTTAAACATTTTTATATTTTAGTGCTTAACTTTATAAATACAACAAATATTCTCAGAAACACTACGCATTCCTACTGGGCACTCTGCAAACATATAGAATTCAAAGATAAAAGGAAACCGATTTTACTGGTATGCTAAAAAAATGCAATTACAATAGAATGGCGCAAAGAGAGTGGTATCTTAGTTCAACTCTACATCCAAAAGAAAAAATGTGCCTCATCTATCACAAGCACAATACAGAAAATAATCATGCAAGTACATTATAATAAAAGGAACCTTTCTGAATGACTGCTCTAAGAACAGCCATAAACTTAAAAAACAAATTACACTATTTCAGTAAGCTCTCTAATCACTCAGCGGCTAAGCAAGTGCAATATTTTACCAAGGGAAGAATGAGATCATGTGAATGGAGTGTGTTTTGAGTCATACGGGATAGGGTCAGGTCACAGACTACGGCCAAGATGAAATCACAAAGGGAACACACAGGAAACATTTATTTTTTTTAACAGTATTTAATGACTAAATAAGCCACACACAGAAACACTGTGCCCACTGTATGACCCAGAAAGTACTGTAACTGGATTTTATTTTTACTCTAAGAAACCAGTTTCCAAAATCATAATGGTCCTGTAGTGAGCATGCCAAAAATCTCTTGTGCAGTGTGCACACAGTGAGTTAGGATAACGGTTGTTAGGCAGTGAACTCCCACAATCTAATGTACTGTGTTACTGCGCATGCAACACAGAGTGAATGGGTTACTTAACATCTACCAAGAGGCTGCTATGACCGTACACGCAAAAAGGGGGCCAGGGAAATGTGGGCACACAGGAATCCCGATAGAGTAAAGCAGATAGCAAAATCTGCAAATTTACAGATATTCTACTAGTATAGTGAGACTGACAATAGTTAAATATACAGTAGGTAATACATACTGATATTTTACTATAGCTGCAACATAACCTTATCCGTACACAGAATCCTCCCTCTTCTGATGCGAAATCCAACCCACCCTCAAATCATAACTAATCCCCCCACACCTAACCTTAACCACCCACCCATTACAGCTAACCTTTAAACACATCCCCGCAAACAATGCAATTTTGTGGCCACTGCAGACACCCATTGACATACCAGCATTCAGGGGAAATTTGGACGCCCCATCCAAAATCCGGTATTAAATTTCCCCTCAATTTTTGTATTTCAATGGCCACCCATGGCGGTGCTCAAACTTCTGCCGCTAGCGGGTGCCCAAATTCCCTGTGGTCCTGCTATGAAAGCCCCTACATTTTTCTTAGCACAGGTCTACATTCTGGCAAGAGCATTTTACTGTAAGATTGCAATCTGACTTATTTTATGCATCTATTTGATAGAGCACTATCATAAAAACGTTCAAGAGATTAAGTTGGAAGGACCAGTAAAAATGACATGACATGAGGCTTGTCCCTTGCTGTAGAGAAGATGATTTGTGTTTATGAATGCCTGCACATGACATCACTAAGTGAAACACTGAAATTACGGCCATTTTTTAACCCTTGCTATTTTTTATTTTTTTTAACAGTAAATCACCCTGCAATGTCTGTCTGTCTTGTGCAACCAATATATGAGCCGTTACGCAGGCAAAGTGCCTGACTCCCAAGATAAAATGAGTCACAAAGCATGTGTCTTAAGGAAAACCAACAAATGTGCATGCTATTTATAGGACATGCCAAGCTAGCAAGCTCTACCTGCAGGCACAGTATTGAATCCTTTATGTACTAATGAATGGTCTTGAAACTCATACACTGAAGAGCTGATCCAGATAAGAGCTAAGCTACGGTACATCTCACAAACACAACTCGGTCATTTCTGAGGGAAATGGAAGGCTTAGCTCATATCCATGTAGGAAGCTGTCATTGTCAGACACAAAAAAGTAACTATAGGCATGAACAATAATGATGAGAAAAACCATGGCATATGTCCCCTGTGAATGTCAATTCATGCTTCTGTTATCTAGGCGGTATCTGAATGACAGCCTTAGTGCAATATTCCATGGTGCATTCCAGGGCTGTGGAGTCGGTACAAAAATCATCCGACTCCAGCTCCGACTCCTCAGTTTATGAAACCTCCGACTCCAGGTACCCAAAATTGCTCCGACTCCTCGGTCTGATACTTACCAGGGCTGTGAATTTGTTACAAAAATCATCCGACTCCAACTCCCGAATCAGACTCCTCAGTTCATGAAACCACGACTGACTCCAACTCAGACTCAAGGTACCCAAAATTGCTCCGACTCCAACTCCTACTCCACAGCCATGGTGCATTCAGTACTGTACACTCACTACAACAGGCATCTACCCCAATATATTTATGGATAGTTTCTACAAAATGTGGCCTGATTCAAATACAAATGTTAGAAAACAAACTGAATACACATTTTTTCCTACCGCCCCTGCAATGGGGACAGTATGCCATCTGCCAGTTTAACACTTGAGATGATTCTGTAATTTTCAAGCTGTATAGCATGTTATGTTAATAATGCATGGCTAGTTTCAGATTAAAATATACAATTAATTCATCTGTGTTCATTGCCTTGAATGGCCATGTGCAGCAACACTTATGTAATTTTTAATATCCACAGGAGGAGCTGATTTCAAAACAATCCATTACCCCACACAGAACTCTTGCTGCTAGTTTTTTGCTTCTGACCCATTTCCACTCTTCTCTAAACCAAAACAAGTTTTAGGTGGAGGTGCACATTAATATATATAAACCACCATGAAGCACATAGCTGTAGTAGCTTCCAACTGGGTAGTGTCTGATCTACAACCAACTGAAGAATTCAAATAGATCAAGAAAACATGGAGTCGCACCACTAACTGTAAACAGGAAGCCAGAGCTGTTGGCAACAATACATGAACCCTATATGTTCTTTGGTGACAGATTTGTTCACTGTGCACAAAAGAGATATAGCAGTAAATAAAGCAGGGAGGAAGCAAAACTGTAAGCTTTCTGTATGACAATTGTTTTCCTGGGGCCATTCAAGTAAAATGCAGCAATGTCTTTCGCTGCACTTTTCAGTTGTGGCACAAACCAGATTTGTGCACCTATCGAAACATCTATTCTGCCGACTTGCAGAATAGACAAAAATGGAACACAGAGAGCCACCAATAGTGTAGTAAGTTGGAGGAATATTAAACAGATTCGTATAAAAATGAATATTCACTAACAAGGGTAACCACTAAAGCAACCACTGATTAAATGGGTGGAGAGATTTGTCATGCCCCAAACCAGGTTAACCTCCCTGGCGGTATTGATGGATATATACGTCAATACAAAATATGCTGTGAACAGTATTGACATGCATACATGTCAATACTCTCCTGCACTGTATACTAGACCCTTGCTTGACACATTTTGGCAAGTTGAAGGAAAAAAAGGTTATGAAAATTAATCACTTTTTCGCAAAGAAATCCTGGGGAAATTGAACGCCAGGGAGGTTAAGAAGTCAATCTCTGTAGATGGAAAGAAAAAGGTGATAACTAGTGTTGAGCTCCGTGATTAAAATGAGACTTGATTGCCTCAGGTATGCGGATGGGAGGGAGGGGGTTACTTACCCATAAGTCCACAGTTCTCGGTGTTCCAAACGTCTTGCACGCGTCCTATTGGACGCGTTGCAAGACTCACTATGCACACTTCCTCCTTACGGCTTGAAGGTTTACAAACAGGTTTACTATAACACAAGTTCTATTATATCAGGGTTTCCTATATCAAGCATAACTCCCATATACTTATAATAGGGCTTGTTCAGGACAAGGACCCTCAGTTTACTATACCAGAATGTTTACTACATCAGAGTTACTATAACAAGGTTATACTATAGATAAATAACAATTAAGCAAACAATCACTCTGTAGAAAGTGGCTTTTCATCCAGGAGGCAATCCTGGTGTTGGTTAAGATTTGAGCACATTGGATAAGAGATTCTTCTGAACATTACAGGTTATTTTATTCATTGTTTATTAGACTTGTGTTTCTATTTGGAACTGAACCTTCTTTTCTTTCCTTTTCTTTTTGCATTGTATTCATAACTGGCACAGGTAGGGAGGTGCTTGCCTACTCTTCTATTAGGATTGAAATTCTCAGAAGAATGCAATAAAATTAATTCTTATACACAACCAGATACAGTGTTTCTGTTCGATTTTACCCCATTCAATTAAAATGAAAGGTTTTTTTTTGTTTTCGATTGAGAAATCAGGTGAAATTTCCCGTTTTTCTCTATTTTCTGATATTAAATATGTTGGAAAATTCAGACCAACTTAACCAAGAATTGTATTGTGTGTGATGGATTGTCAAATTGTCTTCAACCAGAATAAGTTATATAAAAGTATCCAGTACACAGTTAACTTTGTTGTTTCAATAAACAACAAAACGGATAGAATTATAAAAGTGTGTGTGTGTGTGTGTGTGTGTATATAATAAAAAGATGAAAAGAGTATGTTATGGTATGTAGTGAAAATAATACATAGCTAAAGTCCCTAGTATCTGGCACCGGCAGAGATCGCCTGATACATGCCCTTGCCAGTTGCTTAAGCACAAAGCTCCTCTCTCCCCACCGCAGGAAGGAATACTCACAGAGCCTCCAGCGGCGTCCTGTAGCACCTAGCGGCTTTCCGACATCCTCCATGTACGGCTCCCGGAGTGTCTCCTGACCCGTGTCAGATCACGTGACACGCCGCTAGGAGCTGCAGGATGTCACTGGAGGCTCGTGAGTATTTTATGCTTGGCAACACCCACATAACCTTGCAAAAAACAGTCCACTCAGGCATGCCAGTTAGTTGAGACTTCTAGAATTCTGGATAAATGGGACTTTGCTGTATATAGAATTGTGTTTTTTCCTTATAGAACTGTCGTATGTAACTGTATTGTACTAGGTTTATGTAATACAGTGGTTCCCTGAAAATAAGACTGTCATATTGATTTTTCTTTCAAAATATGTGCTAGTGCTTATTTTCACAGAGGTCTTCTATTTTGTGTGGGTAGCCAGATTCCCCCCCCCCCCCTCCTTTAGTATTTAGCCAGATTTCCCCTGTATATAGGCAGAGTTCCCGCTGTATATAGCCAGAGTTACCCTGTTTTTAGGCAGCGTTCCCCTGTACATAGGCAGAGTTCTCCTGGATATTGCCAGAGTTCCCCTATATATAGGCAAATCCCCCTGTATATAATAAACAAGGCCGGTATTCGTACAGGAAAAATAAATCATGCAACACGGGAGTCCAGATCTGACTCAAGGTTCCTACAAATGTACTCGAGTGGTGTCGTAGTTCACACCACCTTGTTGTCACAGGTCTACTAAAAGACTACTACATCCTTTATTTGCAATACTTATAGGTTTTAAAATATATGTTGGTGCATAGATTGCAGACCAAAGCAGGTGTCTTTGCCTATCCACCCCCCCCCCCCCCCCCCCCACACACACACACACAGTTCACTGTCAGAATGTGCGAACAGTTAGCTGGTCTGAGCGCACAAACTGTGGGGTGTGGCTAACCCTGAAGACTTTGGTTGCACAGCACTATTATTTCTTTTATAAAATCAAAACAGTATTGTGTGGGGTGTTCAATTGAACCACCCTGCAGCGGCTTATGCAAGTGCAATAGATATGCAATAAAACTGTCCAGAATGCTCAAATATGGCAGCTCTGACTTGAGCCGTGTGATGCTGGGGGATACTTTGGTGGTGGTTAGGGGTTCTCCATTTATTATTTTTGCACTTTATCTTGCTCCTGACGAAATCTGTTTAAGATGAAACATGTCGAGCACTGTTAGCACTGTATATATGTATTGCACTCCCTAATCCTTTTATTATTATTATTATTTAGTATTTATATAGCGCCAACATATTACACAGCGCTGAACAGTATATATATATTGTCTTGTCACTAACTGTTCCTCAAAGGAGCTCACAATCTAATCCCTACTATTATCATATGTCTATGTTTGTATTATGTAGTGTAAGTACTGTAGTCTAGGGCCAATTTAGGGATGAGCCAATTAACTTATCTGTATGTTTTTGGGATGTGGGAGGAAACCGGAGTACCCGGAGGAAACCCACGCAGACACGGGGAGAACATACAAACTCCTTGCAGATGGTGCCCTGGCTGGGATTCGAAACGGGGACCCAGCGCTGCAAGGCGAGAGCGCTAACCACTACGCCACCGTGCTGCCCAATCCTTGTACTATTCCCCTGGCTTGTTTTCAGCAATTGTGTGAGGGAGACCTGCAGCGACTCTGTAGATGCAAACACCCCACACAATACTGTTTTGATTCTATAAAATAAATAATAGTGCTGTGCAACCAAAGTCTTCAGGGTTAGCCTCAGAGCAGCTAACTGTTCGCACATTCTGACAGTGAACTGTGGGGGGGATAGGCAAAGACACCCGCTTTGGTCTGCAATCTATGCACCAACATATATTTTAAAACCTATAAGTATTGCAAATAAAGGATGTAGTAGTCTTTTAGTAGACCTGTGACAACAAGATGGTGTGAACTACGACACCACTCAAGTACATTTGTAGGAACCTTGAGTCAGATCTTGACTCCCGTGTTGCATTCCCCTGTATATAGGCAGATTCCCCCAGTATATAGGCAGATTCCCCCTGTATGACAGACTCTGGCACAGGTGGCAGGCAGCACGGCACAGTCCATGGCACAGGTATCAGCAGCCAGGCAACACAGCACAGTCTCTGGCACAGGTGGCAGGCAGCACAGCACAGACTATGGCACAGGTATCAGCAGCCAGGCAACCCAGCACAGTCCAGGGTACAGATAGTTAGGGGCAGGGAGCACATCATAGACAAGGCACAGAGCACAAAGCCTATGGCACAATTACTTGGTGTGGGCACAAATTACTTGGTGTGCAGCAAGGGGAGACAAACTGCTGAACTCACCATGGGTGGCACAGGGCAGGATCCGCAGCCCCTGGAAGGATCAATGGTTTCCCCAGCGAGCAGTGAGTACTCCAGGCTAGGCAGCAGGCCGGACCACGTGGGTGCAGGCCTGTCCACGTGGGTGCGGCGGAGGAGACGTGCCGCGAGAGGATGGAGAGGCAGGCCGGGGCCCCCACCAGGAGTTGGAACCGTCAGCAGCAGGAGCGGCGTCAGGATGCCGGAGCCAGGAGCAGCGTCAGGCTGTTGGAAGCTAGGGGATGCAGGGGCGGGCGGAAGCCAGACTGTTGCCGGGGGTGCGATTGTAGGAGCCATGTGACCGAGGCGACCTACGTGGGCGCCATCTTGGTCTACGCCGAAAAGCTGGGGCTTTGCCTCCAGTCTACCAACACACGGCAGGTATGGAAGGGCCTGAGAGCAGCCACGAACTTCAAACCAGTACCCCAAACAGCGACCCCGAGCCCTCGGCTGGCGGAGGAGCTCAACGAGTTCTACTGCAGGTTCGAGCAACATCCCAACCAGCCCGTGGGCCAAACAGCATCGGCTAGGGTGACCCCTCCCCCCGGCGAACTCGTCCCCCTGGCTCCTGTCGCTGCTCTGGAGGTAGATGTACTTCGGCACCTCCGTAAGCTAAACCCCAGGAAATCTTCCGGACCGGACGGAGTGTCGTCTATCTGCCTGCGTTCCTGTGCCGACCAGCTAGCCCCTGTGCTCACCTCCTTATTCAAGCAGTCACTATCAGACGGCACAGTCCCCTCCTGCTTTAAAGAGTAACTGTTAGCCCCCAAATTGAAATTTAAAACACTATTGCAATGTTTTATTTATTATATAAGTGAGCCTAAAAGCCAATGTAGAAGTTAAAAATCAAATTTTGTTACTATGTAACCTTTTCCCCCAGCTCCGGACGCAAGCCGCATATCAGATACTGTAGCATGCAGAGCATGCCTATGTCTGGCCGACCCCCCTCTCCCCCCCAGGACCAGGTGCCAATATATTCTCCCCACCGCAGCTGACCGCTCTGACACGGAGAGAGAGCGGCAGCACTTCCAGAGCAGCACCGCAGAGCAGCCGCCGCCGAGTCACATGTGAGAGAATCACATGTGAGAGAGATGCACGGCGCCGGCTGCTCTGCGGTGCTGCTCTGGAAGTGCTGCCGCTCTCTCTCCATGTCAGAGCGGTCAGCTGTTTGTGGTGCAAATAGATCGGCACCTGGTCCTGGGGGGGAGAGGGGGGTCGGCCAGACATAGGCATGCTCTGCATGCTACAGTATCTGATATGCGGCTTGCGTCCGGAGCTGGGGGGAAAGGTTACATAGTAACAAAATTAGATTGATTTTTAACTTCTACATTGGCTTTTTGGCTCACTTATATAATAAATAAAACATTGCAATAGTGTTTTAAATTTCAATTTGGGGGCTAACAGTTACTCTTTAAGAGGTCTATAATTGTACCAGTCCCAAAAAAAACAGGCAGCACCAAGCACAATAACTTCCGTCCAGTGGCCCTAACCTCTCACATAATGAAGCTCCTCGAGCGGTTGGTCCTTGCCCACCTGAAGAGGTCCACGGACGCCCTTCTAGATCCGCTCCAATTTGCATATAGGGCTAACAGATCCGTGGAGGACGTCATCAATGCCAGCGTGGCATACATCACTGAGCACCTACACAGCCCTGCCTCCTACGCTAGAATCCTGTTCCTGGACTTTAGCTCAGCGTTCAACACGATCTGCCCAGACATCTTGATCACCAACCTGACGCAGCTCGGAGTTGATCCTACTCTTCGAGCATGGATTAGAGACTTCCTGGCAGACAGAACGCAACAGGTGAAGCTTGGCAACTATTACTCCAGCGTCCGAACCACCAATACAGGGGCTCCAAAAGGCTGTGTTCTGTCACCTCTACTGTTTTCCCTCTAAACCAACAATTGCATCTCATCCGCTGACTCGGTGAAAGTTATCAAATTTGCAGACAACACCACTATCATCGGCCTAATTGGTAGCAACGGAGAGCATGAGTACCGCAGCGAAGTCGAGAGAATATGCAACTGGTGCAGAGACAACAACCTAGTTCTCAACGCAGCAAAGACTGTTGAACTAGTCATAGATTTCAGGAGAAACCCTTCCCCGCTCCCACCTGTCCTCATTGGAGGAACAGAAGTCGCCAAGGTAACATCTGTTCGGTTCCTCGGCTCGACTCTCACTAAACTTGAAATGGGGGCAAAACACCACCAAAATACAAAAGAAATCCCAGCAGAGGTTGTTCTTTCTGCGCCAACTGAAGAGATTTGGCAAGCCCAGGGAGCTGCTGACCAGCTTCTATACTGCCACCATAGAATCCATCCTCTGCTCCTCAATCATTGTCTGGTATGCTGGCGTGACGGCCAGTGACAAACACAAACTGCAGAGAGTCATAACGGATGCGGAGAAGATCATCGGATCTCCTCTTCCACCTCTTGATCTCCTCCACTCCGCTAGGATGAGGAAGAGGGCCACCATGATCTCCCGTGACCCCTCTCACCCAGGCCGCCACTACTTCAAGCTCCTCCCGCTGGGACGACGTTACAACTTCCCCCCGTCTGGCCCACATACCAGCGTGCTATAGCTGGGTCGGTCAGCCGGCCACTGCCGCTGTCACTGCCTGCCTTGGTTCTTATCCAAAAATGGACTCGCGGCCATCACCAGCATCTTATTACCTTACTGGTCCGCATTTGTAGCGGTGAATGGCCGATGTGAACTGTCTTCTGCTTTTCGTAATTGTATGTGTTGTGCGTCTGTCTTATACTCTGCCTATGCCATGTGTTCCACAAGCAATTCCGATTACAGCTCTTGCTGTACTTGGCGAAATAAAAGTGATTCTGATATACAGCCAGAGTTACACAGTATATAGGCAGATTCCCCCTGTATATAGTAGGATTCCTCCTGTATCTAGCCAGAGTTACCCAGTATATAGGCAGATTCCCCCTGTATTTAGCCAGAGTTCCCCTGTATATAGGCAGATTCCATCTCCCACCCACCCTCCCGCTTTACCTCCTCTGTGCCCAGCTTCTGGCCCCCTCCTTAAGAAAGTCGGATCCCCGAGGTTTATGCACGGCATAATTCAAACCGCAGATCAGTGGTGAAGGCAGCTAATGCAGTCCAGTAAGCACTGCCGTATACAGGAAGTGATCTCTGTTTACTTCCTGTACAGGGCAGTGCTGTTACTGGGCTACATGAGCAGCCTTTCACCGCTGATCTGCGGTTTGAATTATGCCGAGCATAAACTACAGGGGGATCTGACTTGGATGGCTGAAGGGAGCAGGACCCCAGTGCCAGCGGTGTCACCGCCTGGTCCAGTGTAACTAGAGCTTATTTTAGGGGGATGCCTTATATTTCGAGTATACTCGAAATATATGCTAGGGCTTATTTTAAGGGGAGGTCTTAAATTCGGGGAAACAGAAATCATTGAGTGTTTGTAGCAAGATAAATTGCATGAGATATTGACAGATGATCGTATGAGATATTGATAGATGTACAGAGATGGAATATGGTGATAAATGTCACAGTGGAAAATGTAGTTCTATTAAAAATGCACAATGATCAAAAATTGATTATTGCATAAAAGGTTGTCATGCATGAGGGTTTTCTATCTATCCAACTAAGTCTTTCCACATTTACGATCTTTTTTCCCCCGAAATTGCAGCAATCCCAAACACACGTGTGTGCTAAATCTTAAGCCCCGTCTACACGGGGAGAGATTGTGGCGATCCGGCGGCTCGATTAGCCGCCGGATCGCCTCTTCCGCGTGCCCGCCGCGTCCCCGCTCGGCGCGCGTGGGAATCAATACCCGCTCGATTTCCGCTCGTCCCCGCGCCGCTTATCTGCCGCTCGATTCCCTGCCATTGTCCCCTCGCGGGGAGCGAGCAGGGAATCGGCGGTGCTAAGATTCATCCTGTCGGATCTTATCAATCGAGCCGCATCAGCGGCTCGATTGATAAGGAGCATCGCGGCCGCATCTACGTGTGTAGATGCGGCTTAACAATTTCTACAAAACTTCCAATCAACTGAAAAATTGGATCAGATTGGTCAAATTAAATAAAAATAAGCATACCCCAAGTGCTTCAGTGACAACACTATTCAACACAGGGATATAAATTCACACAATTGTTATATTTCACAAAACAAGGCAGAGCAGAATTTCACCATCTATGCCCATAAATGCAGTACAGACTAGGTGGAAGGTGTGCCTGTCAGTACTGTCAGCATCATGCTATAAAAGCCTTGGGCTACAAAATTAGGAATAAGAATGGGTGATTAGTGGCTTCTGAAAAAGTAAATCTTGTGTGCTGACTTCTCTGTGACCTCCACTTTCAAGAGAAACAGCAGCTTTTCTTAAAAACCTTGTCTGGGAAGAGGTTATTTAATATCTGTCAGACATTAACCAATTCTAGTCCTGACTACAGTTTCACAAAGAAACAATTTCACACGAACAAACAACTCTATAGTAGAGAATTTGGACAAAATATATTACTTGCAACACATTTAGAACCCTGGGAAATGTACAGTTTTTCTGAGCATACGGTCATATTTCTAGGCTGTAACTAGCTAAGAAAGGTAAGGACATGCAACTGGCTTAGTCCCAGAAATCAAGTTATTTGTGGAACACACTATAAGAAGCAGTGACTAGTGTACAAAACCAATAGCAATCAAGACTGAACCATGTAGTGCTGGCCTGACTTTCCGACTCTGTACTTGCTCCCAGTTCATAATAAAGCTCTCTACAGACATAGGAAGGTTGTCAGAAAAGCAGACATGATCTGGCTGCCCTCAGGACTTCCCATCAGCTGACGGTGCAATGCATAGCAATCCAAAGCTTCTGTCTTTACGGATGAAGCACAGGACTAGCCACCACCAACTCTCCATTAGGGCTTATTAGAGTGGAAAATAGCATTTAAAAAAAAGTTTTGGAACTAGTCAAAAGTCTTTTTCATCTTCCAGTCCTAGTCATCCATCTCCACTAAACTAGAAATTTTAGCATGGAAATTAAACGCATACAATTGTTAAGTATCACATGAGACTAACACAAGAAACAAAGTTTATACATTGGTTCAAAACTGTAGAAGATGGTTTAAACAAGGACTCTAATTTCTTGTGCTGGTACGATGGGTTTTAAAGGGACTCCGAGCAGTGCAGAAACTATGGAAAGATGCATACCATTTTGAAGCTCCCTTTCTCCTCTTTCCAACGATATATAATTCTTTTAATTTTTCTATCTTTTCATTCATTTTTGTGCCATATGCTGTGTAAGTTGGTGTTCACTGTCACTATTCATTTTATTTGCTTTCATGTGCTGGCTTTAAATGCCAAGTACTCACAAGGCACAAATGTTGCCAGTCGCAAAAAAAAAGGAAAAAAAAAAAAAAAAGCATCGACAGCTCGTCGCCAGGTCCCTCTGTGCTGCAGCTGTACACGCGGCGCACAGAGGGACAGTGATGCGGCGGAAGCTGTGGCCGAAGGTTCCCCCCCCCCCGCCGGAAGCTCAGTCGATGGTGTGTTGCTGTCGGTAGTCCGCATACACACGTCGGACTGGCAACAGCTGTAGCAGGCGATTGACCGCGCCAATCGCCTGGCGACCGCTCCAAAGGACGACTGTTCGGGCGCGTGTCATACACACCGGCGACCTGTCGCCGCAACACGCGCGTGCCACATGGTTGCGGCGACAGTTGTAGCCCGTGTGTATGGGGCTTTAAGCTTAGAATTAATGGTGCATGTAACCAGCCCAGTTACAATTTGAACTCGGAGTTTACGATGCCTCTCCATCACCAGAGTCTGCTTCATGTCATGTTGAGGATTCTATTGATCTTCTCAATTTAGCCAGGATGCCTGGGAAAGCCTCCTCAGTAATGGCCCATACTCACGGGCTACAATTGTCGCTAGCACATGGGAGCGTGTGCGCGACAGACCGGCGACAGCTTGTCGCCAGGTCCCTCCGCATACACACTGCGGAAAGAGGGATTAGTGGTGCGATGGAAGCTGTCGCCGACGTTACTCCCACCCGCCGGAAGCTCCGAGTGATGCCTATAGGTTTGCTTTCGCTAGTCCGCACACACGCGGACTAGCGACAGTTGCGGCGGCAACTGTCGCCAGGCGATTGACCGCGCCAATCGCCTGGCAACAGCAGCGACGAGCGACTGTTCGGGGTGCGCGCGCCATACTCACGGGCGACCTGTCGCCGCAACACGCACGTGCCATGTGGTTGCGGCGACAATTGTAGCCTGGGAGTATGGGCCATTACAGTTGAGGCATCTAATTACATTTATGTTTGCTAAAGAATGTTTCTCCTCTGTATGTCAGTGTATATAAGCTGTGTTTTTCAGTTTTGGTCAGGAACCAGTCCAGCTCACTGTTTATCCATCTCTAAGTTAGCCAATAAATAGTATCATCCTGATTTAAAACTCCTTGCTTTTAAGTATCACGTAAAGGCCATCTTATGATTAAAAAAAGCTTAAAGGGATACTGTAGGGGGGTCAGAGGAAAATGAGTTGAACTTACCCGGAGCTTCTAACGGTCCCCCGCAGACATCCTGTGTTGGCGCAGCCACTCACCGATGCTCCGGCCCCACCTCCGGTTCACTTCAGGAAATTTCAGACTTTAAAGTCTAAAAGCCACTGCGCCTGCGTTGCCGTGTCCTCGATCCCGCTGATGTCATCAAGAGCGCACAGCGCAGGCCCAGTATGGTCTGTGTCTGCGCAGTACACTCCTGGTGACATCAGCGGGAGCGAGGACACGGGCGTGCAGGCGCAGTGGTTTTCTGACTTTAAAGTCAGAAATTCCAGAAGTGAACTGGAGGCGGGGCCGAAGCATCGGTGAGTGGCTGCGCCAACACAGGATGTCTGCGGGGGACCATTAGAAGCCCCGGGTAAGTTCAGCTCATTTTCCCCCGACCCCCCTACAGTATCCCTTTAAAGAGACTCTGAACTAGCTTCAAAAAGAAAGCTGGCCAAAGGAGCCTGCTGTGCCATTAATTTACCAGTTAATTTCATATGCCATTGTTAGAGGTTCCAAGCTGTTGCACAGCTTCTTGATTGCAAGACCTAGCCCTCCCACCCAGCATGGCAACGTGGGCTGGTGTACATGCATATGCTGGAAATAAAAGCTCGTTATTTCAAAATGAGTCTGTGTGGAAAGAACCTTTTAGAAGAAGAAGCAGCATAGGAGTATTCTTCACATCACCAGGGCTGTGGAGTCAGAGCGATTTTTTGTACCTGGAGTCCGTGGTTTCATAAACTAAGGATTCAGATGATTATTGTACTGACCCCACAGCCCTGCACACCACCACATTTTTCAAGAGATTTCAGAGTTTTTATAACATCCTACGTATGTGGATGTCACACAACCACCCGAAACTGGCAAGAAAGGCTGGCAATGCACAGTTCAGTGTTTACATCACTGATGCATATGCACCTTATTGCACACCCAGAAATGGCAGTCACTGCTTCAATCCAGTACTTCATTCATAGAACAGACAGGAGGAAGAGGGCATGTATGAGACTTGCAAAAGCTTAAAAAGGCTTAAAAACAGACACATAGAGGGGGGTAGAAGTAGATAGGTATGTTAAACGATAAACACTAAGGTGACACCAGTAACAACCCTTTTGTGTTTTAATTATTAAATATCAAATAAAAGGCAGTTACCGTACTGAAATATATAGTTGTGTTAGACGGTGGCACTAATCTTTTTTCTAAAACCTTTCTGATTATTTGGTTTTGCCAATTTCTACTTGTTTTTATAATTCAATCCAAGCTAGCACAGGAAGCATAAAAATAAACTCTTCCCCTCCCATGCCTGTAACTCCATTCCCTACACTCCTAAGGCCAATACAGGGAACACAAAGTCTTCAAAACATATACCCCGGACACCGAAGAATAAATCTCGCTTCAGTGCTTATATTCAGCAGGGGCATGTGTGCCCCTGCTAAAACGCCGCTATCCCGCGGCTAAACGGGGGTCCCTTCACCCCCAAACACACCCCTGCAAAATCAACGACCAACTTGGTCGTAGAATTTGCTGCTCTTGAGGCAGGGCTAACGGCTGCAGCCCTGCCTCTCAGCGCCGTCTATCAGCAGCGCATCGCCGCCTCTCCCCCGCCCTTCTCAGCGAAGGAAGACTGAGAGGGGCGGGGGAGAGGCGAAGATACGCGCTGACAGACGCGTGTGAGGCAGGGCTGCGGCGGTTAGCCCTGCCTCTATGCGGAAGAGATCCCCTGCTGCACGGAGGGGATTTGTGAGGTAAGGGACTCACGTTTAGCGGCGTGATAGTGGCGGTTTAGCAGGGGCACGCATGTCCCTGCTATCTATGAGGTCTGAAGCGAGATTCATTCTCGCTTCAGACTCTCTTTAAGCCCAACAGAAATCAAGGAGCGGACAAGCACCATCAAAAAGTAATAATATTGCGTATCAGGCTAATGCTATATAACAGTATACCAAACGTTGTGTGCAGAAAGGCCAACAATGACTGTAACAATTGACACAAAAGAGAAAGAGTTGGCCCTGCATGAACCGCACCACAAAGTATTGAAGTACAAAAAATAGCCTTTATTAAACCATACCAACAATAAAACCATTTAAAAACAAATCACACAATATAATATAAATAATGCCCTCAACAATTGCACAATAGATACTAAATGGTGTATCTATAAACACCTACAAGGTATGTGGGGATGATACAGTTGTATGCCAGTAGCGGTGTAGAAGTAGAAGAGTGAAACGGAAGAGATCCAGAAATAAAAGTGGATCAACCTGTGAAGGTGAAATTCCCCAAGTCACAATTGAGTGATGTTCAGACCCTGTGTCCAAGATGAATAGGACGCCCAAGTGTAGGGGCCAAGCGAGGCCAAGCAGTGAAGAATATAGAGCTCGGAGGGTCAAGCGTGAGTGTGAAGCTTACCGGCATGCAGCTGTGCGGAGGGATTAGTGTGTGGGAGCCATCGCGATTCGCCGCAGTAAGCGGCTTCTTCCGGGCATATGACGACCCGTTCTGCTAGTGGCTAAATAGTCACACCACGTGACGATTAATGACGCATGGAGGCGGCGGCAAACAGGGCGGAGTCAGGGGAGAAAAATAGTGCGTGGCCACACACGGGGATTGGACTCCACGTACTACATGACGTGATCGGCCATCCCCGCCCCTGTATCCGCCCCCCGGAGCCGCGGCCATATTGGTGGAGATAAAAAACGGGCATTGGCATTAAAATTGCATATGGTATAAGAACTAATAATGGGGGAATAAATTGAGCACAAACAATGACCACAACAAGGGCCCCCCTTCTTCTTTTTTCTTGTCAGGCAGTCACTGTTTGTGCTCAATTTATTCCCCCATTATTAGTTCTTATACCATATGCAATTTTAATGCCAATGCCAGTTTTTTATCTCCACCAATATGGCCGCGGCTCCGGGGGGCGGATACAGGGGCGGGGATGGCCGATCACGTCATGTAGTACGTGGAGTCCAATCCCCGTGTGTGGCCACGCACTATTTTTCTCCCCTGACTCCGCCCTGTTTGCCGCCGCCTCCATGCGTCATTAATCGTCACGTGGTGTGACTATTTAGCCACTAGCAGAACGGGTCGTCATATGCCCGGAAGAAGCCGCTTACTGCGGCGAATCGCGATGGCTCCCACACACTAATCCCTCCGCACAGCTGCATGCCGGTAAGCTTCACACTCACGCTTGACCCTCCGAGCTCTATATTCTTCACTGCTTGGCCTCGCTTGGCCCCTACACTTGGGCGTCCTATTCATCTTGGACACAGGGTCTGAACATCACTCAATTGTGACTTGGGGAATTTCACCTTCACAGGTTGATCCACTTTTATTTCTGGATCTCTTCCGTTTCACTCTTCTACTTCTACACCGCTACTGGCATACAACTGTATCATCCCCACATACCTTGTAGGTGTTTATAGATACACCATTTAGTATCTATTGTGCAATTGTTGAGGGCATTATTTATATTATATTGTGTGATTTGTTTTTAAATGGTTTTATTGTTGGTATGGTTTAATAAAGGCTATTTTTTGTACTTCAATACTTTGTGGTGCGGTTCATGCAGGGCCAACTCTTTCTCTTTTGTGTCTCTTTAAGCCCAAGCTACACGATACGATTCGATTATGATTCTATTTAAGATCCGATTAAATCCAACATGTCCGATCGGGATTCGATTAGATTCAATTCGCCATTGCAAAACAATGGCAAATCGAATTGAATTCCGATCGGACATGTCGGATTTAATCGGATCGTAAATAGAATCGTAATCGAATCGTATCGTGTGTATTGGGCTTAGGACAGTCACTTCTCTGTCTGACACAAATGTTGCAAAGGTAAACTAGCCTGGTAATGGAAACACTACTAGACGCTTTACTATTCAGCACCAGTCCACATCTTGTTCCACACAAATGTATTGTGTAGACCACAATGTTGTTATTCTGATGTTAAATTGCAAAGTGGTATAACTTTCACTTGAAAAAAATGACAAAAGAATGTTTAAGAAAAATAAAACATGAACCATGTAAAGCCTCAATTGAGACAGTTTTTATTGTCAGGAAATTATACTGAGTATTATGCAAACGTTTTTGCAAATTAGGCCATTTTTAGGAAAGTAAGGGAAAATATTTGCTGCACCAATTTTCAGGTCTGGACAAATGTGAAACACCACATAGCCGAGGTTCCTTATGCTAGGTACACACCTTGCAATTTCCGGTCTGCTCCCCTTTGATAACGGGATTGATTTTGTGTAGTACAGTAGAATCCCTTTATAATAAACTCCAAGGGACTAGGAAAAGTAGTTTACTATTTCAGAAGTTTATTATATCAGAAAGTATATTTATATAGATACAGTTGCTGGGACCTGAGGACTGAGTTTACTATAGCCAAAGGTTTACTATATCAGAGTTTACTATAACAAGATTCTACTGTAGTGATCTAACAATCAACCCCATTATTGATCAGGAGCAGAGCGGACATGACAGAAATGGTTGTTTCAACCTGTCGATCTGAAGGGAAATCGCACAGTGTGTACCTAACATTAAACTTAATGCTGCCATTCCTTTCACAAAGGAGACTGGAGGCACCTGTTCGCTAGCAGCACACTGGCCCTTTGCTTGCTTGCACTCTGCACAGGCAATGGAGAAGCAGCCACCGTATTGAGTCACATCTATGATCAGAGGTGCTCAAAAGCAACATACTGCATGTTTTTGCCACCAGGTATCCCCCCCCCCCCCCCCCCCCCCCCGAGTAAATTTTTGGCATGCGTTGGGTTACAATCCCTGCCATTTGGCTACGTTAAGTTGCAGCTGACAGGAACTCATGGCCAGCAGCGCTGTTCAGCCATTTGGTCTCTGATGGCGTGTCTGCGTAATATGTTGGCGCTTTATAAATAGAATAAATAAATAAACCCCTGCCTCCCCTCTCTGTCCCGCATGGGGGATATTCCACCTGGATACGTTGGCTATACGGTTATCTGATCAGCATTGGATACGTTGTGTGGGCATGCTAATCTGGATTTGCAGACACGTGGATGGAGCCTCTTCACACTATATGGAGAGTGCAGCTTCTACACCCTATTGAACTGGATTTGCTGGGGAGCAGAAGAGGACACCAGAAGACTGGTACTGTATACACTTCTGAGAACTGTGCTAACCCTGCTTGAGTGCTTTGCCCTGCTTCCAAGCTATATGTCTCTTTGTCTGTTTTCTCTTCAATTGTGACATACAGTGTCCGCTGCTCCCTACTATATGCAAGTGCTGTGTGCTGTATACTTTTCTACCTATCCTACAGTGGGGTGGACAGGATACCAGAAATCTGGTACTTCATGTACACCTTATATACTTTGCTGTATGCAATAGAGCTTGTCCTCTGCTTTATGCTGCACTGTCCTTGGCTGTGCTTGTTTGAACTGCTGGCAGTTTCTGCTGATCCTTGGATCTCACCTGTTACCTCTTATTCAGCTACAGAAGTGATTTTTTTGGGGGGTGACTTTACGCCATTTGTGGTACTTGGAATGATTGCTATATCAAGATTTACTTTATACTCTGCCCGGCCCTTCTTTTTGATATCTGCATTTCAACGTATTACTACTTTATGCCTACATCCATGGATCACAGTATTTGTCACTTTTGCAAGACCTTTGAGCCTATAGGATCCATCATCTTTGGTTCTCACTACTGCTATACCCCGGGGTGTGGTGTGAGGAGTGAATGTGGGGATATGGGGTGGTAGCATGTTCAATAGCCATTAGTTTTAATATACGTCTTGTTCTTGTTTCTACAAAAAAAATGATATTTTAGAATTATAAAGTTTTTTGTACTTTGTGGTCTCATAAGTTTTTCCAGTTCAGCCATTTATCTGAAATGTTTTATTTGCCCACCCGTGTCACAGATCATCGTCTCCCCCTAGCAATCTAAAACTGCTTGCTGACTCAAAAGCAGGGTAAAGTGCGTACACGTCTGATTTTCCCAAACGATCCGCTTGACGGATCGGTCAAAAAACCAGCGTTCTCAGCTGAACGATCGTTTGTACACACGCCCGATTTGACGTCCAAACGACCGGTCGTTAGAGCAGAGACATAAGTCTAATATTTGTCTCCAGTACAGGAAGAGTTAAGAAACTCCAGTTATTTGTGCAAATAGCCATTGAGCTCTGTGACTTTGAAAGTTGTGGAGAGCTCTGACTTCTGATTAGGTTATCTCCACTGTATTGTGTTTTTCTTTTGCAGAGAACAGTTCAGGACAGGTCAAAAGTTCACTGCCTGTTCTGCAAAAACTTTTAGAATGCTTAGTAATGTGTAAACTGCAAATATTAGAGAATGATGCAATGTTATTAAAAAAAAAGCTGTATAACTGAAAATAAAAATATGAGAATATTTTTTTGCTACAAATGTTCTAGTAATTACCCCTACTACACAACCAATTCATTATATCATTTTTTTTTCGCTTCAGTGTCTCTTTAAGGATGCATGAACTGTAGAATAATTTCCTTTATTTAGCATAGACTGTTAAGGTTTTATTATTTTATGTATAAATCTTTATTTTCTACTAAATGCATACAAAGAAATGCCTGGACTGATGCATCAAGGATCAGCAATTAAAGCTTAAAAGTATATTTACCAGAAGAAGATTACCATACAATATGACCATTACATTGATGGAAATCTGCTTTTGCAACCAAAGAAACAGATAAACAGCACGTTGATTTATGCAACCCAAGCTACAGGTTGTGTCTGCTTCAAAAGGCTTGCTGCCAGTTAGTTGTTATTCACTCCCAGAATGACCATAAAAATAGGCATGCAGGGAAAAATGCTTCCACTTGTGTCCCATATAATGCTCTTTCTTGCTTTGCTTCAAATGTGTTTCACAGACTACTACCCTCACAGATCCAGAAACCCGATTAATACATACCGTTACATGCATTCATCAATGCCAGTAATTATAGCCGAAAATAAAAGTATTCTAAGTAACAGACATCGGTCTCCTCTATGTCTGTATTCTATAAGAACCACTGCTTACGTATCTAGCAATCAGTGAAATGCTACTGTAATGTAAGTGGGATTTCAAGTTTAGCTCATGTCCATTAATGGCAAGAGAGACAAAGCAATATTGTAGAACATAACAGTGTTTGGAAAGCTTGCTGTACAGCAGTAGCAGGAAGAACATGTCAAACAATGAATTAATCAGAGTCCATAAACTGAACACTGGATAAAGAGCACATGGCATACAAGTGTCCTGATTCAGTTGCTATAATCATAAGGATATCAATTGTCTAATGCATGCAAACATATTATCAGGACTCAATTAAGAAAATAGAGCAAGGTAAAAATCTTGCTAGGCCACACAAAATAAAACCTTGAATGTCTTGTGTCTTGCATGTACTGTGATCCAATTAGTGATTACAAGGTGCATACAAACACACAATTATTATCACCTGACAATTATCATCGTACCTGATAACTAGGATGAGCATTATCCAAACTAGTTGCTCAGTTACAGCCAAGCTCTGTGTACTATTCCATTACTCTGGAGGAGGAAGGAAGATAGCACTGGCACGCAAATTAGTTGGAGGGGGACAAATGTGCTTATTCAACACTGTTGGCACACAGTAATTTTAAACACTGGGGGGGGGGGGGTGGCTGGGGGGAATCAGCTGTACACACACTAGATGATCCTGCATGGCCTCCTGGCCCAAGTTTCCTCAATAATTTATAAAAGGCATTATCTTCAGAAATGAGGGCAAATGGTGCTAATCGTTTCACTTGCTCTACCCAGATAAGACATATCACTCAGCAAAGAATAGTGATTTTTGCACCAAAGGTTTTTTTTCACATTTTTTTAAACATTTATCATAGAGAGAAGAAATCAGTGTACCACCTTCAAGCCTTCTCTCACACATTATACCCCATGCAGGTTGCTATTACCAGGATGCCTGAGCGTCCTGGTAATAGCAGGGGTCTATCACAAACTATTCCAGTCAGCATGGTGCCTAGCATGGGGGGAGAGATCATCATCCCATCCTGCACTACCCTTTTCTCCATGTAGGAACAAAATGCTTATCCCCACCTCCTGCTCAGGAAAGTGCGGGCAGCCACCCCAACACACGTAGTGACAGATTTCAGGGGTGTAGGTTATAGTAGGCTAGAAAAAAGGGGGCTTCCAAATATCTCTTATGACTACATGGATACATTAGCACAATTCCAGGAAAAAGTTACATGTATTAAAGAAAGGAAATCCCACCAATAGGCTTAAAACAGATTGCCTCACAGTAGCAGGGAAATGTCAATCTGCATACACATGGCAAGTGTGTAACAGAGTTGGCCCAACCAGTAGAGCTGTGCGCAATGTTGGGTGATAGGAAGCTCACAGGCAGCAATGTGTTTTTCCCTCTAACACATGCAGTTATATCAGGCCCAGGGTGTGCTAGCTATATGTTCAGCAAATGCTGTGTGTACCAGTAAGTGAAAACATGTATGCTGTTGCTAATGTGATTCCTCAAATAATTCCATCATGCAGCATCTCTTAACTATAACACTGCTTAAAGAAATGTTATCTTCCTCAGCATTGTTTTAGCACTGCATACAGAGTAAAATGACAGCCTGCCAGGCCTCATGTTAATGCATTATACTGCAAGGGGTGCAAAGTGCAACCGATTACAGTGACTGATGAAGATGAGTATGGCTTGCACAATTATCTACATTGTTTAGATAGAGCCTAGACATTCCTCCAGCAGCACATTTCTCTGTTCTTGACATGCAGGAGCTCACCGCCTACATCAAGCTATGAAAAGCACTATGCACTAGTGATCTATAATTAACCGTTGGGTGAACAAACTGTATGCTAATCAGGAAAGCTATGGTTATGTAATCGGCATGTCCCATCATTTCATTGGAAGCTTAACCAATTTGCCAACTTTATTGGTCAAATCCTCTGTGAGCTTTCATTACTCAGTTATCTATCCTGGGTTTATTACATTTCAAGGAGGAATTAAATAGCATTAGAGACCATTCAAAGATCAACCTTCACTGCCTGACCACTGTCATTTCCTGGCAGATGTATATATCACTAACCAATGCACACACTGTATCTTTACACAGGCCTCCTGTATCACGGTCAGCAGAAGGAACTGAAATCATTGCCCCAGATTAACCTCCCACATTACAGCTGCTGCCTTCTACAACTGCTCTGAATCTAACTGGAAGCTGTGAGAGCATTCTAGTAGAGACACAGGTTATTCAAGTGCCCACACACTATACAATTTGATAGCTGGAAGATATTGTTAACCTGACCTACTACAACCACTTCCAAATTCTATTACTTTGCACTGTCAGATATTAGACAAGTCATAAACACAAGTGGTAGCTCTGAACTGTTCGATGCAGTACAAAGCTATGCAAGTGTCGATCGTCTCCCACCCACAGCACTCCCCACCCTACTCATGCTGGCATTAATCCTGACATATCTGATCAATATTCAAATGATAATTAGATCATAATATTGGTCGGAGATGCCATATTTTAAGAGGTTTTTTCGTTAAGAGTTGATGAAATTCAAACTAATGTCGAATCTGTTAAAAAAAATTGAATAGTGCACTGGTAGCTTCAGACCAAGCCTGTGAGCATATAAATATGGGAGCCGTGAGGTGAGAGCTCTACAGCTCCTAATGTAAGGCTGGATTCACACTGTACGCGCTGCAGAACGCATAAGCTATAATGTGTGTGAACGGCAATGAAGACTGGACATAGATGAAAACCTCATACTGCATCTGCGCAGGGCGCTCCCGGCGACGGGAGTGCGAATGAGGACGCGCGCGGCCAGAGCCAGTAACTAAAGAAACTGAGCCGCGGCGGGGGACCGGAGGATCCCTGAGTGCCGTTACCGGCACAGAGTGGCTGCAGAGGGCTGGCAGAAGCCCCAGGTAACTGAAACACTTTATGACATTACAGGTTCCCTTTAATGCAAATCCTGCATACAGTGAGTTAGAATAACATGATCCGTTACAACGTAGTACTGTTAAAAGGCTCATAGATTTGTATGAGCAGGGAGATAATATATAGAGTTATTCTGAAATGCAGCTGATGCAGTGTGAAAGTACCGTAGGACATCACTAAAACTAATCACAAGAGCTTACAATCTAATCCCAACCACAGTTATTGCTTACTATACCTATCATAAGCCCAAGGCAAATTCTGATAGGAACCAATTAAGCTACCAGTATAAAGAACTTTGAAACTCCAGGCAACAATCGTTGAGGCCAAAATTGGAAAACTGGACCATAGCTCTGCAACAGAAAAGCACTAGCCACTACCCACTGAGCTGCCCTAAATGGAAGATTTCCCCTTACTTCTTCCATCAAAGACTCAGTCTCTTCAATGAGGACTTGCTCAGCACTGACAATAAAACCTATTAGAACATAACTGATGTCTGATTGTCACGTATCCTTCCACACAAAGTGACAGCATCACCAAGAACAAAAGAAGGGTTAAATCTCCCTAAAAGATATGGAGATAGCTATACATACTCAACGGCAGTTGTAATCTTTATTTGCTCAATGCAAAAGCGATGAAGAATAAACTAATGCACACGAAGCAGCCATCAATTGAAGGAAGTGGGGGAGGGGTATTTAACAAAGAAGAAAAGCAGTGAAATCTAGAAATGTTACTGTGTCCACTGCAAGCATCCTAAAAAGATACTGTTTTTTTCTTCCTTTCTTCTGAAAAGCAGTTCAGACTAGATATCTGAAAGAGACTGTGAAACTAATAGTATACCGTAAGGGAGGCTTTACACTTGTCTGTGCATAAAACACAAACCGTTTTCCACGCTTGAATATTCAGACACTTGGCGTGATCATGTGCGTTTAAATGCATGCATTTTTTTCACAGAAGCTAATGACTGTCAGCGAGGAAATACAGGGCGTGCAAAATCATGTTGCAGGTTGTACTTATTTTCTGAATGCAGAAAATGCATTTTAGTGTCAACTAGCCCATTGATTAATAGGAGTTCTTAGTTTCAATGTGTTTTATTATGCAGATAGTGCACACACAAACAGACAAGTGTGAACCCTGCCTGAGGGCTGAGCCAGATTGCTAGCACTTTGTGCTCTGTCGGCACTGTGTTTGGAAAAAGCACTCTTATTGACTTACATTAAACCTGCAGCAAAATCATGACAAAGAACGATCACTGTGATTTTGAAAAATCCTGCTGCTATCCTAATGAAAGTCAATGGGATTGCTTGTTTTCAAATCGCAGCGTGGACTTCGCCCTAAAGGCCGGTTCTCACTGCAGGCGCTTTACTAAGCGCTAGTGATTTGAAAAGTTCTTGCTAATGTAATGCTATATATGTGTTCTCACTCGTGTGATGTGATTTTTTAAAAATCCCCCATAGCCTTACATTACCAAGTGATTTTCAAAAAATTGGCGCTTAGAAAAGTGCTTGCTGTGCGAACCAGCACTAAGAGTTATGGCTAATTCACACTACAGGAGCTTGTCTAAGCGCTTTGTAATTTTAAAAGCTCTTGCTAATGTTATCCTGTATGCGTGTCCACACTGGAGCAATGTGATTTTGTCAAAAATCCCCCATAGCATTGCATTAGCAAGAGCTTTTTAAAATCTCTAGCGCTTAAAAAGCTCTTGTAGTGTGAATCAGCCCTAAGTAGATACAAAGAACATATACTTGAATTGTCTTCCAAAAAAGGGCTCAAAAGTCAAGCAACCTGCATTTGCATATAGAGATATGTGCAAGCATAAAAAGCCTAACATGGTGTATGTTTCATGCAAAAGATGTAAACAAACTTGCAAGATGTTTATGGATGCTATACAATATTTGTTACCTGTGTGTTTGAAGCAGGATCATTTGCTGTGTCAGAAGGAAGAGTGCTTGCATCGCCATGAATATGTGAAGAGGTGGTATCCTCACAGGTAGCATCCTTTGATACATCACTAGCACTTTGTAAAGCCACACAAGCTCCTCCTTGTTTCTCTGGCAGCACACCATTGTCTGTTTTTATTGACTCAGAGCAGCTGCCATTCACATCTGATAGCTGAGCACATGTATGCAACTCTTCTGATGCACACTTCAAGTCAGAGGTGTTCTCATCAGCTGTTAGTGGGATTTGTACTTCTATCACAGCTTCTGGAACACATGGGCACTCCTCCACTTGTCTTGTGCAACCACTGCCCTTACAATGGGGCTCACATGACTGTTGAAACTCATTGCTATGTGAATTCCCGTTATGTATAGGAGACAAGGAGTCTGGGGTACTTTCTGATGCTGTGCTGTATTCTGAACAATCTTCATTGGACAAAGGAATATCAGTGCAGGATTCAGTGACAGGCTGGTGCAAATCAGGGGAAAGTGGGTCATCTGCTTCTCCAGAACTGTTTAGGGAATCATCACCACCAGCAGATCCATCACAGATCACTGGTTGCTCCAAAGTGCTGGAATCCAGGTCCAGATTGATAGGATCAAACAATATTTCAGAGTCCTCATATTTAATTTTAATGTCAGAAGTAGCTTCACTAGATGAGAGGGAAGATGGACACACTGTAAAAAAACACAAGTGTGAACTGTCTGTGTTCTGTGGCAGACAACCTGCCCCTTCACATGTTATTCTGTCCTCTGTATTCCCATCATACCTCTGAGTCTCCACTGAGCCAGACTGAAAGTGGAAATCCTCAGCACTGTCAGAACCTGGAGACTCCTGACCATTATCTTCTGAGCAAGGAGGTTCCATTTCTTGACTGACTGACTGGTCTACAGTTTCAGAAATACTAATTGCACCTGAATCCTCCATACACGATGTATGTGCTTCCTTAACACTGATATCTTCATCTGTGACACCAATTTCAACAATAACGGCTATATCAACCAAGTTTAGGTTTGGACAGTTTTCCCTGATTGCCTCATCATTATAAGTGCTTGCTTCAAGAACATCTTGTAGTTCTTCCAATTCACCTTCAGATGTGAAAGTTGGCATACTGTTTATACAAGTCTCACCTATCACTACACCTTGAAGCACACAGCTCCCCTCACCACTGAAAACTGCCATTTCACCCCCATCAGACACCTCATCACAGGAATCAGCAGAGATAAAATCAATGCTCTGAAAGGATGCTTCACAAGTCCAGGATTCATCTGGCTGCTCCAAGCTGCCCAAACATGAATCCCTTTCTGTGTCACATACAGGTGACTGAGAGTCTGTGTGATAGACCGGGATGAGGGGCTCAGATGAATCCTCCTTCCCTCCTGCTACAAGGTCAGCTGTACCACCTATGCTTTTATAGTCCAAATTTTCTGAAGATTCACTGCCCAGCTTAATTTCAGGCAAACACCTACATTCATTACTACTAGGTGACAAATGTTTATAAGCTGACGCCTCCACCGGGGCAGCAGGAAGCTCTGGTAAAGTCACACAAGTGTTTGTTTCTTTGTGAAGTGTTTCAGTGGAGGTCACTGCTTCCTCTGGACTGCTGACAGCACACTGATTTGTTACATTAACTGGACAGCTGTTTACATTTAATTCTTTACAAACCTCTAGCGGGTCCAGCGTACTTGTTATAGGCTTGTTGGGTAAAATCGAAACGGTTTCAATGGGACATTCAGCTTCTGCTGGAAAATTAACAGAGATCGTACATCCATCCTTGAATAACTCTGTACTAGCATCTTGTACTCCATCCACTTCAGAGATCTTGCTATCTTCCTGTGCAGCTTTGTACAATTTACCAGACACAGCATTTGATTCACTCTCATCATGTATGCTTTCTTCCACCAGCTCTGAAACTGGTTCCTGAGCCTTTGCAGACTCATCTTCTGTCTGGCACTGTTGCTCCAACTCCAGGAATAACTGGTCAGAGTCAGAGTCTGAATCACTGTAGCTGCCCAACTTACGAAAACGCCTTCTTGCCATGTTTTCAGCACTAATAGAAGGATAACTGTATTCTTTGCTAGAATCTTCTGAGATATGCCACGGAGTAGCATCAATGTTTAAATTATCATCAGGAAAGGAAGAAATTGAGCCTAAATTCCCAGATGAGCATTTATCTGGCAAACCTTTTCCTGTATAACTATTACATACGTCCTTTAATCTACCAGACAATGTGTTCCTGGCACACTCTGTCACCAAAGCAGGATGTGCACCACCGGGCTCCATGTCTTCCCACTCCTCTTCTGCTTCCATCAGCATTTTTTGTTCATCCTCCTCAAACTTAGGCTCAGATTCTGTCTTTTCTCTCAAATTTGGCACAATAAGAAAATCCGAAGATTCATCCAATACTTCATCACTCAGACATGGAGATAAAGGCAGCGTCTCTATTATACATTCCTCATAAACCATTTCAGTGGCTTTATGATGGCTATCAATGACATTTCCCTTGATCAAACTCTTTAGTGCCCTTGGCCAGGTGGCACTAGGAAAGCTATGTCCAGGCTTTAGTCGGGTACATAAAGAAGCTGCATTGTCTTGTGCCAGCAAAGGATCCTGCTCACACTCACTATCATTATAATAATCAAAACTCTGAACATGTTGGCATCGTGAGCTTTCAGTATGTTCTAAGCTTTGGTCGGCTGACACCACAGAAGAGATGGCTGGAGTCCTACTCTGGTCCGATGTGGATGATACAGTTTGTTCACAAGAAGAGTGCTTAGTGCTGTCAGGCAACAACTGGCTGAACTCGGTTTTATCATGCAGTGAGTGGTTTGAGTTGCCTGCCTCTGAAACCTCACTCAGAGAGGCTTCTATACGTTCTGAAAAGTCAGGGAAGTTTGGTGGCATAAACGCCTTCCAAGACCTGCGGTTAACATTTTCCTTGCGTTCAGGATTTGGCCTACGTCGTGGTGGCACAGGAGCAGACTTCAGGGTATCATTGCTCAGTTTAAGTGCATCAAAGATAACTCGCTCATCTAACTTTTTTGTTTCCAGAGACTTGGCATCAGGGGGATTTGATGTGCCCAAGGTACCATTGCTTGATAAAGTGCTTATTTCTGCTCTGTCGATGGTAGTCTTTGAGGGCTGACTGAGCTTGCAGCCCTGGTCAATCTGTTCATTTATCCTCATTGTATCATAGATAGAACGCTGAGGAACATAGCAATCTTCAATATAGCCATCCTCGTCTTCACCTTTCCCCAGGCATGCTGGGTTTTGGCGCAAACAGTCTGGGCGGCTAAGTGGCTTCCCCATGGTTTGCACCTAATCTTTATCAAAGTATGAGTCCTACATTTATATCCAAAGAAATACATTCATCGATAGCCAAAAATTTGTAATCCTTAGTGACTCTATCGCCATTTGTTAGGAGATGCTGCATACACCATTTTCAGCAGCAGACCATAGCAAAGGAATAAACCCAGACACAGAAAAGGTATGCAGCGAGAGAAAGGATATCCACAGTCATCAGGAGTGAATAAAAAAAACAAGAAAGTGTAGAATGTGTGATCCTCAAAGGAAAAGCCTTTCTAACGGATGTAGTGAGGGAGCTGTTAATCCTTCTCCAGCCTGGAAGCCACATCCTGCTCTCCTGCCTCTCACTCCCAAGACTGGTCCAGCTGCAGCAGGGAGCTGGGAGATGTGGGTGTTATTATTTGAAATGAGCCTGTGAGCGGATATTCCTGGAAGTTCACACACAGGAAGTTCTTTAATAGGGGTAAAGTCTGCAGCTTCCTGTGAGAGGCACATCATGGCATTGTGTCCTATAGGTAAAGCACCCTCAGTGACTGGGTCCTGAGCAGCTGCTGTTGTGTGCAGCAGGCAGACATCACACGACACCGAACCGATCTGTGACAGGAAAGAATCAGTTCTCGGCAGGCTATCTGTGCGTTACAAGGCACTGCATGGCAGAATAAAGGGTAGTTGTTCATTCCCACACAAATAGGAAAGAGCTATTATGTCCTCCTCCTCTGTCGTGCAAATGCAGCCCGTCACCCACAACTCTCTTACTTGCTGCGCTGTGGGGCTTTGTCTGCTGTGATGTGGAATAGCGGAGCACCAGTGACAAGAGGCCGCCTCGCTGTCTGCACAAACCCTGCTGCCAACTCTATCGGACACCGCTCTGCCTCTCCGGCGCCCTCCAGCCGCTCGGCACACGGCACATCAGGGGGAAAAAAACTTCTGCGAACAAAGAGCTTGATGGAGGCTGCGCTGCTGCCGGGGGTGATGCCAGAGATCTCCCAATGTCACTCCGCAGCTCTGGATCACTCGGGTCTGGCCAGCAGAGTCTCCCGGGCTCTCTCCCCGAATCCATACACCGCACTGGGAGAAGAATAAAGTCTGCAGGAATCGGGCTGAGGGAACCACCTCCCGGGCTCGGCGCCGCCTCCACAACCGAGTACCGCCTCCGGGACTGGCACCGCCCTCAGCTAACGGGTACTATCGCCTCCTCTGGTGGCACTAGCTTCCCGATCTGCCATGCTGAACGCCCCCTGACAAGCCACACTGCTGCGTAGCCAGTGCTGACTGAGGGCAGATGTGTGATCTGGCAGCTGGCATGTCTCGGCTATGGCAGGGGAAATGCACAAGTACCAGGAAAGCAGCAGGTGTCACACTATACTGTACATAGTACATGTAACAGTGCTGCTGCTGTGCACGGTATATACGTCGGTACCGGACATTCTAGATCCATTGTTATCAGAAAACATGCAAGTTGTCAGTCTCCAGCAGCTTTCCAAAAATGGCTCATGCATCGGTGCAGGGCGGGGGATGGGAAGTGCAGGGGACAAACCCAACAAGGAAACAGCACAGAAGATAAACTGCTGGAGTGGAAAAGGAGGGGGAACAGTGAGGTCGCATAGCAGTCACCCATCAGGGGTCACAAAGCTGAGATGTGTTTAGCAGCACAAACCATGCAGAAACATACAGCCGGGATAACAGAACGTAAGGGTTAATGGAAGAGTACAGATAAAAGCCAGAACTCCCATCCTGGTTCTGCTACATACATCAGGAATGCCAGGAATTCTCAGCGAGCCCACACATCATTCTCAGACAGCAGGGCAACTTTTCATTCCCCATTGGGATCATTGCATTACAAAACACACTAGGAAGCATTACGCATTCCGATGATGATCCCAGGCCTCATCAAAATGAAGGCAGAATTTATGAGTCAGATCTGTTCTAGTTGCAAACACTGCACCGTATTCAGGTGTCAGGAAAGATGTGCTGTGAACTGACAAGGGAATATGCTAAGGAAAGTGGGAGCTACTGCTAGATTGAATATTTTTTAGTGGCATTGATTATCTGGTTCCTGAAACTTGTATATCCATGGATTACCCTATCAAACCTATAAAATACAACAAGGGTAGACTGGATGAATGTACTTTGAATACTTTAGGTAGTCCGGTAGTCCCTATTATTAGAAGTGATAATATTGTACAGTATAAACTCAAAGAAAACTAATATAGTAGAACTTCAGGTATAGTAAACTAAATGTTCAGGTCCTGGCCAAGCACCATTATACAGTGCAGGGGCGTAACTAGGCCCCACCGGGCCCCCCTGCAGATTTTCTGAGCGGAAAGTGACGGAAGTGACGTCAGCCGCTAGAGGGAGAAGTCTCCGATGGAACGCACGGAAGCAGGTATGTATCTGCCCGCCGCTCGCTGCCCACCACAGCCCCACAGACACTTACGAGCTGGAGGGGAGCGCAGAGGGGAGAGCCCCGAGGTGAGGGAGAGGGGGGAACTACCCCTCTCCCCGCCGACTGTGGGCAAGGCTTTCCCCTCATGCTGCCACCCCTCCAGCACCCACAAAACGGCCGCGAGCGGGCGCAGGGGCTGCAGGGCCTATTCCTACGCCCCTGATACAGTGGTTTGCAAAAGTATTTGGCCCCCTCGAAGTTTTCCACATTTTGCCATATTACTGCCACAAACATGAATTCATTTTATTGGAATTCCACGTGAAAGACCAACATAACGTGCTGTACACGTGAGACGTGGAAGAAAATCATACGATTCCAAACATTTTTTTACAAATAAATAACTGCAAAGTGGGGTGTGCGTAATTATTCAGCCCCCTTTGGTCTAAGTGCAGTCAGTTGCCCATAGACATTGCCTGATGAGTGCTAATGACTAAATAGAGTGCACCTGTGTGTAATTTAATGTCAGTACAAATACAGCTGCTCTGTGATGGCCTCAGAGGTTGTCTAAGATAATATTGGGAGCAACCATAGCCGGCCTTTGATATGAGCGACCGGAGCGGTCACTCAGGGCGCCAGCTTCCAAGGGGGGCCTATAGCTGGTTACCTATACTGAGGGCACCTACACCTGATTTCCTATACTGAGGGCACCTATAGCTTTACTGAGGGTTCCAACACCTGGCTACCTATACTGGAGGCACCTACGCCTGACTACCTATTGGGGGGGGGGTGGAGACCTTCAACTGACTTCCTATTCTGGGGGCACCTATGCTTGGCAACCTATATTGAGGGCACCTACACATGAGATCCTATACTGGGGGCACCTATACCTGGCTACCTACCTATACTGAGTCTGAGGACGTTTGGGGGGGGGGGGGGGGGCTGGCGCTTTGCGGCTATAACGTGTGGTGCAAATTGTCAGTGCTGTGCTATCATTCTAAATGGGGGGAAGGCGGCTAACTGTCCCACGGATTGCTTTTATTAATATTCCTGAAAAGTTCTAGCCTTCATTTTTAAGTGTATTCAGGATAATGCACTCTTTCCATCCATTCGTGGTTATTAATAGTATTTTTTCTATTATACATACGTGACAGAGATCTGAGCATTTGGCGTGATGTGTCAACGTCAAAAAGGCTGGGAACCACTGTTCTAGGAGATATCTCAGGAGAAAAGGGGAATTGCATATGGGCCTGTGTGTGCATGCGTGCGTGCGTGCGTGCGTATATGCACGTGGGAAGAGGATGAAGGGGGGGGGGGGGGGGGGACACAAACATCAGGTTTCGCTCAGGGCGCTGTGAAACCTAAGGCCGGCCCTGGGAGCAACAACACCATAAAGTCCAAAGAACACACCAGTCAGGTCAGGGATAAAGTTATTGAGAAATTTAAAGCAGGCTTAGGCTACAAAAAGATTTCCAAAGCCTTGAATATCCCACAGAGCACTGTTCAAGCGATCATACCAAGACAAGGCTGTCCACCTAAACTCACAGGTTGAACAAGGAGAGAGCTGATCAGAAATGCAGTCAAGAGGCCCATGGTGACTCTGGACAAGCTGCAGAAATGTACAGCTCAGGTGGGGGAATCTGGCCATAGGACAACTTTTAGTCGTGCACTGCACAAAGTTGGCCTTTATGGAAGAGTGGCAAGAAGAAAGCCATTGTTAACAGAAAAGCATAAGAAGTCCCGTTTGCAGTTTGCCACAAGCCATGTGGGGGACACAGCAACCATGTGGAAGAAGGTGCTCTGGTCAGATGACACCAAAATGAAACTTTTGGCCAAAATGCAAAAACGCTATGTGTGGCGGAAAACTAACACTGCACATCACTCTGAACACATCCCCACTGGCAAATATGGTGGTGGCAGCATAATGCTCTGGGGGTACTTCTCTTCAGCAGGGACAGGGAAGCTGGTCAGAGTTGATGGGAAGATGGATGGAGCCAAATACAGGGCAAACTTGGAAGAAAACCCCTTGGAGTCTGCAAAAGACTTGAGACTGGGGCGGAGGTTCACCTTCCAGCAGGACAATGACCCTAAATATAAAGCCAGGGCAACAATGGAATGGTTTAAAACAAAACATATCCATGTGTTAGAATGGCCCAGTCAAAGTCCAGATCTAAATCCAATCGAGAATCTGTGGCAAGATCTGAAAACTGCTGTTCACAAACGCTGCCCATCTAATTTGACTGAGCTGGAGCCGTTTTGCAAAGAAGAATGAGCAAGGATTTCAGTCTCTAGATGTGCAAAGCTGGTAGAGACATACCCTAAAAGACTGGCAGCTGTAATTGCAGCAAAAAGGTGGTTTTACAAAGTATTGACTCAGGGGGATGAATAACTATGCACACCCCACTTTGCAGTTATTTTTTTAAAATGTTTGGAATCGTGTATGATTTTCGTTCCACTTCTCACGTGTGCACCACTTTGTATTGGTCTTTCACGTGGAATTCCAATAAAATTGATTCAAGCTTGTGGCAGTAAAATGACAAAATGTGGAAAACTTCAAGGGGGCCGAATACTTTTGCAAACCACTTTAAGTATATGGGAGTAACGCCCGGTATAGTAAACCCAGATATAATAGAACTTGGGCTATAGTAAACTGTTTTTTGGCCCCTGCAGTATTCTGTATCTGGCTATAGTGGAAGGATTCTGTGCTTGCATGCATGCACAGTGGCTACTGACTGGCTGAGTTAGCCAGCTTTCCGAAGGGTACAGCAGCTGAAGGGAGCAGCGCAGAATGATGGCGAGGAACCAGGACTACAGGGGGCTAGAGGAAGCCCTAGGTACGTTTTCTCTAAATAATCCCTTTGAGTGGTAAGACTTATGCTTCCCGTGCAAGTTGTTGCATGATTATTGCATGCGAATCCCTGCATATTGAGCACTGTTCTCCTATGTACAAGCACAGGCCTTTCGAAGATTGGACCATAATGCAGCTAGTGGAAACAAGCCCCTTTCCTAGAGAATTGCACAGGAAGAAGGTTCTGACATTGCTTACAATATGCTCTGCTGTCTACCACATATTCTTATGTCAATAAAATCTGCTACTTAATCATTGATGGAGTATTGTGTCAGAATAGATCATACATGTCAAATGGCCCTCCGAGCCATTCAATTTGGCCCTCAAGTGCTTTCCCCACTTTACATTATGTTTGGCCCTCTCTAGACCACCAGGGAAGCTATATTGGAGGTGAAGCCCTAGAACACCAAGGAAGCTAATCTGGGTAGGTAGGGAAAAGCACTAGACACCAGGGAACTGTATATGGGAGGGAGGAGGACAACGAGACACAAGGAAAATGTATAGGGGTTGGAGGGGAGCCATTAGACACCTGGGAACTGTAAGGGAGGAGGGTGGCCAGTAGACATTGAGGTTGGCCGGCGACTAGGTCCCAGTGTTCAATTTCGTCCCACTTTGTATTAGAGTTTGACACCCCTGGAATAGATGGGGAGCTGAAATGTGCAGATGCATGGGATGGATTTCAACATTCGAGCTGGTTACAATACATATAGGCAATGTATAACATAGGTAAAAATACAAACGGAGAAGAGAACCAGGAATATGCCAATTAGAAGAATCTTACACTTACACATAAATGACAGATACTCCATGTAAAGAGCAACAGTGGAAATCAAGTGGTTACAATTATGTGTACACATAAAAGAAATGTTGCTACTGTAAAAGCCCCACTTGTGTCCCATTCATATTTTATTGTCACTTCATATTTCTTCTAGTCAGATTCCTAGCATAACTTGGTTGAATACGTCTGACATACAAAGTATGCACAAGATAGGAGGCTATCATAAGCCTGGGTAGCCACATAGCAAGTTATAAACAGCTCTATCACAGCTGTCTACTCCATACAAACTGACAGCTGTGTTGGATTGGGTGTGTCAGGAATCCACATTCAGACAACGAAGCATTGACAAGAACCCAGATACACAAGCACTGACACAACCGCCTCTCTTATATCTATAAACAAGCTTCAATAAATCATAAGAAAAACACAAGGCCAATTCACAAAAGCCAACATTTACCAAAACTCAGCAGTTTTTGTGTACCTAAGAGTCTGCTCTTAACTTTGTTTTTTCTTCTAATGCATGCAGACAAATTGCACACCTATACCAGGCTATATCTGCCAGTGATCAGTAATTTTGGTGTTTTATTATTTATTTATAAAAGCGCAGTCAAATTACGCAGCACTTTACAGAGTATACTGTCTTGTCACTACTGTCCCTCAGAAGGGCTCACAATCTAGTCCCAACCATAGTCATATGTCTATGTATGTATCGTGAAATGCATGCATCATAGTCTAGGGTCAATTTAGGAGGAAACCAATTAACTTAGCTGTATGTTTTTGGGATGTGGGAGGAAACCAGAGTGCATGGAGGAAGCCCATGGAGACACGGTAGAACATGCAAACTCCTTGCAGATGTTAACCTGGCTAGGATTCAAACCAGGGACCCAGCGCTACAAGGTGAGAACGCTAACCACTACGCCACCATGCTGTCCAAATACCAAATTAACATAAACCTAACAAAAATGTATTGCAAGAAGAAAACTGTAAACGCTACATTAAAACAAAGCCAGTACAAGCTACTGAGTAAAGCTTGCTGTCATGATTTACATCATAGAACACAGTCACTGGCCTCAATTCACGGAGCATTATCAAACGTTTAGCAAACACTTTATCAAACGTTTGATAATTTACCTCATGGGTAAAATCTCCTTTTGAATTCACTAAGGTGTTATATATTTGTTGAACGTTTTATCGGTAAAACATTCCATAAATATATAACACCTTAGTGAATTTAAAATGAGATTTTACCCATGAGGTAAATTATCAAACGTTTGATAAAGTGTTTGATAAACGTTTGATAATGCTCCGTGAATTGAGGCCAACGTATCGTACAGCTTCATAGATTCCCAAGTGCTATTTTTAACTAACCAGTAGCTGGTCGATTATTGTGCCGTTAAGGAGTGATGTGTCAGATATGTCATTCATTACTATTAAATATAGAAAGACGGTCATATGATAATAATTTTGTAAACAAAAGAAATATGTCTGTTTCATGTGAGAAGAGACAATCAGTGTTCCCATAGTAACAGGGCTGTAGTTTAATGTACCTTTAAAGTAGTAGACACTGAATATGGACACTTAAACAAGCCTTCCTTGCATGGCAGCACCAACTATAGCTATTTCAATGAAGCTCTGAGTCATTTTGTGAGTCAGAAATTCAAGCCTGTAACAGGAGGATACAGCTCTTCATAAGGACAAAGGAGGACCAGGAAATAAAGGCTATTCTACCATGTGCTGTTCTACTTTTACCAGGACTTTATGTGGTGTCTTTTGTAAGTGACTGTTTGCAAGAGATACCAGACTATGCTGAACAATCTGGCAGAGATTTAAAAGGCACTTTCATTAACATTCCCTGGAGCCTTTACTACTGTCTTGATTCACCTAACCTAGATTTACTAACAGGCATCCTCAAAAGTGGGGTCATATTCAGTCCTATTCAGTAACTGAACAACGTTGTGTGTGTGAAAGAGAGAGAAACCGGAGCTGCAGCAACGCTGTATAACCAGGGGGCGAGAGCTGGGTGACAGCCTTCGTATCCAGGAAACCTCCTGGCACACTTGGAGTCAGCAGACACTATTCTTCTAGCTAATGCTAGAATTGCACTCACGATTCCTACCACAGTGTAATTACACAGAAAGTAAAATCAGATATTCTAATCTGGATAGATTGACTTTACTGGGTATTTTATTAATCACTAATAAAATCATGTACATGTAGATTTCTATCACTGCTGCTCATTGTGGCTCCAGGCTTGTGTTCAGGAAGATTTTACATATAAAATGTATTGTTTGTGGCTCATTCTGTCAGAAGACACTATAGGGTTTCCTCTTCAGAACTTAGAAGTCACAACTTCCTGGCACCATGCACACACTTATCCATGGAGAATTAGCTAAACATCTCTAGCTCTCCAGGCAGTTTTCTGGCACAGTTTGACTTCTATGTAGTTCATGCAAAACCACATTCTTTTCCTGCTATTGTCTCCACTTCCCATGAGCTCAGACACTACCTTCCCTAGATTCCAAACTGCAGGCATTCAGCCATGAACAGATACTGCGCCTTAAACCGAAACTTACAACACAAAGCTTGTTTACTAATTATGGCCTGAGCCCACTAACGCATTTGTGTCCGCTTTTCACCATCTGTACCATTGATGTGTTGCTGAAAAGGAGACACAAATGCATTAGTGGGCTCAGGCCCTTAAGGTCCATTCACACTAAAGTGTTTTGCCGCTATCGCTTTTTAAAAGTGGTAGTGTAATAAAACCCTATGGGCCCGTTTTTACTTGGGCAATTTGCTCTAATCGCCGCAAATCACTCAAAATTGCGAAACGCAAACGTGTCGCCTGCACCATTTTCAGGCGATTTCCCGGCAATCGCGTTTCGGTGCTATAGAAGCGCTAAACGCAATTGTGGAAAAATCACCACAGTGATCCGTGATTTTTCTGCGTGAAATCGCGGAAAAATTACTCCTGCAAAACGCCCTGCAAAAATCACCAGCGTTTTTGCAAACGCAAGTGTGAATGGGCCCTCAGGGCCCTTTTCCACTAGAGCGATTGCTGAATCGCAAAATCGCAATTCGCTAGGGTTTGCTAAATAACATAGGAATTGCGGTAGGTAATTTCCACTACTGCGATTTGATTTCTACAAACGTGCGATCGCGCCGCGGAGCGATTATTGCAGTGACTTTGCTATGCTATGCAGTGCATAGCAAAATCACAATCATCGGGAAAAAAAAAAGGACTTTGCAGAATCACAATCGCTAGCGTTTAGCGCAAACGCTAGTTTGCTAGTGGAAAAGGGCCCTAAGTGTGCATAATAGCACTAACAGGAGTTTCTGTAAACACATGATTTCCTGTTACCCATAACAACAGATTTCACCATGTGGATGCTGTACTTTGCATTATGCTACTTGGTTATTGAAGAACATATTTACTTGCCTTCCTTTTAGGCAAACCCATATGACCAGGGCCGGATTTGTACTTCTTACCGCCCAAGGCCGACTATTACCAGCCGCCCCATCCGAAACCGTATCCTACCACCTCTCTCCTCACACACCCATCCAAACATTCTTGAGCCGATGGTGTCCACTATTGGGGCTAGTGCCGAGGTCTCCATGGCAACGTGAAGTGAATCAATCATGTCACACGGGGGAACTGGTCAATCAAGCGATCTACAGGTGATGGGCGAGGTGGGAGCCGTCCACCAGACACACATAGTCAAAAGTGGCTCACAATTGGACATTGGGTGGGGTCAGCAACACGTAAAAGTGAGTCCTGTACCCACTGCTGTCTCCAGGGTAACAGCGCTAGCCAATCAATAATTAAGAAATGGGTACTGTGATGAGAGGCTGCTTTCTGTATTCTGTACTATTTTCTGGTGCTGCCCCTGGTCCTTTCATCCCCCACACCAAGTGTGTGAGACCCGGCCTTCTGTAACTGCCTGGAGCTGCTGCTATGTCATTGGACAAGGTCTGGCTCTTTGCTAGTCACACACTGTTCACAAACGTTTGGTTAATGGACTGCAGCTGCCTGTAGCACAGCACAGGCAGATGCCAGCTGGTACTAATAGTGCAGTTATCCTGACCACTTTCATTTCTTTGGACACTTGCAAATAATGCCCACTGTCTGCAGGCCGCCCCTTGTTTATCTGGTGCCCTAGGCCATGGCCTATGTGGCCTTGCCAGAAATCCGGCCATGCATATGACACACTTAACAATCGTTAGCCCTGCATACCATATGGTAAAGCCAAAAGAATGGTTAGTGGGTTCACAGACGATACTGGTCAACATTATCAAACAAAGTTTCAAGACTACCCAGGCCCTGTCAAGCCATAATCAATGTATCAAGCAGGAGCACTCATGTAAGCAATGTACCCTGTTCTGGTGGTCTTAAAATGTCCCACATGTTACACTGTCTACTGCTAAACTGCTAAGGAAAGTGTTCCAAATCATAAAAAACACAACAGTGTAGCACAGATGTTTGTGCTAAGGTGTATATAACTGTATAAATAAACATTTTTACAAGTATGTTATTTGCTACTAGTATAAGCAGGGCTGGAAGGGCTAGTGCTCATTCACATGCAGAACTTGCATTAAAATTGAGAGCCCATGTTAATCAATGGGCTCATTCACATCAAATGAAACAAATAGTATGTTGTATTTTTTCAGACAAGGTATATGTTTGCATATCTAATGTATTTTATGCAGGCACGTGTTTTAACACGTCACGGACGGTTGCGTGGCCGCAGACGCGTCCTTGAACTGCCCGTAAAGAAAATGCGATCGCAATCGATTCTCTACATCGATTGCGATTAAGATCGATGGAATCTGGGCTCTCTCTTCCTCTCAGCAGAGAACTAGCAGTAATTTAGGTGTAGGGTGCCGTCACGGAACAGCCGTGAGAAACGCGGGCGAATCTCGAAGATCCGTAGTCGATTTTTCTGATTTCCTGGTTAGATTTGTGTAGTCATGGCAAGCGATCAGAAACTGACATTTCTTAGTTTAAAAGACAGGTTTCTTTTTCTCCTTCCACCAAAAGGCAGGAGCCTGCGGCAGAGTGTCCCAGGCACCCAGCTGTGCTAATGGCCCATCCATCAAATGAAGTTGATAAGCAGCATGGCAGAACCAATTTATTGGGGAAAGGGTCAGACTCTCTGGCTACAATCCCAGCAGAGGAGCTGACACGTAGCTTGCGGCCCCAAGCTTCAAAAGAACCTTCACCTAGAAATGACCTGCTGTAAATCCCAGATGTATATAATATTCCATAAACTACTATATTTGTCATATTTCCTATGTTACAAGGCTGCCCGGCCCTCCAAACTCACAGAGAGTGCCGAGCTGTGTCGGGCGCTGGTTCTGAGAAACTTTCAGAACATTCCGAGGTAAAGACTGCCAGTTAGGCAGTTCGAAAGTGCCCTGATGATACCACAGGAGTCCCACCCTTCATGTTTGGTATCAGGGTGCTGGGTAAATCGGGACGGACCTGAAAATGTTAGTAAATCTGCCCTGACCTGTATGGTCCTGTGAGATAGAGCCCATATATGGTTAGATATGATTTCTGGTCCCCAGGACAAGGGGAGGACTCATCTCATATTAGGGGGTATGTGGCTCCCGCCCTCACTCCCTCATACTGGATCAGGGGCATAAGAATGGCAGAGGAGCCAAACTCAGTGTCCTCCACTTTGAACATCATCCTGATAATATCCTTGCCAGCTTGAGGACATGCTGGCACCTGGTTTGTTTGGACTTTGCTACTGAACTGAACTGAAACCAAGAACTTTGGATTTTCCCAGAAAGGACATCTTTCCACGAACTAAGTATTTTCTCCCTTTTTATTTTCCATACTGGCTATTAATGTTTTTATAATTGTTGATTTTAATAATTTTCTGTATATATTAATTATTTATGTTGTATTCTTAATAAAAGACGCTAACCGTCCTTTATTGATTCAGCTACCCTGCTATTCAGCTGCACAAACTGAACCTGGCTTCTGGAGAGACGCTACTATTGTCGCTAGCTAGACAGAATAGAGTGTGTTTAACAGTTTTTATTTGCAGGTCTAGACTTAGCTAGTCAGTGGGCTCCTCTGTCCCATGGTAACAGAGGTGGTGGCAGTTATACCCTGAAAAAGTGTGTAATTTGTAATTACCGTAACTCACAGGCTCCCTTCTAGTCGGTCTGCTGCCCAAATTCCAGCGGTTTCTGCGCACCGACTGCGACCACAGCTTGCATGGTCTGTGTGCTGAAACCGATTGGAAAGCAATTTGCGGTCCGGCCACTAGGGGCCCTGTGACAACACATACCAACGCAGATATTATGTGACGCAAAACACACATGCAAACACCTCAAATAGTGCAAGTACAGTCTGAAATGACACTACCGCAGAAAACGGAAAAATTTGTCCCCGAGTAAAATGCACCATAAATTACCCTTTTCCATTGTAGTGGTCGCTAACAGTAGACATTATTAGTCTGACAGCTCTAAACCTCTTACTGACAGGTTTTGGACTAGTCCATCTCCTTGAGGGGGATTACCAGGATTTCCTTTTTATTGTATTTGTTTACAGGATTTTTCCCCTAACATATTACGTTAATTCTCTATGGTAGCTGTGACATGTTTATATTGTACAAATGCAGGACAAACCCCAACACATTCATGAACAATTTCAGCAGATAGTGGCACATTAGGACAAACAGTCCTAGTGAATGAAGCCTTTTTGGATATCAGAAAGGTGTTCAATATATCCTGGCCAGCGCCATGAAAGTGCACTATACATTTGTCTTGAAGTTTTTTGATGTGGCGTACTATTCACACCAAAGATACAAACTGCAAGGCGTTTCATTTTTCTCTCCAGATTCTCCAGCTTCCTTTCAGCCCCAAAACAAAATACCGTAGTAATCTCACCAAACTGGCCCTACTGTGTCCACATGTGAGGAAAAATGACCAGTACGGAGTGACAGCAAAGAAGCAAATGTTGGCCCTGCCCTTACAGACATATACAGAGCTCTAGGGGAGGACCAAATAACTATTATACCTTTCCCTTGCTGGCATTAACCCTTCACAGTTTTAAATAAATAGTGTTCCATTCAGCTTATTGCAACCCTCTTATTGTGTACAGGAGCGGCATAATCATTCTCTGGTCCCATAATAAACCACAGGCCTGCCATGAAGGGCTCAATATACACTGGTCTATGGAAACAGAACACACATTGGTTCCTGTGAGGTAACTCTGCACTGAAGATTATGCTGGGTCTGTCTGTTTACAATAAGCATTCGATTTTTTAGCTGACAGACTAGACTGGTTAGGTAGGTAGGTAGGTAGGTAGGTAGGTGTAGGTGTGTGTTTTTTCAAAGTCACTGCCAGCTTTTCAGTTAATATTTAGGATTAGGCATTGGAAAGGAGAATGAGGGATGAGGAGATCAGTTTAAAAGCACCGCAAAGACAATATGATAGGGTATGATTAAGCCACATATTAGTGATACGAAATTGGCTTTCCCTGTGCATGGACATACACATAACCAGGTAGGTTTACCGGTGTGAGGTGATAGGAGATTGAAGGTAGCCTCTGCTTTTTCACCTTCACATTTTTTTCTTTTCCATTGCGTAACCCTGGTAAATGTTCTGTATATAAAAGTGGCCAAACATCTAGCGACCCAGCAGCCAGTTGACCATATAATTCGATAATTATTGAATAGGATGAAAATAGGTTTCACCGCAAGCATGCCCAATCGACAATTCGAGTGATTTTAGGCCAAAATTGGTTGAATGTAACGACTGGACATGCTGTGAAATTTGAGGCCGATGTGGTTGATCAGGTGCGTGACCATAATTGCGTGCAGTACTGGCGAACAGCAAACACAATGGAGCCCCCAGCTGCTGTCCCTCCCACATAGTTTTGCACCCCCCGCATTAAAATACTTTGTCATGTCGCCCACGCTGAGTGCTAAAACGCAGAAGTCACATGGGGCGCCAGAAGTACAGTGAACAGGTAAAGCGTGACAGGTAAAGTATTGTAGTGCAGGGCAACGGGAGGGGGGGGGAGGGAGGAACATAAAACACTCGGGAGGGATGTGGCCAGGGGAAGTAAGGCAACATCACCGGGTCAATTTCTGAAAGAATTCATGCTGAAATCGATTGGCAATCAGGCTGCGATGTATGGGCAACCAACAGATCTCTCGCTGATCACATTCAATGAGAAAGAGATCTGTCTCTTGGTCAAATTTGCCCATCATTACTAAATGTATGGGCACCTTTAGTGTATAATCATTCCATTATCAGAGCTTTATTACTGCACACATTGATGGTGGGGCTACTTAGCCCCACTGTATCCTTTTGTGAAATGAATTCTGTCAAACACTGATAGATGGGTCTACTGTAAGCTCAGTATGCAATATTCAGTTCCTGATAAATACCGGATACCAGTCATATTATAATTGTGTGAGAGTTATCAGATAAGAGCAGGTATCTCTACCTCATCTCCTTCATACTTAAGCCCACACCTCTTACTACATGTCATCTACTGTACATCTATCTTGCCTTAAATAAATATGTACGTAGTATGCCTTATATTTGTGGGAGGGAGTGTGAGAAGGGTATATTGCATTACACGCTGAGCAGGAAGGAGCTGGCTCAGTTGATATGCTTTGTGCAGGAAAGTAAACACCCACTCTAATGGCAATAAGGAGTGACAGGATAATGCTGGGCAGAAACGTTCAATATATTTATAGTTGAAAGTATACCCCAACCCATCATGCACACGGGTAATGGATACCGAGCATTCATAGCAGTCAGCAGTGTTTATGTGCATACAGTGATGCTGCGCCCTCTGGCTTGTAGTTCCTCCACATTCAGTTAAGGGTTGTCTACAATCTGCTGCTCTGTTGAAGACGAGAGAAAAACATATATCCTACTGGGAGAAGAGGAATCCACAGTGACAATCGCTGCACACTATGTCACAGCATGCCACAGACTGAGAGGAGCATAACAGAACTGTAAACCTAAAAAAATATCCACAGACTGCTTAGCCACTGTCCCCCTACCCCACCCCCTCCCATGTCCCCTTTTTTCCCCTTGCTTTGGCAATACCTGTAATGAATCTTGGTCATGCCAATAAAGCTATCTTTGATTTGATTTGAATGCTGCAGCAAATACAAAAACTGAATTGGCAGGGAGAAGGCAATGAGTGCCTTTGGGCGTGTTAGGGGCACCAAGCTGCATTAATGGCAAGTGTGCACTTATCCAGTACCATACATGGCTACTACTTAAGTGCAAGCTAGATTTTGCCTTCAGGCAAAATCATATTCGTCAACTAAAGTGTAAGCAGCTGAAATCAGCAAGTTAAATACTTTCATTCTTGATTTTAAAGTTTTCTTTAAATTTTCTATTTTTGTAAAATGAAGATGGAGCTGCTGCTCTTGGTAGCACTGAAGTGCAGTGGCACAGAACAGAAGCAACAAAACCCTGTCGATCTATATACTGTGTGCTTGCCAGCTGCTGCTCAGATGTTTCTTCAGTATACAGAAGTCAGATAAGGGGAGGGCCCAAAAAGCAGACCTAGGGTCAATTGCCAAAAATCTCTTGGAAACTGTTTCTTCTGTAAATATAGTGCCTGGATTCCAGCCTAGGCTGCACTTGCCTTGTGGAATTGTAACAAAATCACTTGTTCTTATATTGAATACAATTAATTTCAAATGTTGCAGTCTGGCTACTCTGTTAATACACCACCAAACCTCCTGTCCAAAATTTTTTTTTAATGAATTACACAGCTTTTTTTTCAGTGACAGCAGCCCTGGTCTTGGCACACATGAATTAGCTCAACATATCCAGGCTATGGCTGGTAAGCTCATTTTCAGACCTGGCACCATGCCTGGAGCACCTTCAGGCCAATGAGAAATCACCAGCATTCACAGATGCCAATATATATTATGCTAACTCACAGGACTCAGGAACAAGGCAACCTTTATTGTATATAAAATAACACTAACGAAGCACCATTTTTACAATCAAACCTTAAAAACGTCCAACATCTGTGCATAGCTCCTTCATACTGCAGATTTTATTGCCTGACCACAGTTTAATTTAAAACAGATGCCAATCTGTTTCCATTGGATACTCTACAACACAGGGGAGGTGCTCCCAGGTTTGATGCAACTCAATAAATTAAGGGCCTGAGCCCACTGAAGCAGTTGTGTCCGCTTTTCAGTTACGCGTCAATGTTACAGATGCTGAAAAGTGGACAGAACTGCATTAGTGGGCTCAGGCCATTACACAATTCATCCATAAAAGAGCATGCAGTGCAGGGATAAAAGAATAATTTATAATAAAGGACAATTCTCCTGGTGCCATACAATGGTGAGGGTAATGTTGAGTGCAGATAAGCTAGGCATACTCAGTGGAGGGAAGGCAGAATCTCCACTATTGAAATGATGGCATTGCTGCCTTCTGCAGATAATAAGGGGAGCTCACATTACGTCTACTCTGCAGCCTTACTCTAGAACCCCTTTTATGGAAGTTGCATTAGAAAAAAAAAATTGGTAAAATTTCAATATATGATGCTGCCATTCCAGAGAAAAGTCAGTCACATGACTCAGCGATCTGCAATCCAGGTTTGGAGCTGTCAGCAGAGTAGGGGTTTCTTCACCAAAGGTGATCACCTGCCCCCTACCACCTCCAAACCTCTCCTGCCAAGTCCATAATAAAGCATATAACCCTTTCCATACCCTCCACAGTACCATATATATTCCCGCGCATAAGACGAAAACTTTTCCAGTTAAAACAGAGTTTGGTATATACTTGCCGTATAAGACTACCCCTCTTCCAATGCACACCAAATTAAAATTAAAAAAACATCATATACTGGTGCTATGTATGAACAGATACTGGTGCTGTACTGTATGCGTTACCCAGTATATAACAGTATATAGTCAATTGACTGGTTGGATTAGTCAACTCTCCCTAAGTGGATTGGTCAGCTCTCCTTGTCTACCTGATTATCAGAGCGGTATGGAAGAATAGATTGCGCTGTGCCCACAAAACCCACCTCTTTCACCCTTCTGACCGCCCTTGTATCCTATTTAATTCCTTCTCTGCCTCTCAGATCTCGCACATGTGCGCCTGCGCCGCTTCCCAACAGTCCTTATCAGTGAGTCAGTAACAGGACAGAGCGTATCACCCGGCATCAATGACACCCGGCGTATAAGACAACCCCTGACTTTTCAGAAGATTTTCAAGGGTTAAAAAAAAAAAAAGTCTTATACGCAGGAATATACAATAGGTTTGTAAAAGTGACAAACACTTCTGTCCTATCTGCAATTAGATCCATTTCTCACTGCACTTTTTTTAAAAATAATTTTATTAAAACACCAAGAAGGGTGTGGGAAGATGAATGCTTTATTACACAAGGAGCAGGGAAGAATTAGCCATGAACTAATGAGACTCTGGAGCAATACCTACATCGCTAGCCAAAGAGTTGATCTCACCAGCAGTACAGATAAGGTAAGCAGGGTCAACTCTGCATTCAGAGGGAAAGAGTAGTTAGTGCCCCTTGCAGCTTCTCCCAGGCTAGCCAAAAATAATCTGACAATGGCACATGGAGTCAGTATTGTGAATTCAGCTAGCCAGGTAGTTATAATAAATAAATGTTTTGTATGCAACACCCAAAACATTGTGCATTTCAGATTATGCTACATTCTACACAATATGCACAAAACCCATGCACCTATATTTAAGGATTCAGAGAGTCCTTCTCTATAGTGAATGTGCATTGCTATAAATGGGAGAGCTAGGGTGTTTAACAGTAATAGAGAGGATGGATTTTTTTTCTTCAGTATTAGACAAGACAAATAACATTTATGTCGCGCTTTTCTCCTGGCGGACTCAAAGCACCAGAGCTGCAGCCACTAGGACGCGCTCTATAGGCAGTAGCAGTGTTAGGGAGACTTGCCTAAGGTCTCCTACTGAATAGGTGCTGGCTTACTGAACAGGCAGAGCAGAGATTCGAACCCTGGTCTCCTGCATCAGAGGCAGAACCCGAGCCCTTAACCATCACACCATCTATATTATAAGCATAATGGCTAATTTTCTATGAACATTACCTTTAGAGTATTGTTCAATCAAATACATGTATTTATTCCTTTGTTTTTGAGCGATTATAATTTTGCACGTTTTTTTCACTGTTATTCAAGATTGTTCCCTCAATGTTGTAAGTGATTGTAATCATCAAAGACCATCACAGTTTTTGTTTCTTAAATCCAGTTAGATAGTAAAACCATGTATAGACACTACAGTAGAATGCCAAAAGTCAGTAAAGTCTTGAACAGACACGTGTTTAGCTGGCCAGAAGTGAGTCCGTTACATCCTACACAGACACTTGAGTTTTCTGGCTGAAATCATTTGGCAGACTGTCTGCTGGCAGCTAGTGACAGTCCAGGCATGCTTGGCACAGCTGAGCTCCATGTACTGTTCTACAAAGAGGTGAGTGGAGGCATAACAAAGGGATCACTACAGGTCAGAGGGACAGCGACTGGTCAGAGCATTAGACTTCAGCTAATTGCATGTCGCATACATTTTGTCTAAATACTGCTACAACTGTGGAAGCTGCTGTTCATCCAGGATGTGTGTTGCCCACAATGTCGTCCCATCTGGTCCATGTTCATGCTGGATCTGTGAACTGAAATGTTCCTCCCATTCACCCTGGTCCCTGTAATCACTCCATGAAAAAGGTGACTTCTGTCTGAAGTCATCTTTTCAGACAGGAGAGGCAGGCTTGCTGCAGTGTTCTCTTTTATCACCCTCCCATTCCATCCTCTGCCGCACCACATTCACTAGCCTTTGCCTCGGGTCAGGTATACATTAAAGAGAACCTGAGATGGAGATTTAAAAAGAAAATATACATACCTGGGATTTCCTCCAGCTCCCTCCAGGCTTATCTATCCCTCGCCGCCGTCTTCCGCCTCTTCGTTCTTCTATAATTGGCCCCGGAATGTCCTTCGGTCCAGGGGCCAACTGCGCATGCATGCCATGCCCACTCCCCTCGCCGGGAGCGTGGCAGGGGAGCGCGCGCGGCCAGACTGTTCCTGCGCCGACTGAAAGACTTACCGGCACCAACAAGGAGAACTGCTGCAAGGGAGCGATAAGGCTGGAGGGAGCTGGAGGAAACCCCAGGTATGTATATTTTCTTTTTAAATCCCCATCTCAGGTACACTTTAAGGATAAATCAATTACAATGCTTTATATTTTCTTCTGTGTAGGTTATATCAATATTTCGTCACTTTCTGGTCAAGTGGATACCTTGCAGGTGTATTGTGTGCAAGCTAAGAGATCAGATCTTGATATAATTGTGTCTAATGTGTGATTCTGTATTACCGGTAAGAGTTTTATTTTCACAAATTTCATGTTTTTGGGGTTTTTTTAATTTCACTTTAAAAAGAAAAACCTTAGAGAAGGAACATGTTGAAACTTCTGTGCTACATCTGTAGTTTATATGTATGCATCTGGCTACCATATACAGTTTACTGCCATCAGGAAAGCCGCAAAATGCTGCAGGGCATACAGAGAATACGGTACTTGATGAGTAGGTGATACAGAACAGCAGTGAATCTACAGCAACACAGCAGCCACTCTGCTGAATAAAACAATTATGCTGTTGATATGATTTATTGTCTTGAATTTTAGCAAATTAAATAGTGTTTCAAGGGACATTGGGTGCACATTTTATTGATGGACAAAACTGAGGGGCCTTTTTCAGATGTTTATCCCTGACTGTGTGTTTCTGCTCATCTTCTGTCCAAGAGACAACAGTACGTTACAAGAAAACCTCATCCAACATAGGTGAACATTGCACCTTCAGCAGTTTGTACCCTAACAAGGGCCCCACTGTTCCAATGACAACTACACAATTCCCAGTTTAAATTAATTTCGTCTAATCTTTAACCATCACAAGGAGTGAGGGGATATCTTCTTCCCAGAAGAGATGCTGGGAAGACTAAAGGTGGCCACTAACAGTCCAATTTCTAGCAAAAAATCGTTCAAGCGATCAGAAATTCTGATCGGATTGGTTGTAAACAATCTCAGTTGATGGGCACAATCAATTACAAACAATTATAAAAATAGTCGTCCGATTGGCTTTTCGTCAAACCAAAATTTGAATTTTCTTGTTGGTTGTGATAGAAAGGAAGCAAAGATTGCTTCATTGATGGTGTAGTGAACGATTTTTCTTTCGATCAGAATTTTTGATCGCTCGAATGATTTTTCGCTAGAAATTGGACCGTTAGTGGCCACCTTAAAACCTTTCCTCACGATATTCGTATCTAAAAAAATAGTTTGATCTCAACCTTCTTTTTAAGGGTACAACTTTTGGCATTCAGTTAAAGCAGATGTATATTGTATTAAGTGAACTTATATACCACATTTGTTAACATCCAACAAGAGGAAAATTTTTATAAAACACCCATTGATGGCCTATGCAAAAAAACAAACAAACTGATTATGTTTGTAACTTCTCCATTATTTAGAAAAACATACAAGCTTTTCATCTTAGGCCAAGTCCACAAGATACTGGACTAGAGACATGTATGGTCACAGCGGATCAGATATATGTGAAGGGCAGGTCCGCTGTGTCAAGATACGTTTTATATCCACTGGAGTCTGATGCAGCATGCACTTTGATAACAGGCAGCAGGGGAGAAAGCATCAGTGGTGGATTTTATTTTTTTGTACAATTTTCTTATGTCTGCTTTCCATTGAAAGCTTTTGTGAAAACGGATGACATTCGCTCACACGGTTTCATTGTGTCCATCGGCATATCTAGCATATGGGGTGTCTGGACAATATGCAAGATGGAACAGAGACAATGGATGTGTTGAAAATGGAGAAGTCTGAATAAATCCTACAGATAACAGAATCAATTGACATGTCTTCTTATCTGTTCATCTCTGTTCTGGAAAACTGTTAATTTTTATTTGTAGTGTGAACCTAACTTCAGGCTTGGGTTAGTGGCCTTCTCCAGCAGATGTGAACTGTGCATGTGCTTATGTTCTCTCCTATGCATGCACTTATTACATGTTACTGAGGATATCACTTCCCACAACGCTACTGTGAAGCAAAGCCTGATTTTTTTTTTGTTTTGCTGTTCAAACAAAGTTCTTGATTAGGAGAATTGGTAGCATACATGGTGATATGAAAACAATTCATATGTGTCAACTTGAAATGTAGGTGACAAGTCCGTTTTTAAGTCAATTTGTGTCATGCATAATACAGTATACAAGATTATCACTCTCTCTTCAGTCCGCTGTAACAGGTTTTTCTGCTGTCATACTTCCTACAGTCATGACACCCTCCCCTAGCTTATGTTTTCATGTATAGGAGGAGCTATGAAGTCAAACCCTATCTGTTGCTCACCTGTCTTTAAAAGGGGCACTATGGCGAAAGTAATGCTGTTCCATTATCCACACATCAGTTATTTAATATGGACAGCATACATTTCGCCATAGACCTTGTGTTTAAAAAAAAAAGCAAAAAAAAAAGCTCCTAAGACCACTCTCCTACCCTACACTGCTGAGCTGCGCCATTACATCAGCTCTTGTGATAGACTGCTCTCTGCTAAACTGCTAGCAGACACTCTACACAGCTGATTTATAATGTGGTGGCTCACACACTACAGAGCACTGCTGTTGCATTTCCTATGTAACTCGCTAAGTAAAATAAACAAGGTGATAATGAGTTACTTACTTAGCAGCCTGTTTATTTACTTAGCTAGTTACATGTAAAAAATCAGCAGGTGTGTGAGCCGCCACATTATAAATCAGCTGTGTTGAGTGTCTGCTAGCAGTTTAGCAGAGAGCAGTCCATCGCAAGAGCTGATGTAATGACGCAGCTGTGTAGGAGAGTAGAGTGGTCTTAGGGGCTTTTTTTTTTTTTTTTTAACACAAGGTCTATGGTGAAATTCATGCTGTCCATATTAAATAACTGATGTGGTAATAATGGAACAGCATAATTTTCACCATACTGCCCCTTTAAAATCACCCTTTTGGAGCAAAGTGGGCACTGCGCTTTACAGGGTGTGACCACAATCCATTCTCAACTACGACTATAAACCAGCCTGCGTTCCAAAGTCATCTGGCCATACAACCAATAGGAGGGGATGGCTGCAGTTGCTTCAGTGTCTATATTCTTATATCAGAAAGTGCTGGCAGCAGAATGACCTGATTTTACTCCCCCCAGACTTGTTTTTCAAAATGAGCACTGCTGGGAGGCTAGCAAGGCTGTACCGTGTACCTCATACATTTGTAAGCTCTATACATCCCGACTATTTACATTTGTATGCTCTATATATCCCGACTATTTAGTTCACCATTATCGAACTAGTTGTATGTAATGCAAATCTGATATACAAATATTTGATCTTGGAAGCTTGCATTACCTCAAAAACACTTTAAAGAAGCACTGTAGTGAAGTGATATTCGCCATAAATTTAGTTGACACTGTATCAAGATCGACACCAGTTCCCTTGAAAGCTATTTAAGGCATTAAGAACCAGAAATGCAATCCGATCATAAAGCGGACCTAAACCCTTGCACAGCAGACAAAGAAAGTTGGATGCTCAGAAATTCACCCTGTGTGTTTGTGTTTACAGAGAACAGCCCAATTCCCCCTTATCTGTAAGTAATCAGCAAGTGTAAATCAGGGCTGTCAGCTGTGCCCTTGTTTTGTACTAAAATGTAAACACAGAAGGTTAACTCTTTCTGTGCTCCTAGGAATTCCCGGAAGTAAACACTGCAGTTTTATTGTAAGATTTCTATAAGTTGCAGCTAAAAAATGTTTTTCTTTAACGGGTTTTTATGGTGATTATCTTTTAGAGCAGAGAAGAAGTTTTGAGTTTAGGTCTGCTTTATATTGTCCTGTGCCTAATGTGTAAGGGAAGGGGTAAGGGAAGGGTCAAACTAGAGGGTAAGGAAAAACTGCAGTGTTTTCCTGCGGAGAAATCTAAATTCTTGGCCAACAGCCCGCTGTGAGCAGCTGACTCTCGGCAAAAGGGAATCACATGCGTTGTGGGAAAAAAAGGCAGCAATGCAGCCTTTTTTCCCCACTGCAGAAAAACGCACATTGCTCACATTGTGCATTGAGAAGCATTATGTGCGTTTTTGAGTTGCAGAAAACACACACAATTTTAAGCAAATGTGACCCCTGCCTTTCCCTGCAGGAAAGAATAGAAAAGGCATTACTGATGCAGCCAGATAACTCCTTTCCACTTTTCACATTGTATTTTATAATTTAATAAAGTTAACCTGAGTTTGGTTAATATATCACTTATTGCCCCATTATAATTTATGTAGTAACATCTCTATTGTTATTTCAATCCCTAGTATATGTACTGAATGGGACAGAAAAAGTGTGAAGTGGTGTTCTTCAGCCACTAAGAAAAGCTCTATATACAGTGGCGTCGTTAAGGATCTATGGGCCCCAGTGCGAGTTTTACATGGCCTCCCCCCACCCCCCAAGCACTATATACATAACAATTGATACGGCAAACCAAAACCTACCAAGGATTTCCACAGTGTCAGAAGTGCAAGTTGGGAATGGGAAACAGTTTATTAATAATAACTACTATTTAAAGCATCTATAGAAGTGATTATTACCAGCACAGGACCAAAAGAGAGCCAATATTGTGCTTGAGGGAGGGCCCCTCTCGGGGGCCCTCTGGCCCACGGGCCTCGATGCGGTCGCAACCTCGGCACCCCCTATTGCTACGCCACTGTCTATGTAAATGTGTCCGTTTATGTAAAATGTATTTAGCAAGGCATATGAGGCATTCTCCTTTTACATTTTTAAAGGGGATCTGTTGACGTTTTAAAAAACAAAAACTGTCACTTACCTGGGGCTTCTATCGGTTCCCTGCAGCTAGAATGTCCTCTTCCGATGCGCCGATCCCCGCCGCCGGCATCGGTGTAATTCGTCTAACTGAATAGAAGTGCGGCTGTGCGGCCGTGGCGTGCCTGCTCCCGCACGCATCAGCGGGAGCTTACTGCGCAGGCGCACTACGAAGTTTTCCTGTACTGCGCAGTAAGCTCCTAATGACGTGCGTGGGAGCGAGCTCCGCTGCACTTCGATTCGTCTAGTTAGACGAATAATTACGGCAGGGAACGCCGCATCGGAAAAGGACGGCGCGGTACATTCCAGCTGCAGGGGGCCGATAGAAGCCCCAGGTAAGTGGCAGTTTTTGTTTTTTAAAACGTCAACAGAACTCCTTTAAATAAGCCTGTAGGTAATTTTAAATGCCTAAATTAAATATGTCCTGGAAAACATATGAAAAGTTCTCCTGAATCACCTTACTTTAAAACCCATTTTGCCAAAAGACACCACCATGAAATCAGCATCTGAGCCGACTTCAGATAGGAAGTTCAGATTTACTTGCTCCCCCCACCTCCATCCACACAGTGGCACCACTCCCGGACTGATTTCCTTGAGAAAGGTGGGCTTGGGCCATGCCAATGTAGGGCAGAGATGGGAAGAGCAACATTCAGCTTCCAGATTAATTTCCTTCCCTCATTCTGGTTAGATGCAGAATTTCACAGTGAGCTCCTGGCAAAACAAGGCTGCATTTGGGGATAAAAGTAAAATGATTCAAGAATGCTTTTCATAAGCTCTCCAGGGCTTATTTAATGCATGCATTTAAAATTCACTTAAGTTATGCTTTAAAGCCTATCTCCAGACAAATCTACACACACCATGTGATGTCCAAGGAATTACAGTTCTCAAAAACTGTGCGGAAGATAAACTCTGTGTAGCTAAAAATCCTGAATTTTGTTCCTAGCATCCTATCTTGTGTATATGTTTTGTTTGCCTGTGTTTTTTGGCTCTGGATATTGCTGAAGTTACTTTTTGGCAAATATCTCTTCTTATTTCCTCTCTGTGCTCTTTTAGATCACTAAGCCAAGTGCGCCCTACACACATAAGTAGCCATGTTCCTCAGATAACAGAATTCATGTGATTTGAGGTCTGAGTGATAGGGAGGCATGGGGGCAGGTATGGCGGTGCAGCACAGGAGCAGGCTGTGTGTGCCATTGTGCTGTGGTGCCCCATGGCATGAGCCTGCACCCCCCTAGATACGCCTCTGAATTGGTCTGAAGGCATTGTGTCCCATATAACTATGACGCTGAGCATGATTTACAAAGATTCAGAGATTTGGTACTGTATAGAAAATCACCAAGGTTTGATATACGAGATTCACTGATATGTAATACTCTATGGTGATTCAGAGAAGTGGTTCTCCTCAAATATTTGGGCTGGAGTTTTGCAGTGTAATCGAGGGATTCTCGGTACAGTTTGACCTGCTATTTGAATTGTGATAGTTGACATAGTAGGTCCCACTATTTACTTCTTTATGGTATAAGTATGATCGGACTTAAATACGTAGAACATATTCAAAGCAGATTGCATTGGTTAGGAGCTGACTTTTCATTCTAAGCAATCTGAATTGCTTGTACATTTCTCTAATGCGAAGCTAGCAAAAATTGTAAACTTGCATTTTCTGTGACCAAGAAAAACATACATTTCTTACAATACTTGATCATTTAAAAATAAATCATACCTTAAAATCTTGTAACTGCTGCTTGACAGTTTCAACTTCGGATCCAACGACTTCCCTTAAAGCACTGCTGCCCTCTGCTGCGATTATCTGGTATGTCAGGCCTTTCAGTTTCGTGTTAAAATCTTCTATTTTCCCCAGAGTAGCTTCCAACTGTTCCTGTCTATTCTTTCCACGTTCAGTAAGCTTAGCACATTGCTTATTTAATGTTCCAAGCTCTCGCAATAATCCAATGAGGTCAGGGCCTCCTTCGTTCTCCAGCATATCTCTGCATTTCTTTTCTGAAAATTCAACGTCTGATTTTAAGGCTTGGAGCGTCTCCAAAAACTTTTGGACAACTTCAGTTTGAGACTTCAGACTGTCTATATCCCGCCCCACTGGACCCATGTTGTCAAGTTCATCATCTAAATCAGTTAAATTAGAGAAGATTTCTCTAACATGAGTATGAAATTGACCAATTCCTTGAAGCTTCTGCTCCATACTAGAACAACATTCATTTACCTCCTGTTTCACAGTCTCAAAGTTATGCTGCACATCTTCTGCTTTATGCTGGAGATTGGAAACATCAGAGCCTGCTGGGGCATCTTCTGTCAATCCCTGAATTAGATTTTTCAAGTAATTAACATGTGTCTCTAAGTTCTGTAGCATGTCCTGCTGAGATCTCATGTTTTCTAAATTCTTACTGCTGCATGCCTGAGGACCAAGGGCTGCATAGATCTCCAGATGATGCTTAGCTCCTTCTAGTTTCTTGTCAATAGTTTTAAAACTATCATTAAGCTCCTTTAGTCTTGAGGACATTTCTTCAATGGAGTCTGTTTTGGCATGGAGCTCTTCTGTGATACTGTCCATTTTTTGATTTAGTCTGGCCCTTTCTTCTAGAATTTCATGGTCATCAACTTCAGCTGCTTCAATCAGAAGGTCAGCTGTGCTGTTCATCATTTCTACCAGAGAACGCTTCTTGTCAATTTCACTTTGAAGAACTTTTGCCCTGAGAAGCTGAGACTCAAGCTGGACGGTGTCAAGAGTAACATCCATTCCTTTCATTTGAGTCTCACAGTCTGTCAGCCAAGGGACCAAATCTTCAACATGTCTTCCAAACTTTTGAGCTTTATTCAAACAATCTTTCAATTTGTTATGCCTTTCTAATGTCTTCTTTCCTAGTTCTTCCCAGTTAGTTTTCAGACTTGCCAGCTGATTTTGTAGTGCAGTTTTCTCTTCTCCAGGCTGTGAGGTCAGGAGCAGAGACTCACCTTCAGCAACAATCATTTCATAAGATCCACTATTCTGGTTCAGACTCTTCTGGAATTCCTCCTGTTCCTGAAGGAGAGTCTGTAATTTCTCCAGTTTGGATGACACAGGAGGGCACTTTGACTGCTGCATTACTTTTTCATCCAACCAGTTTCTCAATTCATCAAACATCTGCTGGAACTGCTGGGAACTGGCAAGTGCTGTCTGAAGCCTATTAACACGATCCGCTGCAAAATAGAATGCTCAAGATTAATGTAGGAATTTTAAATTGTCTTTTATTAAATTAAGGTGCCATCTATTCCTAAACATATACAATTTTCTTTAAAAATATTTGTAAATACTTAAAGGAACCCTGTCCCTTTTTTCACACAAACACACACGTACACACACACACGTGTAATCACAGACAGACAGACACACACACACACACACACACACACACGTGTAAACACACACACACACACACACACGTGTAAACACACACACACACACGTGTAAACACACACACGTGTAAACACACACACACGTGTAAACACACACACGTGTAAACACACGTGTAAACACACACACACACACACGTGTAAACACACACACACACGTGTAAACACACACACACACACACACACACACACACACACACACACACACACACACACGTGTAAACACACACACACACACACACACACACACGTGTAAACACACACACGTGTAAACACACACACACGTGTAAACACACACACACACACACACGTGTAAACACACACACACGTGTAAACACACACACGTGTAAACACACACACGTTTAAACACACACACACACACGTTTAAACACACACACACACACACACGTGTAAACACACACACACACACACGTGTAAACACACACACACACACACACACGTGTAAACACACACATACACATGTGTAAACACACACACGTGTAAACACACACATACACATGTGTAAACACACACACACACACACACACACGTGTAAACACACACACACACACACACACGTGTAAACACACACATACACACGTGTAAACACACACACACACACACACACCTAAAGCCAAGCTGATTATCCAGGAGATTTTAGCTTAGCGTGTCTAAACTGAGGTGTGGACACTTGCCTATAAAGTGTGTCAAGAAGGCTTCTTCACAGTCTAACAATATTATTTTCCTCCCCTAAAGCTAGGTACACTTTGCCGAAGTGGTCAATAAGGACCACCTCGGATGAGACTCTAGAGTGTGTACTGGGGACCACTCATGCCACTTTAAGATATCACACTACAGTTTGTGACAAAGAAGCCTGACCAACACTCAAGTACATTGCTCTCCTCACTCCACCCAGGAAAAGGCACTGCACATCATCCCTCCTTCCCTTTCCATAGCAAAAGACACCTCATTAGCCTCTAGTCTGTACATTACCATGTATTGCCATCATCCCTCTATACAGCAACAGATGCGCTGCTAGTCTCTGTAAACCACTTGAGCCCAATGTGTTTCCCTAGGGATCTGTTGCCCTAATCATACATGTGTATTCTTCTAAAAAGACTTTATAAGAGAAAGAAAAAAAGTTTCTTTACACGTGAAGAGCCCTGCCCCAAAAGGAGCATGGAAAGGCATGTTATCATATCTGCAAAACATATGATGAGAAAAGTAATATCAAGCTTAATGTGGAATCACAATGAAAACTTCCCCTACTACAAATCTGCCACGTTCATTTAAAGCAAACTCAGTCCTCGTACATATGTATGAGGCTTTACTGATTTCTACTCAATACTAGCTGAATAGGATTTTAGGTATAAATGCAGTGGCTGCTCCTACACATGCCACATAATAGCACACCTCAAATTACTGTGGGATAAAAGTAGTTAGGACAACTATATGGTAATAAGGGGCTGCAATTTTCTATGCTACGCCAGATTGTAGTTCCACTAGTCTAGTAGCAGTTGGCTAAAGGGAGCTGCTTATTGGGAGGCAAGGGGAGGGAAGAATTTGTAGCTCACATTGTATTCTCACTCCATTCACAGTTGAACACAGTTTATTCAGGACATCTTATTTTGAGAATTTATTTTGCTTGCTGGTGGGGCTGAAAAACATATCCTATAAGAAAACTCAGAAGAGTTTACTGAATCAAAACCTACGTATGAGAAATGTATCCTGTAAAATATCGCATTTCAGCGGGAGTCATCATCACTTAGATTTCATGAACATTCCATGTTCACCTACACTAAAACTAATGTATTTATAAACAATTTTATATTATTAACCTGCTAAATCTTCCATTCCTTTAAGTGGAAAGGCCACAGTGTCCAGTCTTTTTTGAAGTTCATCTTTGAGATATGGTTCGGCTACAAGTGCAGACAAGTCATTGCATAGAATCTGTGCATCTGCAATCTCCTGAGCCAGTCCTTCAAGATCTGAGCGAATTCCACTTGTTTCCTGCAGCTGCTGCTTTACGGCATCAGGCTGAGTGCTGACTGCTGGTTGTGCACCCAGCTTCTTGCCTGCCTCCTTTATCTTGTCTGTTAGGCCTTGAAGGACCTCTTGGTACTGGGCACTCTTGACAGCAGCCTGGTCAATGTGTACAGCTCTGGAATTTAGGCGATTGGTCAACTCTGTCCATTTCTGACTGATTTCATGGAACTCCTCCTCCACCTGGTTGGTCGATGGAGATTCATCACCAGGTCCTGTTAGAATACCATAGGCTGCATGCTTTAGATCTTCATACTGCGCTTTCCGTGCTTCAAATTCCTTTAGCATAAACTGAAACAGAAATAACAATGCAGTGTTTGTATAAAGCGACAGATCAGAATACACAAAGTAAAGTTACAACAGTGCAGAACACATGAGTCAGGCGCCCGCATTACCAAGAGGATAACAGCTGTGTGGTTATAGCTTAACAATTCTATCAACAATGCAGATAATAGAGTGCTAATCTTGCGAGGATTTAACAAATGCACTATGTTTATGCTTCCTGTCATTTATCAATCACATACAGTGCTGCTATGCCATAACTAATAGCTATGCGTTTTATGGCATGCCAAAATAAGCAAAGATGTTATTATTCAATAGCAATATAAGACATCTTCCTAAAACTTGTTAAATGGTGAACACAAGTTTTAGCTGCCCCTGATCCATAATGCAATATACTTGTACTAGCCCTCAAGATATTGTCACATATAGCACAGTACTATATGTACAATATAAGCGGTTACAGTCTGCTTGTATAGATGATAAACTAAACACAGTATGTGCTGGTCTCTGCTGCCACTGCTTCTAAAGTTTTTCCTTCTGTCTCTTGATTCCCTGTGTAAAGATCTTATGGCATGTCAACAAACACTAAGTACAGTGGAATACCAGCTATTAATAAGGCACTTCTTACTGTTGATAATGGCAGTGACAATACTGTATTTTTAAATAGAGATAAAGTCCATAATGGATGTATACTGCACTATTGGCCAGACTGCCATTATAAACACAAGCTTAAACACAAACCTGAAGTGAAAATAAGCTGACGAGATAAACAATTTTATCTATAGGCTTAAAGCCTACAAAAATCTTTCCTGGAATCACATAGACATATTTTGTATTCAAAGGTTCAAATTTAAGTGAAAAAAGTGCCCTCAAGTTTGTTTGTTTTTTGTATTTTTTAAGAAAGTACCCTCCTGTACTTGAATCAATCAAAATGTAATCTTAAGGTGGCCATACTCCTATAGATTTGCAGCAGATTAGACTATCAGATTTCTGTCAGATGCCTGTCAAGTCGAATCTGACAGGAATCTATCTGATGTGTGCCACACACTAGAAACAGATTTCCAATAGATTTCAGAATAAAATCTATTGGAAATTCATCCAAATGCATTATTGGACCATTAGATCCAATGCAACTTTATGGGCCAGCAGATCGACCTAGAGTTCCCACACGGTCAGAAAGATCAAATCGAACGAAATCGGCCGCAAATCGATCGATAGATTTGATAGAATCAATTTCCAATTGATCGATTGATTCCAGATCAATGGCTGAAATCAACCAGTGTATGGCCCCTTAATTCTGTTCCCATATAGGAAAATCTTGAACTTGTTATCTATCCCCTGTCCATTAGCCTAATGTTCTCCCAGTGTAGAGTAAGGACTTGCATAACTGATAGATATTGCCCTTCATGATGGTTAGGAAGGCTATAGATGCAGTATGGAGACAAAAATTATAGAAGCGATTTCATAAGACACTGAATTAGTTTATGAGTACATGTATCAAATCTATGAAAGCAGTAGACTCCACATTTCTCTAAGTTACAGGTTTTGTTCTTTTGTAAATGTTACTGCTTTTCACAATAAGGGCTCAAAAGACAGCATGAATTATCAGCATAAAGTTCGACACGGCAGATTGCGTTGTTACAACGGCACAAAGGATCTCTCAGTGCAAGACTTGTCTGCCAAATAGAGTTAAATAAAGAGTCAAATACAAACTGTTGATGAGTAATACTACACAATAAAATGAACTATGCAACAATTAGGCAAGAGTGAATTCTGAAAATGTGCTGCACTTCACTGGATGTATATTCATTACTGGCAACTGTAACTTTTATAGTTGCGTAATGATTAGTATGACAGACACTTAACAAATGTTATGGATAGGGGAGAATTACTCATGGATTCCCATTGTGTTATACAGTGGTTTGCAAAAGTATTCGCCCCCCTTGAAGTTTTCCACATTTTGTCATATTACTGCCACAAACATGACTCAACCTTATTGGAATTCCTTGTGAAAGACCAATACAAAGTAGTGTACAAGTGAGAAGTGGAATGAAAATCATACACGATTCCAAACATTTAAAAAAACAACAACTGCAAAGTGGGGTGTCGACCCACCTTTTGCTGCAATTACAGCTGCCAGTCTTTTAGGGTATGTCTCTACCAGCTTTGCACATCTAGAGACTGAAATCCTTGCCCATTCTTCTCTGCAAAACAGTTCCAGCTCAGTCAGATTAGATGGACAGCATTTGTGAACAGCAGTTTTCAGATCTTGCCACAGATTCGATAGGATTTAGATTTGGACTTTGACTGGGTCATTCTAACACATGGATAGGTTTTGTTTTAAACCATTCCATTGTTGACCTGGCTTTATGTTTAGGGTCGTTGTCCTGCTGGAAGGTGAACCTCCGCCCCAGTCTCAAGTCTTTTGCAGACTCCAAGAGGTCTGCAGCTCGTCGAAAGACACAATGGGCCTCTTAACTGCATTTCTGATCAGCGTTCTCCTTGTTCAGCCTGTGAGTTTAGGTGGAAGGCCTTGTCTTGGTAGGTTTACAGTTGTGCAATTCTCCCTCCATTTCTGAATGTTTGCGTGAACAGTGCTCCGTTGGGATGTTCAAGGCTTTGGAAATCTTTTTGTAGCCTAAGCCTGCTTTAAATTTATCCATAACTTTATCCCTGACCTGTCTGGTGTGTTCTTTGGACTTCATGGTGTTGTTGCTCCCAATATGCTCTTAGACAACCTCTGAGGCCGTCACAGAGCAGCTGTATTTGTACTGACATTAGATTGCACACAGGTGCACTCTATTTAGTCATTAGCACTCATCATGCAATGTCTATGGGCAACTGACTGCAGTCAGACCAAAGGGGGCTGAATAATTACGCATACCCCACTTTGCAGTTATTTATTTGTAAAAAATGTTTGGAATTATGTTGGATTTTCGTTCCACTTCTCATGTGTACACCACTTTGTATTGGTCTTTCACGTGGAATTCCAATAAAATTGATTCATGTTTGTGGCAGTAATATGACAAAATGTGGAAAACTTCAAGGGGCCGAATACTTTTGCAAACCACTGTATATCAGAACTGGAAAACCTCTCTCACTAACTAGATATTCAGCAACTGAGGAGAGGACAACACAAATTCCAAGAAAGAATAAGACCTATCTTTGATCACGTTTAATGAATTAGAAGGGCATTAAATGGCCCTTATCAGTTCAACAGTGGGCTATATGGTGGATACAGAATCTATAATATTCAGTTGAATGTTGTAGACTATCCCAGTCCACTGACATTCCTGATGTACGTGAACCAATCCAATCACTATAAAATATACTCAACTGCATGTTCATGCCTACTTAGTGTTCAATTCTCTAAGTGATAAAGTTTTATACAATATCACACTTTACTATCCACTAAGTAAATCTCTAATCTATTTCCTTTACCTGGACCTGCTGCTTCTGCGCATTCAGCATGTTGGGATCAATGGAAAGGGGTCCCAAGACACTCATCATCAGCTCCTTCTCTGTCAGCCACGGATGTAGCTGAGAGGCAGCAGTCTGGAACACAGCCAGTTGGTTGGCAGACTCTTCAAGTTTTTGCTGTCGCTCCGAGGTTACCTGGTTAGCTCTGTCCCATTGCTGGTCTGTACAAAAACAAGAGTGAAGATAACCCCAATGACACCATAATAACACATAGCTGATCAGCATAGGCTAAGTTTCACTAGGAGGACGGAGTTCTATACCAATATACAGAAATAAGAAGTGCTTTCTGCAGCTGAAACCCGGATAATTAACATAAAAGTGGGTATCCTGAATAATGTATTACATTTCATTTCACTATGTCACTACAGTGCCTCTTTTTTTAAAATCTTTTAATTCTTTATTTTTCATATAAAAACAAAGCCGTTGCAAAAGGATATAAAGAGTAAGTTAGCAAGCCAATAGAAACTGTCTTATAGGGCACCAAATGCATTTGTTGACAAATAGGCCACATGGACCGCAAGAAACTTGGTAGCCTATTAATAAATTCTAAATCCCCACTTTTCTGTTGGGATACAATGTTCCAGTGACAATCTTGAGTCAATGTTCATAGTTTTCACATATTATGAATGCTACAAGTAAGTGGGAACATTGCATTATCAATGTATTAATTGAAATCAAAACAAATTCAAACATAACTATGTACAACATTGGGTCAGATGACATCAATACTCTCCTCTGCAAAGCCTTTCAAAAGAACAAAGAAGCAATAAACTAGTTTCTGATATCAATAAATCCTAAATGTGACCAGGGAAAGGCATCCCGTGTTTTATTCATTTGTGCCTCTTAATGTCAGGCTTATTCTGCCTTTGTTATATTGTGGTGCTTTGCACTCCACAACCAACCACAAGATCACATGGAGTATCCATGCACAGGACCTTCACCCTCTGTTTTTCTTACAGCTTGCCAAATCAGTGTGGTCTGTACAGAAAACTGAGCAGATTACAAACACACACACATAAATAAGTGCTCCTTATTTCTATCATTCTACTTATACTTACTAAGATTTTCCAGCATTTGCCTCCAGTTCTCAGCCTCGGGGGAGTTGGGATACTTCTCCAGCAAATCCTTCAGCTCAGCTTTTAGTTTTGCCACTTTCTCAGAACTTTGGTTTAATTCAGATATGAACTCCTAAAAACAAAAGAGAAGTGTCAGCCAGCAGCCAAGCAAATCATTCAGTCCATACTCTGCCAGTTACTAGTCTAGAGATGATAAAGCACCAGAGCAGAAAAGCAGCTATGCTTGGCCACATAATGGTTTCCTACACTTGTAGCATGAGAGCATTAAAGCCAGAACAATAAACCTTCCAGTGGACATCTCTGCAGCTTACCATGAAGGCCTTTAGCTTTTTCCCTCGTGTTAGTACAACAAAATACCAGTGGTTTGAAACTTTTTCAGTAATTTGTCAGCCATACATCACATTTATGTTACAGCCCAATTCCAGGAATTCATTTATTTAATCCCTCTACTCTGGCTGAACGCTGTAACCCCCTCCTCCCAAAAGCAGCACCCGCTAAGATTCCCTAAGCTAACAATTTCCGTATAAAACATGCGCATATAAAATCAAACACAGGATCCTCCAGCGTCTCACCGGCTCCTTGAGCTCTGCCCGGAATTGTAAGTGCACTACTTTTATTGATGTTATTAAATAAAACGGAATTACGCTATGTATAACCTTGTCTGAGCTTTAGGATTATTGCTCTGGAAGAAGCAACGATGCTGATATAGAAAAACGCTGTTGTGCTGGTCTGTTACGGGTCGGCGCCCGCATCTGGTGAGAGGCTTGTGTATCCGTGAGGTGGAGGTTCACTTGGTGACTGAGTTGGATACTGGGAGCACTGGTGGCAATCTAAATTGCATATTTGTGTAAACCGTATTACGCTATTGCTGTCCATTTGTTCCCCCCTTTATGTGCCTGGATATTTGAGGAACACTGCTGTAACGGATGCGGATGATTGTAGCTGGCAAGGCCAAACACGTGTTTTGCTGATCTGAAAGGATTAGCTACGCAATCTGGTGAGCGTATATTGTTTTCTCTATGGGAAATGTATGAAGAGGCACACCTTACCAGCATTGATTGAAGGACATGGCCCTTTTTTAAATATATAAGGACTTTGTGCTCAAGAACTATGCTTTTTAGTTTATGAATGGAAAAGTATCCTGAGAGCGTTGTACTGTTTATTATCATATATCACACAATTTGAATGTAGCACACACATTTTGCAGAGAGCGATCCAGGGGTACATCGAGTAGCTTCTAGAAACCACAAATTAGGGAGTAATTTTAGAGGAGCGCACAATAATTTTTTAAAACATTTTTAAAAGAATTTAAGTTCCATATGGTAATTGCTAGCTCCCTTAATTAATGGTTTGTGCTCTACACAGTGGTCATCATTTTCCAAGGACAACAGTTGGTGACTGTGGCATTAACAGAATATAAATGCCTACAATGTGTCTAGGGAAAGCTCCACTACCTATGCAATGGTGTTGTGATGCTGCTATACTGCATAAAAACATTAAATATAATGAGCCTGGTTCAATGGCTCCTCTAAGGAGGAGTACAGGTTAGAATAGAGGCTTTCACTTGCTTTGTGGTGTGTATTGTGTTAAACAAAATGGCTCCTCACATGGCTGGTCACATGCGCTCCTCCAGGGCATGGATACATAATAGCAACTGGTGGGAGAACTGAGGGATGGGAAGCAGAAACTGAAGCAGTGAGAGAAGAGTAGAAATTATTGTATGCCATTTATTTGAAACGCATTTTTGAGATATACCAGGGAATCCACCCAGATTGATAAATGGACTCTTACCTTGTTTTGTTCAGCCTGGGCTCTGACAATCTCAGACTTAGTCGGAGACACATTAACTGCAGTTATAACTTGCTCTTTAGACGTCAACCATTTCAGCATCTGATTGGTTTCTTGTTGAACTTTCTGCATCTTTTCCAGCATGGAAGACAGCTGCTCTTCTCGGTTTTTCAGCACCAAGCCTAGATCTTCATACTTCTGGCTAACCTCAGAGACATCACATTGGATGCCAGTCAGATCTAGTAAAGAAGAAAATGGTTATGTTATGAAGGGGTCATTTTTTGGCAAACACAAAACATAACAGTTATCAAGACAATGCGGCACACTGACACGCTCACCTTGGCAGGTATGGTATCCATTAACATTCCCTAAAGTGCTCAGGGAGGCCATCAGCACAGAACCTGGACAGGACAAGAAAGCAAAGCAGGAACAGCACAGACACGTTAGGATTACATACACAGTGGAAGAAAAGATCATTACAAGACATGGCATAAGCTTGGCATGTTTAGTATGGACGCACAACACAGTTGCCTAAGATTCCTTCTGAAGTCAATGTCCAGCCAGAACTTCCTGGATAAAGTGTGAAAGGGTTAGAACCTGTTGCATCTCTTAGACAAGGATAAGCAAGGGGAAATATCCCCAATAAGGACACAAACATCTGTAAAAAATGACAGAGATTCTAACACTTCCACACACCTTCTAAAATCAACCAGTTTTAGATAGGACTCCTCTGTAGCTAAACAAACAGGAAATCATAGCAAGATGCCCAATGATCAATGCCGCAAGGAAAAAAAAATGTATTTTGAAATAAATGGTAATGTCAAGGGGTGACTAGTGTACAGGTATAATGTCTATACTTGTGTATAGCACCACCAAAGATTGACTACTAAATAATATAAAATGCCAGAATGATTGTGACTGCAATGAACAATACAACTTCTCCAAAATGGCACCATGTGTCATGCGTGGCTAGCTTTCAGAAAAAAAGAAAGCACATGCAACATACAAATAATGTCATCCATTTGTTGAAGCTTTCTATGCAGCCCACTAACCTGTAGCAAAATATACTTGTCAGGACCAGTGCATGGAAAACTGGAGCAGTTTCCTAGAGTAGCCAACCAGATTGCAGGTCCTGAATAAAACAAGGATTCTGACTGGCTGAAGAAATGTCCCACTCATGCATCCGTTTTAGATGCACTGGTTGATAAATCAATTGCACGTGTCAGGTAGTTTAATAGAAAATCAATTTAAGCCTGTCACATGTGCTAACTGATCCACATATAATTCAGATATTATGGCTCTGGTACCTTCACCATTTTTTTCCCTTCTTACCTTTCTGAACTTTTTATTATCTAACAAGATTTCAGCACCTCAAAAGGAAATAAGTACTCATATGTTAATTCTGACTCTTATTTGTTTAAGTGCCGAAATATCTGACCTTAAATATCAGCATTATGCAAATCAGGATGTAACTGCATGGGATGATATTACCCACAAGGCTGTGCATCCAAGGCTACATTTTAATTAATCCTAACACCGCCATCACTGAGTGGGAGGGATTTCACCTTTTCAGATAGATTTCCATTGGGTGCAGGAATTTTTCCCCTCCGAGAACTGGGTTTTCTCTGACAAACCTGCCGTCAGCTTCACACTGGTGGTGCGTTTATGTCCACTATACAGCTCCTATATAACAGGAGGTTTCCACCATTTCACAATTATTTTTTTCAGATACATGGAAGATCTATAAAAGTGGATATGAACCTGCAATATCAAGTCTAATTTTATGAGAACATTGAGCTCCATGTTGATTCTGCTGTCCTCCCTCCACCCTCTCTATCAGTGAAAATGGCAGAGCATGTCCATGTGGTTGGTGGAAACAGGATCCAGGATCAGAGCTACTGAAACGCTTTCCTCACTCACCAGGAAATAATAAGTAAAGCTGCCAAAAAGCCTCACATTTACTTAGAATTTGATACAGTACATCTTTCTTAGATATTTGTGATATGATATCAACATAATGCACTGCAAGTGGAAAACCTATTAATTTATATTTGGTTAGTTCATATACTGTATAATGTATAAATGTAATATGAATTATTACTTATACAAAGGCTAACACAGAGGTATGCAACGATCCCAAGAATATGAATGACCGGTTTCAACTGAATTTCTGCATAGGCTAATTAATTTGGATTGGGCTAAAAGGGCAAAATTTGCTGTTCAGACTAGCTTCCCTTTAAAAAACTGCTTCGAATAACTGTGTACAATTATTCCTCTTCCAGTACCATTATACCAGGCAGTTATAGTGGGAAGTCAATAATTCAGCTGTGGCAATCTGTGGGGCCCTTTCCATGAATGAAAGCAGTTTTGTCTCTATAACAAGTCCAAATTCCACCCAAAATACCTCAGAGGCAACAATACTTCTCTTCCATGTTATGTTTACTTCTCTTGGAATGTGAAGTAGTACCTGCCGGTCACAGAGGTCCATCAAGCCCCTCTATATAGTCACAGTAAATCACACCATCCACATAGGACTGTGATAATTCAACACATTTTTATTGCATACATGAGCTGTGATATAGCACACAGAAAGCACAATGTTTCGGGCAAAGGCCCTTTCTCAAGTCCTATGTGGATGGTGCAATTTAATGTTTACCGTACTTCTCTTGCTATGTTATGAAAGAGGTATAAAACCATGGAGATAATTGAATAGGGCTACAAGATCTAAAACATGGAAAATAAGCATCAGATAGGAAAAAAGAATACATAGTATAAACAATAATAATAATAAAGATATGACACACGGAAGCAAGCGCATAAGAGCAATAAGAAAACTTAAGGGGCCCATACACTGGTCGATTTCAGCCTTTGATTGAATCGATAGATTGGAAATCAATTGCCAATCGATTGGCCGATCTATTTGCGTCCGATTTCGATCGACTTCATTAACTGACAGGATGGAAGATCTAGGTCTGGCCCATAGAGTTGTATTGGATCTAATGGTCCAATAATGCATTTAGATCGATTTTCAATAGATTTCATTCTGAAATATATTGGAAATCTGTTCCTAGTGGGTGGCACACATCAGATTTCTGTCAGATTAGACTCGACAGGCATCTGACAAATCTATCTGATGGTCGAATCTGCTGTAAATCTATATGTGTATGGTCACCTTTAGCGAACTACTCACCCTTTTGCAGCTGACTTTCAGCTGCAGTAATCTCCATAATTTTGCTCTCCAGCTCAGATCCCTTTTGTATAATCTCCTCCATTTGTGGACCTTTCATTTTTCTTTCTTTTTCAAGATCCTGTATGGTGAGAGAAGGGCAACTGGTCATTAGATCTGCACAGACAAGCACTGTATGTTGAGGTAAAGACAACCACGTTCACAAGCTTCTGTTCCTAAAGCAGGGGTCTAGTCCTAAGAAAAGAGGTGAGTGGACTCACCCCAAGGTGCGCCCAAAATGGGAGTGGCCAATCATAATGTGGGCGTAGTCATGGGTGGGGCCAAATATACGTGACCTTAGCAGTGATGTAAAAGGTCTGCTGGGGAAGTTTCAGCTCTGCCGTAGTGTATCCCACAAAAAATAAATATAATCTGACAGCATTTCACCAAAAAGACACATAATCTGGTAGAAATTGCTCCAGAATACAGATAATATGGCAGTGGTTCCCCCAAAATAGACAATGTGGCAGCAGCAGTTCCCCCAACATACACATAATCTGGAAGCAGTTCCCCAAAATACGCGAAACCTGGCAGCGGATCACCCAAAATACACGCAACACCCAAAATACATGTAATCTGGCAGCAGTGGTCCCCCAAACATACACAATCTGGCAGCAGTTCCCCAAAATACGCGTAATCTGGCAGCAGTCGTTCCCCTAACATACACATAATCTGGCAGCGGTTCCCCAAAACACACTTAATCTGTTAACAGCGGTTCCCCAAAAATGCAGATAATCTGACAGCAGTTCCCCCAAAATAGGTACCCCCAGCATAGGTAGGTCTATAGGTGTCCCCAGTATACGAAGCCAGGGGTATATGTCCCTAGTATATGTGGGCAGGGGTATACGTCCCCAGTATATGTAGTCAGGGGTATATATTTCCAGTATATGCAGTCAGGGGTATATGCCCCCAGTATATATAGCCAGGGGTATATGTCCCCAGTATATGTAGGCAGAGGTACATGTCCCCAGTATATGTAGGCAGGGGTATATGTCCCCAGTATATATAGCCAGGGGTATATGTGCCCAGTATATGTAGTCAGGGGTATATGTCCCCAGTAAATGTAGGCAGGGGTATATGTCCCCAGTATATGTAGGCAGGGGTATATGTCCCCAGTATATATAGCCAGGGGTATATGTCCCCAGTATATATAGCCAGGGGTATATGTCCCCAGTATATGTAGGCAGGGGTATATGTGCCCAGTATATAGAGTCAGGGGTATATGTCTCCAGTATATATAGGCAGGGGTATATGTCCCCAGTATATGTAGGCAGGGGTATATGTCCCCAGTGTATATATAGTTCTGGAGGGGTGAGCGGGTGAGGGGGAGCCCCAAGGTGAGGGAAGGAGACGTCCCCCCTTCTCTGCTGTCCACACAGCTCTCCTTCTCTGCGCTGCTCACCTCCACACATGCCAGGGTGGACAACGTCAACTTTAAAAACAAAAAGATTTTGCATAAATGTAGAAAATGACCTTAAACCCTGGTTTAGACCATCAGGTGGCTGCTTAGGAGCTTTAGGAAAAAAAATTGTTTTCGTAAAATTTTTAAAAAGTTCTGATCTGAAACATTACTACATTGATTTAATTTGTGTTACCTGAACTTGTTGAAGCCTAATCTGGATCTCCATTGATCCAAGGGAGTCTTCTACTGGTGGAACGCTCTCTTCCTTGTCTTTCAGCCACATTCTCATAGTTCCAACTAGTCTCTGGAAATCCTCCAGCTCCTCCTGACAGGACAGAGCTTCCCGCTCTCTATATTGGAAAAGCATTTAAAACGTGTCATGCATGATCTATAATATGGTTTCCACAAGGTTTTAAAAAGAAAAGAAAAGTGAACAAGTCACATCAATAATGGTCCCTCATCAAGCTTCTCATGTCCCTAACTATACTTGGCAAATGGTGCACAGCTCACTTTCCCTCTGGATTCAGATGGTAGCAATTGTAAGTCAATCATGACACATGGCCACATGATACACAAATTACAAATCATTTTAGAATCTTTGGGCCATATCCTATTGCTGAACTCGCCAGCGCTAAGCACTGGCAAGTTTTTAATTTAGGCAATGGGGGCAGCACCTAATCCTATTTAACTTAAGACCCCCTCCCCCCCTCCCCCCGGCAGAAAAGAACTCGCTTAGGTGATATAATCACCCAGCAAGGGTTTTGCACGCTATCCTATTGCCCAAAGAGCAGGGCTTAACAGTGTTGCGCCGCTGCATCTGGGGGTCTCCTTTAACCACTTGCCGACCGCACACTCATACCGTGCGGCAGCAAAGTGGTAGCTGGAGGACCAGCGACGCACATCTGCGTCGCCAGGTGCCTCCCTAATTAATCAGGAAAGGCCGCTCGCGCGAGCGACAGTTTCCCGTTAGATCACGGAGCGGGTCTCCGTGAATAGCCTGCGAGCCGCTGATCGCGGCTCGCAGACTAAATGTAAACGCAGGAGACATTTGTCTCCTTTGTTTACATTGAACGGTGCTGCTGCGCCGTAAGGCAGATCGGCGGTCCCCGGCCAATCAGCGGCCAGGGATCGCCGCCATGTGACAGAGGACATCCTGTCACATGCTGCACAGGACGGATAGCATCCTGTGCAGCCCCGATCACCAGGGGTAAGAGGGAGGAGAGGGAGGGGGGGGAATTTCGCCGCGGAGGGGGGCTTTGAGGTGCCCCCCCCCCCCCCCCGCAACATGCCAGCCGGCAGGAGCGATCAGACCCTTCCTGCACATCATCCCCATAGGGGGGAAAAAAGGGGGGCGATCTGATTGCTCTGCATGCAACCTGATCTGTGCTGGGGGCTGCAGAGCCCACCCAGCACAGATCATAAAAAAACACGCGGGTCCTTAAGGGGGGGGGTAAAGGCTGGGTCCTCAAGTGGTTAATAATGAGACCCCCAGAGCTCCCTGACGGGTCGCCGCACATCTTTAAAGCCCCCCCACGTAGCTGCGCTGTCACCCGTCATTATACATACTGCTGCCTCTCGTCGTAAGTTCTGTTGCATAGTTACATAGTTATTTTGGTTGAAAAAAGACATACGTCCATCGAGTTCAACCAGTATAAAGTACAACACCAGCCTGCTCCCTCACATATCCCTGTTGATCCAGAGGAAGGCGAAAAAACCCTTACAAGGCATGGTCCAATTAGCCCCTAAAGGGAAAAATTTCTTCCCGACTCCAGATGGCAATCAGATAAAATCCCTGGATCAACATCATTAGGCATTACCTAGTAATTGTAGCCATGGATGTCTTTCAACGCAAGGAAAGCATCTAAGCCCCCTTTAAATGCAGGTATAGAGTTTGCCATAACGACTTCCTGTGGCAATGCATTCCACATCTTAATCACTCTTACTGTAAAGAACCCTTTCCTAAATAAATGGCTAAAACGTTTTTCCTCCATGCGCCGATCATGTCCTCTAGTCCTTAGCGAAGGCCTAGGGACAAAAAGCTCATCCGCCAAGCTATTATTTTGCCCTCTGATGTATTTATACATGTTAATTAGATCCCCTCTAAGGCGTCTTTTCTCTAGACTAAATAAACCCAGTTTATCTAACCTTTCTTGATAAGTGAGACCTTCCATCCCACGTATCAATTTTGTTGCTCGTCTCTGCACCTGCTCTAAAACTGCAATATCTTTTTTGTAATGTGGTGCCCATAACTGAATTCCATATTCCAGATGTGGCCTTACTAGAGAGTTAAACAGGGGCAATATTATGCTAGCATCTCAAGTTTTTATTTCCCTTTTAATGCATCCCAAAATTTTGTTAGCTTTAGCTACAGCGCCTTGGCATTGAGTACGATTATTTAACTTGTTGTCAATGAGTACTCCTAAGTCCTTCTCCAAGTTTGATGTCCCCAACTGTATCCCATTTCTTTTGTATGGTGCTAGACCATTGGTACGACCAAAATGCATGACTTTACATTTGTCAACATTGAATTTCATCTGCCATGTATGTGCCCATATAGCCATCCTATCCAGATCCTGTTGCAATATGACACTATCTTCCTGAGAGTTGATGATTCTGCACAATTTTGTGTCATCTGCAAAAATAGCAACATTGCTCACTACTGCATCTACTAGGTCATTAATAAATACATTGAAGAGCACTGGACCCAGAACAGACCCTTGTGGGACCCCACTGCTAACAGTCTCCCATTTTGAGTACGATCCATTGACCACAACTCTTTGTTTTCTGTCCATTAGCCAGTTCCCTATCCATGAACACAGACTCTTCCCCAGTCCTTGCATCCTCAACTTTTGCACCAGACTTTTGTGGGGAACAGTGTCGAAGGCCTATGCAAAGTCCAAGTATATCACATCTACAGCATTCCCAATATCCATATTAGCATTCACTACCTCAAAAGCTGAGCATGTTAGTCAAACAGGACCTGTCTTTAGTAAACCCATGTTAATGCTGAGAAATAAGATTATTTTCTACTATGAAGTCATGTATAGTATCTCTTAGTAACCCCTCAAATAGTTTGCATACAACTGATGTTAAGCTTACAGGTCTATAATTTCCTGGATCAGATTTTTTGCCCTTCTTAAATAATGGGAAAACGTGGGCTGTACGCCAATCCACTGGGACTCTGCCAGTTGCAAGAGAGTCACAAAAGATAAGATAAAGGGGTTTATCTACAGTTACATCTATCTAGTTACAGTATCTGTCACTGTAATTACTGTGTGCTTCTGAGCCTGGGCATAGCATCTTTGAATCTGCAGCCGGGGCTCCACATTGAACCATTGTCTGAGTTAATGAAATGGTTTAAAGCAAGAGGCGATCTGTAATTAGCAGCGGTATGTATAATGACGGGTGACAGCGCAGCTACATGGGGGCTTTAGAGTTACGCGGCCACCATACAGAGTTCTGGGGGTCTCCTTATTAAAGGAGACCCCCAGATGTAGCGGTGGAAGATGGCGGTGGATGTTTGGCGAGTGCACGCACATGTGTGGGGAGTGAGGCCGTGGTGCTGAAGAACTTATGCCTCTTCTCTGGATCCTATCAGGATACCAAAATAATGTCTACACTGTAGCTACACCGTATGAGTATAATTTTGGTCTGGAAATGTTTTCACAAATGTTGCCATTTGAGAAAAGCTAATTCAACATTTAAAATTGTATTCAAATTATTATTAATTATAATAAAATTATTATTTTACCCCAACCCTTGTGTCTCAGTTAGGAGCCATCCGTATATAAAATTAAATATGTATCAATTATCAGATTTCAGAGAAATTCTGCAAATATACTGAAAGCCTGTAACTAAAAACCAACAAGGTCTAATATTTTCTAAGATGTTATCTGGCCATGGTGATGACAAGAATCCAAATATTACATTCTGCAGCAAAATGTTGCAAACACATATTGCTGTGTTTAATATGCGAGTCGATATAAAGATGGCAATTTCAGGAAACCGATACAAGATTAATGAACTGTTAAAATGTCACACTGAAACAATGGTCCAGTACTTAAAGGTTGCTGCACTAGCTGTAGTGGATATTGGATGCATGGTTACAGGCAAGCAGAGCTACACAATTTCCGAAGTCTAAAAGTTCAGTTTCAAAGGTAATGTATATAAAATACCCCAGTAATCACAACTTTGCGAATTTGCCTTGCTTGGTTCTGGATTTTGCTGGACTTTAATCTACCAGTACAATTTGCGGTTGTGAGAGAAAAATTGAGGACCTAATGGAAATCTATGCAAACATGGGAAGAACATACAAACAGCATATGTAGATAATGTCCAGGTTGGAATCTGCCACAGCTACTGTGGTTACCTAGCTATATTACATCCTCAGTCAGGGCCTGAGCCCACTAACCCAGGTGTCTGATTCTGTCTGCTTTTCAGTTACACACATCAATGTTACAGATGCTGATAAGTGGACAGAAGCGGATGTAGATGCATCAGTGGGCTCAGGTCCTCACTCGGAACAAGAACAAAGGTATGTGCTGTCAAAATGTGTAATCTGAAAACATGTCCCCATCAAGTCATTAGGAAAACATTACAAATGACTTGCATTAGTCAGAAAACTAGCATTGTTCTTACAACAAGGATCACTTCCATATCGGATTTTGAACAGAGGTACTTAAATGATATTACCTCTCACTTGCTGCCTTCTGAAGGTCCTGAAATTCCTTCTTCAGCACTTGTACCTTTTGCAAGTGCTCAGAGGAGTCCAGCAACATAGGACATGTGCTCAGCTCCTTTGTTAGCTGCTCCAGAGTAACCAGCTCCTCCGCCTGTTGTTTTATCTCTGCATTTAATTCCTATGAAATAAACTTTTGTTATCTGCTGTGCAGTAGCTTCAGTTCAATATATACATACTTTTTACCTCACTGGACATTAAGAAAGAACCTTGGTTTATTACTATAAAATGGAGCAAGAAGTACATAAGTAACAAAGTTTCATAGGAAAGAGGTCGTCTCATTTAAAATACCCCTGATCTGGTCCCCTCTGCCCAATCCTTTTAATATTGTTTTATTACTGGTGCTGTGTCAAGTATACAGCACCATCCTCCCCCCCCCCCCCACCCAGCGCCCCTTGGAGCCCCCATTCTGCTCAGTCGTAATCACTGAGCAGAACGTCAAATATGGGTGGGGAGGAAGTGGCAGCTCTTCCTCCCCTCTGCACACCCATAATTCTGCTGCACTCGCAGCTATAGTTCCCCTTATGATTCACTACACACAGTGCATCGGGGGCTGTGCTGTGTGCGGGCTTGTGATAATTGATATCCTTCCGACCTCAATTACCACAACCCCGCAAACAGCGCAATCCCCTGCGCGCTGTGTGCAGTAAATGCTATGGGGAACTATAGCGGCGAGTGGAAGAGGGAGGAGTAAAGACAGGCAGAGGGGAGGAAGAGCTGCCACTTCCTCTCCGCTCATATTTGACAGCAGAACGGGGCCACAGGGGGCACTGGATGGTGCTGTGTTCTAGTCACAGCACCAGTAATAAAAAAAATATTAAAAGTATCGGGGCAGAGGGGATCAGGTCAGGGGTACTTTAAAGTACAACTGAAGTGAGAAGAATATAGAGGCCACCATATTTATTGTATTTTAAGCAATACCAGTTGCCGGGCCACCCTACTGGTCTATTTGGCTGCAGTAGTGTCTGAATCACACCAGAAACAAGCATGCAGCTAATCTTGTTAGAGTTGACAAAATGTCAGAAACACCTGATCTCCTGCATGCTTGTTCAGAGTCTATGGCTAAAGTATTAGAGGCAGATGATCAGCAGGATAGCCAGGCAACTGGTATTGCTTAAAAAGAAATACATATGACAGCCTCCATATTCTTCTGGCTTCAGTTGTCCTTTAAGGATAATAAGTGGGATCATGCACATACATTTATGTAGCTGTGCTACACATGCATCCAGAGCTGCTGGCATACAGCACATGTACAACCTGCTTTTCCCCCCAGTGAAACATACCTGCATTTGCTCTGAGAACTGAGCAATGTCCCTGTCAGGCTGGTTCCCAGAAGCCAGTAACTGTGATCTTGTTGTTTTGAAGTCCTTCAGTGCTTCTGAGACCTGTTCATATCTTTCCACTTTTGGAAGAATCTCTTTAAGTTCAGTCTCTTGTTGAATCTGTTGCTCACAGACTTTGTTAAAACGTGCAGTGATGTCAGACAGCTTGTTCTGAAGAGCAGCTGCAGCAGCTTTGTCTGCAGTTTCCATAAACTTAGCAACCATTTCCCCGGTGGCATCCAGGCTTCCCCTTCTGCTTCCAATGTCCTGTTTTAGTTTCTGGAAGAAGAAAATGCATCAATCCACAGGCAGCCCAAATGCTTGGCATAGTATAGATAGACAAGTATGCTTAAAGCAATAGAAAGCAGTCACAGACCATACAAGCTTTAAGCCCTTCCAATTTTTCATCATTTTAATAAGCTGAATAGGAGAAAGTCATTACAATTTACACATTTGGTGTTCCAGAGAAATTCCCTTTGTTAAAGTCAGCCATGTGATCCAGAGGACCCTCAAGCAAGCCTGGATCTGGAAGGAGAGTGGGAGTTCCCCAGCTAGAGAGCAGCTATCACTCTCTAACTCCTTCACATGCTGCTATGTGGCTACCAAAAAAAGCTAGTTGTAGCTGCAGTGCTAACCACAAACTGTTCATCTTTCAGTAAAGAAATGTAATAGAGGATATCAGGCATTGAGATGCACAGACTCGGCAGCACAATCTCCCCTCTATGCTTAGAGGCTGTTCTTCTACAGGTAGCCTAGTCCAAAGCTTCCCAACTCTGTGCCAGTACCACCAACAGTACGTTTTGCAGAAAACCACAAGCATTCACATGTGAGGTAATTAGTGTCTCAGCAGAGCTGATTAACTACTTGTGTGGATTTCCAGAAAAATGCACTGTTGGTGGTACTTAAGGACAGGGTTGGGAGGCCCTGGCCGCCTCCATATCTAGCAGACTTGCCCAGTTGTGGCAAGATTTTGATCAAGAATGCGCACCCTCATCTCTGATGTCCTCCAAATGTAAATAGCCAAAGACCCAAAGATATTGTTATTGGGACATAGACCTAGACAAGTGAAATATGCTCCCCATAAGCTGATTCAATGTATTGCTGTAGTAGCTAAGCAACAAATTGCATCCCACTGGCTTAAACCTGACCTATCATAGCCCAGGCTACTCACAGAAGTGAATTCATTTTTCTATGTCTCATTTACTAAGGTCTGTATACCCTGGCTTGGAAAGATGGGAGGTCCTAGTGTGCAGTTTGTGTGATAGCCATTATCTCAGATGTGCACAGGAAGTACATCAGTCTTCTGCAGATTATTCCCAGTACATACTTTACCCTTGCAGAACATTACCTTTACTTGATCATTTATTTAATCCTGGAATGTTTATGGTTAATGCTTTTGTTTTCTATTCATCCTTATGTCATGTCATTTGCTATGGTCAATTTATGTATCTTGTGTTATTATACTCTAACGTTCAGGGCCATGTTGCAGCCCTCAGGCCTGTTTTTCCCTGACTAAAAACAATAAAAACCTTTGCAAGTAGATGTAATTTATGTAAAGCTAAATGCATTCCCCAGTGTGTGTCCTATTGGCTTACCATTTAGGGAAATACTGCCAATCTTACAAAGAAAATGTATTTTTTTTTAAAAAAGTCATTACAGTGGTGACCTCATCAGTGTGCAGTTACTCTTTACAGTCCAGTGAGAAGTCTCTATTTTCTAGGAACGTAGTGGAGAACACAAAAGGTCAGGTTGCTGATGCCCCCCTGTAGAGCCATCTGAACTGGACTGGCTAGAAAGAATTTTAAATCTTTGGGAAGGTAAACTACTTGACATGTATTGTTCATTTACGATTTTGATTGTAGTTCAGCTTAAGATTGCCATGCTAGGTCAAAAATAGCAGCTTCATAGATTCTATAACTTATTGTTTAACATTTTAATAAAGAAAGATTTTGTTAGTCTCTGGCTGCAGCAAACCCACATCCACATTAGATACATTCACATGTACAGGATCTTCTAAAAAAAATTAGCATATTGTGATAAAGTTCAATATTTTCCTGTAATGTACTGATAAACAGACTTTCATATATTTTAGATTCATTACACACAACTGCAGTAGTTCAAGCCTTTTATTGTTTTTCTTATTGATGATTTTGGCATACAGCTCATGAAAACCCACATTTCCTATCTCAAAAAATTAGCATATTTCATCCGACCGATAAAAGAAAAGCAAAAAGTCAACCTTCAAATAATTATGTTCAGTCATGCACTCAATACTTGGTCGGGAATCCTTTTGCAGAAATGACTGCTTCAATGCGGCGTGGCATGGAGGCAATCAGCCTGTGGCACTGCTCAGGTGTTATGGAGGCCCAGGATGCTTCGATAGCGGCCTTAAGCTCATCCAGAGTGTTGGGTCTTGCGTCTCTCAACTTTCTCTTCGCAATATCCCACAGATTCTCTATGGGGTTCAGGTCAGGAGAGTTGGCAGGCCAATTGAGCACAGTAATACCATGGTCCGTAAACCATTTACCAGTGGTTTTGGCACTGCGAGCAGGTGCCAGGTCGTGCTGAAAAATGAAATCTTCATCTCCATAAAGCTTTTCAGCACATGGAAGCATGAAGTGCTCCAAAATCTCCTGATAGCTAGCTGCATTGACCCTGCCCTTGATAAAACACAGTGGACAAACACCAGCAGCTGACATGGCACCCCAGACCATCACTGACTGTGGGTACTTGACACTGGACTTCAGGCATTTTGGCATTTCCCTCTCCCCAGTCTTCCTCCAGACTCTGGCACCTTGATTTCCAAATGACATGTAAAAGTTGCTTTCATCCGAAAAAAGTACTTTGGACCACCGAGCAACAGTCCAGTGCTGCTTCTCTGTAGCCCAGGTCAGGCGCTTCTGTCGCTTTTTCTGGTTCAAAAGTGGGTTCATGCTTCCATCTGCTGAAAAGCTTTATGGAGATGAAGATTTCATTTTTCAGCACGACCTGGCACCTGCTCACAGTGCCAAAACCACTGGTAAAAGGTTTACTGACCATGGTATTACTGTGCTCAAATGGCCTGCCAACTCTCCTGACCTGAACCCCATAGAGAATATGTGGGATATTGTGAAGAGAAAGTTGAGAGACGCAAGACCCAACACTCGGGATGAGCTTAAGGCCGCTATCGAAGCATCCTGGGCCTCCATAACACCTGAGCAGTGCCACAGGCTGATTGCCTCCATGCCACGCCGCATTGAAGCAGTCATTTCTGCAAAAGGATTCCCGACCAAGTATTGAGTGCATAACTGAACATAATTATTTGAAGGTTGACTTTTTTTTGTTTTAAAAACACTTTTCTTTTATTGGTCGGATGAAATATGCTAATTTTTTGAGATAGGAAATGTGGGTTCTCATGAGCTGTATGCCAAAATCATCAATAAGAAAAACAATAAAAGGCTTGAACTACTTCACTACTTCAGTTGTGTGTACTGAATCTAAAATATATGAAAGTCTAATGTTTATCAGCACATTACAGAAAATAATGAACTTTATCACAATATGCAAATTCTTTGAGAAGATCCTACATATACACACACACACACACACACACACACACACACACACACACACACACACAAACACACACACACACACACACACGTGTATATAAATAAATCAATGAATAAAAACGAAATAAAAAAGCAAGTGAACAGATCTTACAATATTTTGTGCAAGAGCCTCTTGAACAGATGACGATGACATTGATGCTTGTTTGTGGCCCTCTAAAGTTTTCTCCATTCCCTCCAACCAATGCAATAGATTATCTAAGCCTTCTTGAACACTCTGTGAATGGGCTACTGACTTCTGCAGTAGGTCAGTGTGATCAGACAGCTTATTGGAGAGGCTTTGGTACCGATTCTCTATAGAATCTATAAGGAAACAAAGTTTTGGTCAGACTCAGTTTTGTACTGTACTTCATTTTTTAGTAGATGTTAAGCAATGGCTAAGTGCTCACCAGCTGTGGCTTGTATCTTCTTGCAGTCTGGGAGTGGATCTCCTTGGACATCCATCAGCCCACGGAGAGCCTTGTGAACTTTGTCTACTTGTGCTTGATGCTCTGCAAGATCACACTGCATATTCTGAAAATGGCAGAAACACAACAGTGTTATTACCTCAAAGTAGAACTGCCGCACAAATATTTTAAGAACATGTGCTGTGCTGTTGGTTAAAGTTACCTTGGCTTTCTGTAGCTGGGCTTGCAAGGCGCTGGGATTAGATGCCACTGGTTCAGAAAGGATCTTGTCCACAGCTAACTCTGTGTGCTGCAGCCAAGCTAAAGCTGCATCTGAGCCCTCTTGGAATTGCTGATACCGGCTCAACAAAGAATTCAAGTGAGTTCCAAATTTGGAGCACTGCAAAGAGCCATACAATAACTTGTGTGAGAAGAACACAGTACGCAGAATAAGTACCTGGATACATTACAGTCATGCAAAATAGTCCTGTGAAGGAAAAAACTGATGTTTTCTTAATACGCCTATAGCCCTTCAAGGACAACTACTATAAATTCTACACTGAATATATAGAATTCAGTATGAAGTGCCACGAGTGTGTCCTTCTACAATCCTGGACCGATTTTATAGCACTGTTACAGCCACTGGAAATGAGCTTTATGTCGTCTATTTCATACACAGAACATGGAAGAGAAAGCTAAAGAGGGAGATGTTTGAGAAGATCACAAAAAATATATAGATAATTATAGTAAAATGTACCTGCAGGCAAACTTGGAAAAATATTTATCTTCACACAGGAAAGCCTCTGAATAATCCAGAGGCTTTGTCCATCTCCCTCGAGCTTGCCATTTCCAACGCTGGGACCCTGGTTTGCGCATCCGTGCTCCCATCAGTGTACGAGTGCAGGCACAAGATGGCTTGTACCGTAGCACATAGCTATTCGTGCATGGATTTTTCCTCTGTTCAAGAGCAGCTCCATGCTGCTACACAGGCCCCATCAGTGCACATGCACAGTGCGGCCCCCTGGTTCATGGACAGGAGCGTGAACTGCGAAGAAGATGGTCCCGGCGACTATGGTTGGGCTCAAGAAGGATCTGAGAAGCCTCTGGAGGATCCAGACGCTTCCCTAATCAGCTTGATGCTCTTGTGACAACAGTTTAAAATACTGAGGAGTTTAAAAGGTCCATTGGTCAGGAAACAGCCTTCCTGAATGCAGCTGCAAAAGGAAAATCAGCCACAGAAAGGGAAGACAAATACCGTATATACTCGCATATAAACCGACCCGCATATAAGCCGACCCCCCAACTTTTACTTGAAAAACTAGGAAAAAATGATTAACCCCCATATAAGCCGGGGGTAGGAAATGCTCGATTGGTGCAGGCCGCGTGATCCCCCCAGTGTGTCCCAGTATAGCTAGTATAGTGCCCAGTATGGGTAGGTAGTGCATCAGTATAGCTAGTAAAGTGCCCAGTATAGCTAGTATAGTGCCCTGTATAGCTAGTATAGTGCACTGTATAGCTAGTATAGTGCCCTGTATAGCTAGTATAGTGCCCTGTATAGCTAGTATAGTGCCCCGTATAGCTAGTATAGTGCCCTGTATAGGTAGGTAGTGTCCAGTATAGCTAGTATAGTGCCCAGTGTAGTGCCCAGTATGGGTAGGTAGTGCCCCAGTATAGCCAGTAAAGTGCCCAGTATGGGTAGGTAGTGCCCCAGTATAGCTAGTATAGTGCCCAGTATAGCTAGTATAGTGCCCAGTATGCGTAGGTAGTGCCCCAGTATAGCTAGTATAGTGCCCAGTATAGCTAGTAAAGTGCCCAGTATAGCTAGTAAAGTGCCCAGTATAGCTAGCAAAGTGCCCAGTATAGCTAGCAAAGTGCCCAGTATAGCTAGCAAAGTGCCCAGTATAGCTAGCAAAGTGCCCAGTATAGCTAGTAAAGTGCCCAGTATAGCTAGTAAAGTGCCCAGTATTGGTAGGTAGTGACCCAGTATAGTGCCCAGTATAGCTAGTAAAGTGCCCCAGTATAGCTAGTATAGTGCCCAGTATAGCTAGTATAGTGCCCAGTATAGCTAGTATAGTGCCCAGTATAGCTAGTATAGTGCCCAGTATAGCTAGTATAGTGCCCAGTATGCGTAGGTAGTGCCCCAGTATAGCTAGTATAGTGCCCAGTATAGCTAGTAAAGTGCCCAGTATAGCTAGTAAAGTGCCCCGTATAGCTAGCAAAGTGCCCAGTATAGCTAGCAAAGTGCCAGTATAGCTAGTAAAGTGCCCAGTATTGGTAGGTAGTGACCCAGTATAGTGCACAGTATAGCTAGTAAAGTGCCCCAGTATAGCTAGTATAGTGCCCAGTATAGCTAGTATAGTGCCCAGTATAGCTAGTATAGTGCCCAGTATAGCTAGTATAGTGCCCAGTATTGGTAGGTAGTGACCCAGTATAGTGCCCAGTAAAGCTAGTAAAGTGCCCCAGTATAGTGCCTAGTATAGTGCCCAGTATAGCGCCCCCCCGCGGCTGCCGCTGCTATTACCTGCTCAGCCAGCGGCCGCTTCCTCTAATCCGGGTTCCCCTCTCCTCTCCGGGTTCTCCTCTCCATAAATGTTTCACAGCAGCACGCCCGACGCTGCTGCTGTGACGAGGCAGGAGGCAGGAAAGAGCGCGGCTTCCTGTAGCGGCGATGTATCGCCGTTACCAAGGGAACAGCTCTTTCCTGCCTCGTCACAGCAGCAGCGCCGCTGTGGAGACCACGGACCACCAACCCAGGACTCACATACAAGCCGACCCCCCAACTTTTGGCCCCCTTTTTGGGGGTCAAAAATTCGGATTGTATGCGAGTATATACGGTAGCAATAAGGATAGACAAAAAGTCAGCGCCTAAAAAAAAAGATACTGCTAAGGCTTTTTGAGGGACAGTGGTCTTAGCAGAAGATCACCCAAGAGCACTACACTGTTGAAGGAAAATATAAGACTAGACTTTGCTAAAAAGCATATTGACATGGTACAATGCCTCTGGGACACTGTACTTTATGTCCACAGCTGAAAAACTGTAGCTTTCAAAGAAAAAAAATCCTACATCCTTTAGATAGGATAATGACCTGAAACACACAGCTAAAAAGCACCCAAAATGCTAAGAACAGATGACAGAACGGAAAAATAAGCGATCTGGAGAAGGTACCATGCAAACCTTACACACCTGGAGCAGTTTACACAAAATGAGTAGGCCAAGCTACCGGTTGTCAGATACAGGAATCTCACTGAGAGCTACAAAAATCACTTATTTGCCGTTATTACCTCTAAAAGATGTGCAGCAAAATGTTGGATTAAGGGTCTTGTAATTTTTTCCATATTATTTTCATTTGGTTAAAAATACTTCGTTGAATCAAAAATCTAAAGCAAATCTGTTTTGTGTTAAACATTAAACAGTGATGGGTTAACATTGCATTTGTCAAGTTATTGCAGAAACCGATGAAAACAAAAACGGGTGTAAAAATCACCAAGGGATCATAAAAATCCTTTAAATGAAAAGTAGGAGGTGGCTTACCTCTAACGATGACAATGTTTGAAACAGGAAGAAAGTTTATTTGAGGGACTTAATGCTGGGTTAACACTGAAACCTGGCACAGAAACCTGGCCAGATGTAGTGAGAGATATGAACCCACGAAATACGTTGCCTTAGTCCAAGTAAACTTTTTCCTGTTTCAAACATCGTGTGATTGTTAGAGGTAAGCCACCTCCCACTTTTCTTTTTAAAAATGTTAAGTAATTTATCATCCCTGGGGGCCTCTTTCTCCCATTGTGTTTTTCCACCCTCTTTGGAGGTCGACCATTCGTCAGCATTTTACAGCTGACAGCCCTGATTTCATTTTCAAAAGAGAGCAACCAAAGTACAGTGAAGTTCTCTGTTCCTGAGTGGAGATGGGATGCCCTTCATAGCAACCTTATTTTGTCAATACCCCTGATTTATTCCTCCCTTCTAGTCTTTTTCACCAAATTGTATACATTCTCCATGACTAAATTAATGTGATAGCAAGCCTTTTTAGAAGGCTCCATATGACAAATGGGGATTTGATATCATTAAGTAGATCGTATTCCACCCCTCCACCAAAGTCACTTGGTTTCAAATTGTAAAGAGTCTTTATTTTTCCCCTTTGTTTTCGCAGCTCTTTGAAATGAGCATATTATTTTATCACATAACTACTACTCTATTCACATACCACAATGACTAACACAGTGGTCTACAATCATGTCTCCAAAGGCCTCAGCAGTCCATATAAAGACAACGTGGCACTTATTTTTCTGTTTAAAATAACTATCATGCACTCTGCAATGGAAATTACCAAAACAAACTGCTGTCAAAAGTATTTTGCGTATTTTCTCACTTGCTGGTGACTTAAAAGCATTTTATTGATGAGGTGTGGAAATATCACCTAGGAGAAAAAGTGAATTGAATTAGCGCACCTTTTTAAACACTCGTACACATACGGTATATAAAGGTACACACAGGCAATATTTGCTTTATCAAGAACCTTTAAAAATTCAAAAATACTGCGACTATGCATTTAATTTGTTAGGAATTCACAATAGGGTTTGTTTAAATAGTCCATAACGCCATTCCACCGAAAACATTTTCTAGCTATGAATTTCAATAAGAATGGTAAAAATGAAAAATACCTTAGAATGCAAGGCACTGTATCGCTTTGAGGCATCATCAAGTTTGCTCTTCACCAAAGCTCCTGCCACTCCTAACTCTTCACTGAACTGGTCAAGAGCCGCTTTCTCTGCTTCAGTTGCTTTCTGCCCAGCAATTGATATATAGCGTAAATCTCCTTTATGAGAGATCACATCTTCAGAAAAGTCTACTTGCCACTGCAGCAATGTACGTAAGGCGTCACAGTCTGCTTCTCCCTTCTGCTTACTATCTAACTGCTCTTCACTTTGCTGAAGCCAGTTTTCAAACTCTTTGTGATCATGAATGAAATTCTGCAGATCATCCCGCAAGCCTTGTGCATGCTTCAGCTGCAGTTGTGCCTGTGAAAGTGAGGCAGCATATTCCTCCTTCAAGCGTGCCAGCTGGTTCTGTAACCTCTCTCTCTCTTCAGGGGGCAACGTGCTTCCATGTTTATCCAAGAAATCCTGCGCTGACTGTATTGTCAAAATGAAATTCTGTTGTTGGGCTAACATTTCTTGATGCTGGGCCTAAATTACAAAACAAAGAAACAATTACATAGTTGTTTGGGTTGAAAAAAGACATATGTCCATCGAGTTCAACCAGAGAACAAAGTACAACACCAGCCCGCCCCCTCACATATCCCTGTTGATCCAGAGGAAGGCGAAAAACCCTTACAAGGCATGGTCCAATTAGCCCCAAAAGGGAAAAAATTCCTTCCTGACTCCAGGTGGCAATCAGATAAAATCCCTGGATCAACATCATTGGGTATTACCTAGTAATTGTAGCCAATAAATTGTAGCCAATAAAATATCTACACTCATGAGACTACAATTATAGAAGTGCATTCAGAGTACAGTTATCAGCCATCATCCACTAAAAGACCTATTTAACGGTGGGTAAAAATGTGAACTGTTCCAATTTGAATTCAAACTACCATCCGCTGTCTATTAAAGATGTGATAAAGTACTGCTAGTGCCACATAGTATGTTCTCACCACTTTAGTGAGAGCTGCAAAGCAACATGTATTTAGCAGTAGATGTGGCTCATACCAATAAGAGGTGGACATTTATCCAACTCCCAGCCACCAATCATGACCATAATTATTTACTATCATGCACTCAGTCATTGGCCAACCAGGTTGGTCAACCAGAATTTGTGTTGGGTGTATAAAATGAAGGTACATCACACTCCAAAGGGGTTGGATTTATGCACAGAGCCATTTGTGTACAGATCTGCCAGCTGTTGCAAACTGATGTCATACCATATTTCCTGTACAGACAGAGCTCTTAAAAGAGGGGTGAATGCGGAGGGGTGTCTAACCTCCATGTAGGCTGGAGACTTTATAATCGCTAACATGCAGAAGGACAGCCAGTGGTTGCGGTCTTTCATGGATGTGACGTGGTGGGGGGGAGGTGTCGTTTTAGTTAAGGGGGATTTGAGATTTTCCTTCCTTGAAATGGGTATGACCATCGGTAAAAACATTTTTTTTTACATTTGCTACATGCTATTTTATTTAGAGGAGCCTGTGTAGTTTCCATGAAATTGTGGTTTATGTAGATTTTGCAATTTGTTGCACATTTTTTAAGCACAATTTCAGTCCCAGTCACCTCCTGCTGAAATCTTGCCTAAAATCTAATGGTGCTAAAGCTGTAGAACAGGTAAAAGATTAATACCGGGAAGACCTAGATATCTGATCTACCTCTAAGTAGTATATAACACCCTTTTTGAGCACTCTCATATGATAGTTACAAAATCTCATAACCTTTGGGGTTAGAAAATCAGGGGGTGATGTATAAATAGACATTTCACTGTAATGAGAAAATAAGGAATGATGACTCTTATTGCCATATAAATGTCTAGAACGCAATCAGGGTAAATAGAGTAAGTTGTTTCCCCAAACAAAAGATCACAATTGAGTCCTACTTCTGGTATGTAGATTACAGCCTGAGATCTGAGCTGTGATCTGGCTGTTATATAGACTTGCACTCATCACATCTAGTGGTTTACATTGCTTTACTACCTACCTTTCTCTTCTCGTAGAGGTTATCGATGATTTCAGTGGCATCTCCTGTAGGACATCCATCCAAACTCTTTCCATCAGGAACACTGACTTTCTGCTGCAGACTGCTTACAGATGGTGCATCAGGAAGCACCTGGCACAGTAGTTGCTCGATCTTTACCAAGTTTTGCTGCAGCTCTTCAGCAGTCTTAGACTATAAATACAAAAAAACCCAAAAGTTTTTAATTGGAACTGGGAAAACATTTAGAGGCAGAATGAATACTGTAACTTGAGTCTTCCAATAAAGTTGAACCAAAACAGTGTGCACTCACTTTTACATGCTATCGTGCATACTCGCACGGGGGGGGGGGGGGGGGGGGGGGAAGTGATTGACTCGTGTATAAGCCCCCTCCTTAACATAGCCCCCTCCACAGTAGCCAGATGTTCCCATAGTAAAAGTCAGCCCCCTCCCCATAGCCAGATGTGCCCCAGGATCATACAGCTGTGTCTCAAAAAGCCACTAGATGGCGTCATAGATAAGAGACAAAGCGATTGCCACACAGAAAGAATCCCAGATCATTGCACCACTGACACGTTGCTTGCACGCTCCGCTCCACAAGCCAGGGGACACAGGTAGCAGCACACTCTGCACACGACGTTGCGTGGATGGAGGGCATAGACACAGCTGGTCGCAAGCTGGTAGGAGCAGGATCACTAGTACGCAATCCTTATGCTCCTCTGCCATTAAAAAAACCTGCTCCACCATGTTTTGTTCCACTGTCTCACATATAAGCCGAAGGGGTAACTTTTCAGCGCATTTTTTATGCTGAAAAATTATGCTTATACGCGAGTATATACAGTATTTTAATCCTTAAAGGGCTCTTTAACCATATATTGAGAAATGCTAAATGCATTTAGGGCAATACTCACAAGACACAGGCAATACTTCGAGAGAGATGTAGAGCACTCTCTAGAACTATAAAGTTGTTTCACTGAGAGGATTTCTAACAAGCTAGCAAAGGATTTCTAACAAGCTAGCCTTCAAGACCTCAAAAGCAAATAATTACCTTGTGAAAGGTGGTCATACTGTGGCAGTAAGTGTTCTCAAACCAGGGGATGGGTGATGAAGGTAAGGAAGTAAGGCCTCATTTAAAAAACTATGCCTGAAGTCTAGTGGGGCACATTCTGTATTTCTCCTTAAACTGACACAAGAAAAAGGACAGCTGCAGCTTTGCAAACCACAAACTTTTCAGAAACCTATTTTATCTTCTTGGACTCATTTTTTGCACTGGTCTGTGTAGGATACATTTATTGTAGACGTCCGAATTGTACACAATGCAAGTTTACATTTCTAAACTACTTTTGATCACACTACCAATCAACCCAGATAGTCAAATGGCTAAACAAATTGACGTACTTTTTTGGTCTCCTCTAAAATGACTGTGCTCACTGCAGACTCTAGTTGCCGCTCTGTCTCCCCGGTTTTCTGAAGGATAGACTGGTATTGTTCCTTAGCCTTCTGGAGCTTTCTCTTAAATGCTTCCACATCTTTAGGGTCCATTTTCTTCTTGTTTTCCTCAAGGAACTCCTCTGCAGCTTTGATGATGGCAGCAAACGTGCTTGCTTTACCTTGTACATCTTTATTAAGTTCCTGGTTAAGAGAAGTATTTTAGTGATGTGCTACTTAAATCTCTTTGTCAACACTATGAAAAGAAAAAACGACCGTGCTGCCACATCCGCAAGTAGAAAACGTCTACATTTAGCAAACACAAAATGTCAGAGATTTAAAAAAAAATATTACCAAATAAAAAAACCAGCTCATGTATGTATGTATGTATGTGTATATATATATATATATATATATATATATATATATATATATATATATATATGTGTGTGTGTTAATAAGAAAAACAAAATCGTGATAGGTTCAAGAGATAAACAACCAGGCACATATGTAAGAAACTCATTTCCTGTCCCAGAGATTAAAAACAACAATAAATAGTGGTACCTGTAGACTAGTGTTTCCCTGCATGCTTCTTGGATATCCACACAAATCGTGAATTCCACACTGATGAGACTAATTACCTCTCCTGTGCATGCATTAGATTACCTGTAAACCATGTACGCCTGGTAAGACTTAAGGGTAAATTTGGGAAACACTGTGGCAGTGTAAGGAAAACTGGAGCAAAATGGATGCCCAAATCAGCGTGGAACCGATGTCTCTCTCAATAAGAGAAGGGTAAGGTCCCTGGATAATGTGTAACGCATGGATTTGCTTCCATTGTTTGCATTGTGAGATGCATTAGTTCTTAATGCACCTGTTTCACTGCAATGAGCACACTTGTGCCTTTGAGAGGCTTTTTAGCCCTATGCAGTGAGTATTTATCAGGTGCATCTTGGTTAGATGCGCGACCATTTCATTTTCTCCCCATTGCATATGCCCAAATCAAGGATTCTGATTGGATGTTCTGAGCAGCTATTTACTTCTGCACCAGTTCCACTCCAAGTTTTCATACTGCTGTAGAAATATACAATAGTGGATTTAGTTTTACTTTTTTTTTCAGAATGTTACACCTTTACAAAAATGAAGCTTTTTTTTTTTTTTAGAGTAAACAAGATCTATCATTGAATCAACAATATGTACTACTTAGTGTGTTTTGCCTTCTTGAAACAGAAGATATTTGTGATAAATCAGCTTTAAGTGAACACCTGTGGTTAACCACAATGCATAGCATTTTGGGTCACCCCAAGCTGCTTGGTTACTCAATATGTACTATTGATTCTATGTTGTAAACTGTTGCCAGATTTCAAATCAAGAAGTCACAAGGAGAAATAGATTTCAGTTGTTAAGCATCTCAGTTGACAAATTCTTATGTTAAAATCAACAAAAAACTGTAAGCAGTGTAAATGTCAGTTAAGGGAAACTACAAAACCAAGGCGTAATTATCAACTATTCAACACACCTCCAGACTCTGAAAAGTTGGGTGGGGGTAAAGGAGAGTGGCGGGTTTAAAGCGTTTAGCCTAAAGTAGTGAATACATCTAGGGCTCGAGTCACAAAGCAGTGCTAACCCAGTTAGCACGCCTAAAATACTTTAGCCGTGATAACCATTGCACCACGCCGGTGAAAAGCCTGTTTAGGCGTGATAAGTTTAGGCGTGATAAGTTTAGATAGCGCGCAAAGTCCCGCGCGCAAAGCAGTGCCATTAAACTCTATGCGAAGCGCACCAGACTTTGGTAGCGAAAAACTTTTGATCAGCTGTGCACTGCGGTGCTAACCCAGTTGGTGCTTAAAGTTATCATGCCTAAACTTATCATTCCTAAACTGAGTTTAGACGTGATAAGGGGCTTTTCACCAGGGTGCTAACTGTTAGCACCGCTTTGTGAATCAAGCCTCTAGTCTCTAACTCCACAATCTTCTTATAGTAGAACATATAAGAGTATATAAAGCTGTGATATTATGCAGATTGTAGATCATGCCGGTACCTGCATGCTCTTATACTGATCCTGAAGGGTGGACAGGTCTTGTGACTGAGGACTGCTCTGGTGATCATGTACAGCCTTTTCTGTTAGCTCTGCCCAAGAGCTCAGCTCATCTAGTCCCAGAGAACAAGTCGTCTGCTGCTCCTGTATTGTCTAAAATAAAAGAATGGCATTACATGAACCACTATTTAACCCATCTTCAGAAATTACGTAAAGAGCTGGAAGCACAGACCACATAGATTCCAGATTTTCAGCTGATTCTTCATAACTTTTAACAGTAACAATGAACACTGGTAAAAGTTTTAGCTGAGGTTTATCTGGATTTATGATGTTCCAGTGCTTGCTCCGCTGTACTACAAGTGTCCCTGCCTGCCAGATGAGCACGATGTGTCCTTTTATGAATTATAAATATTTTTAGTCAGGAGTAAGTGCACATGCATACAAGTTTTATTGTGAATTCAGAAAACAGGCCTGATCCAGGCTCACAGCAGCCTGATAGAGAAATCCTTCACTGTTATGGGATACCTAGAAAAAGCAAAGCAAACAAGAGGTTACATACAGACACATAACAGAAGTTTACAGACAATGTTAATACAAACACTGAAAGCACTGCCAGAACAATAAATGACTGGCAAAGCAAGAAGATACTTGTTCAGTAGGGGTGAGTGAAGGACATTTGGATAAACTCTTAAACACTTTTAAACTAAAGCTAGGTACTCACACTAGATGACACTTGACCAAATTGGCCATTCAGGAACATTTTGGGTTAGAATCTAGCATGTGTACTCCGATGTCTAAAGATCCAGTACATTGAATCTTTACTGACAAGGACTCCAAGGCAACGTCTGATAGCACAATTTTCCTCCTCACCCTGGTCAGAGGAAACTGCTCCATTGCTTCACTGCACTGTTGTCCCTCCCCCTTCATAGCAAACAGAATGGCTCACTAGCCTGTAGAATAGCGACAAGTCTGTACAGCACTTGGCCCTGAACGGTTATGTCAGGAATTGTGTCCCGATCCCTATGGGTGACAGTAATTGTGTATGTGTATGCAAGATGGCCATACACAAGCAGATTAGGGAAACTACTGATATCTCCATGTTATTGGTTCGATGGTCTACCACTGCATATTCCTCCATTGGAAAGGATTCTAGAAGGAATCATATCCAATACAGATCACACCACTGCTAGCTTTGTGCTGCTCAATGGAGTACAAAACGATGCAGCTGCTGACCATACACCAATCCTGCCTAAAGCCCACCAGACTCCTTCCCACTCATTAGCATAAACAAGTCTTTCCCAGTTAATGTTTTGATCAATAAAATGACTAAAACGTATTTTATAATAGACTTTCGGTAGACTCAATGTTATCGATCCTATCTTATAGTCCATTAAAAGTGAGGTATAGAAGTATGGGTATCGACTAATGCTCACTGGTCAGACTGAACTCAAGCTATGTCACCACACCAATGCAGGCAGACAGGAAGAATTCTTCTCTACATGGCTCCACAAACAGGAGAGGCACCTGCCTGCATTCAACAGTGGAAAGCTAACCCTGGATCAAAGTGCAGCATCTATGGTAATAACTAAAACTCACCAGTATTGTTTTATTTTTTGTTAGTGCAGATAAATAATAAAATGCGTTCCAAAGGCTGAAGATCGGGGAGAAGTCAGTGCTCAGTGTGCTTTTTAGTAGGAGAGCTTGTCTGGCTCTTTTAGTCCCCTATACTTTCCTATTTGTTTTGTGTTACCCTGAGCTGCTTGGGTATTCTGGAGAAGTCAGTGTGATTGATGCAGAAAACCAGGACAAGGTTCTATTTAAAACTGACTTTCGTTTGTTTCTATCAATTTTCATTGCTGAACGCCACTATTTTGTAAATGTCGCCCTGTAACTGTATCGTACTTTACTGACAACGTCAGTTGGGTGGTGGGTGGTGCCACTAATTGGAATAACCAATATTTTACTATGCACTACCTGGCACCTACTGTAGTCTAATTTTAACACTCTGCTATAAGTGCTCCCCCCAATTTTCTGCAATAAAGCCTGTGTTTGTTTAGAAAAACACAACTGTCTTTCATTATGTGGCAAAAGATTGCAGCATGCGCCATATCAGATCATAGTTGAGATTGGTAAAAGATTAATAAAATAGTAGTGGTCACATGGAGCACTTGTGGGGCAAACTTTTTATAATTCTTTTGGATAGTTCTGCAAAATACATAAAGTCCTCACTGAAGCTGCTTGTATGCTACTGTAACTGCACAATAGCCAATATACTAATATTTTAACATTCCTCACTATGATCGGATATGATGCAGGTGAGGCAAGCTTTTTCAATCCAATAGCAGACAGATTTTAAAAGAGGGCAGTTCAGATATGCTGGATCACACAGATCTCTCCACTGCTTTCCCAACTTCGTAAATAAAGATGTATGAGCAATATTGTGAGGAGAGTTTGCCTAACATGCACATTCACTAAAATGGGCAAATCAAAGGTGGTAGCCACCGGTCAGTTGGCAACCGTGTTAGCGCATCAGCTCTTGAGAAATTCAAGGAGGCCACAAAAGGTTAGAAGAGAGCAGCTGTTTCCATGTTACATGCAGTATGCTCCAGATTCTACCAAGCTCAAGTGTGAACATTTTTAGAAGCAAAGAAGACTTCTTCACCCTGACTTCCTTGCTGTGCTTGTCTTTCTGTGCATGGGTCTGTAGAATCTCATTTCTCGCTACCAGTTTTTCAGAAAACTCTCGGAAAGACTTCTGCAGATCATTGAGAAGACGAAGCAGCACTCGGCTTTGCTGAGGTGTCAAGTCTTGAGCTTGCTCAGAGATAAAGAACTGAATCTCAAAAGCAATGTTCTCCAGATCTAGCCTTGTTTCTGCCACAGGTTGCCTCAAGCTCTGCAATACAAATAAGTGTACCAGAGTGAAAAAAAGACCCTCTTTATCATGTATCTGTACAAAATATAACTGTCTTCCAAATCAACCCATTAACCAACACTGCTATAGAGCTATTACAAAAAAATGTGAGTGCTCCCTACAGAACACAATATATGAGGGTAAAAGTTATCAAACAGAGCAGGAAGACCGCATAGCCTTTTCATTATTAATTCAATCATTTGGCTATTGGAACACTTGCTAGACACAAAGGACTGACATCATGTGTAGGTGTATAGGCTAATCTTTGCTAAGCCATTAAAGAGACACTGAAGCGAAAAAAAATGATGATATTATGATTTGTATGTGTAGCACAGCTAAGAAATAAAACATTAAGATCAGATACATCAGTGTAATTGTTTCCAGTACAGGAAGAGTTGAGAAACTCCAGTTGTTATCTCTATGCAAACAAGCCATTAAGCTCTCCGACTAACTGACTAAGTTAGTCGTGGAGAGGGCTGCTATCTGACTTTTATTATCTCAACTGTAAGTGAACTGTTTACTTTTTCTCTGCTAGAGGAGAGGTCATTACTTCACAGACTGCTCTGAAAGACTCATTTTGAATGCTGAGTGTTGTGTAATGTGCACATATTATAGAATGATGCAATGTTAGAAAAAACACTATATACCTGAAAATAAAAGTATGAGAATATGTTCTTTGCTGCTAATCTTCTAGTAATTATTCATAGTACACAACCAATTCACTATATCATTTTTTTTTTCGCTTCAGTGTCTCTTTAATGCTCTCTGCTCTGTGCCATGGCTGGGATTCTTGCAATTCTAAAATAAGCACCTTTTCAAGGCTGTCCTAAAATTGTTGCTTAGGTGATAGGTAATTATTAATACAACTACAAACACAAGAGTAAGGTTAGCCAACATATGCGTGCTAACTGGATGTGCAATGATCCAATATAAACCTGTTATTTACAAAAACAGATGTCTGAATGTCACTTGACAAAATTGCTCAACTTTTGAAGTAACTTCCTGACAACATGGTGCTAGTGAAAACTTTGCACAGATCCATTACCATGGCGTGGTAGGAGTGGCTTAGCCAGCAGTTCAGGTGTTCTGATGAAAGCTAGATGATGCATGCACTTTAGTAATGCGGTTTTCAATTAAAGTTTTATTTCAGAATTTCAACCTTGACAAACGTGTTTAATAAGAAATGGTAATAGCACTTTAGCAAAGTTTTCTTATATACCTACACATTTATACAGCTCCAACACATTCTTATGTGGTATTTTAACGCAATTCCTGCAAGTGTGAACCCTCCCTAAGACTGAATGCATTTTTGTGTCGCAACCCTCTCAGAATAATACAATTTGGAAAACAGAAAAATACCTCTATGTGATCTAATTGACTGTGCAATGCAGATTCCCGTTCCAAATCCTTTGTCTCCTTACACACCAGAGATTCAGAGGTTTCCTCTACCCACTGCAGAAGGTGTTGAAGTTTGCTCTCCAGTTGTTTGTGTTGTGCTAAGACTTTTCCCTGGAAAAAATGAGGCTGTCAATATCAATGAAAAGGACTACAGATTTAAATCAGAAAAACAAAGATATTTGGTGTGACCCACACTGACCTTTTCCTGGTCCAGCACAGACTGCAGCTGCGTGAGGCGAGCTTGTGAAATATCTCTGACAGAATTGAAAGACTTCTCTAGATTCTTTGCATCTTTCTCTAAAGCTCGGAGAAGCTGTGTGGGCACATATGGTGGTTGTGCAGAAACGATATCCTTCACAAAGTCAAGTTCTTGGGTGACAGGAGACTCTATGTCCCTCAATTCTTGTCCCAGCGTCTGTGAACAGCAAGGAATGACATATCTTTTGCAGGTGATAAAGAATTTAAATGGAGACTATAGCGATGGAGTAGCACTCAAAGCAAGGAGATACTGGTATGCCCAAGCCTGTGATCTCTGCACCCCAAGACCAAAGTAGTGGCATGCGTAGCAAGGAGGCTGGCACACCGCTGTAACAGCAGCTGTCAAGCCATTGTTAGACATGTAGCTTAATCGTTTTTCAATAAAGTGAAGAGCTTCTTACAGTGGTGGTGCGAGCCTCCATGCTACGGTTGTCATAAATATAAATAAATAAAAAAAGAAATATTTTAAGACTGATTTTATAATGTCCCAGGTTTTAGTAACAAAAATAATTGGAAACATAGCCCGAGTGTCCATGTGACACAAACAGGAATAAGCACAATCCACAAGCCCTTGTCGTAAATGCTTAGAGAGAGACAGCGCTGGAATGGTGGGCAACAGGACAGTCAGGGAAGCCTCTGGGCTTAAGAGGCTTACCTACACTAAAGTACTGTATCTTGTTTTAAAGCACATCTGAATCAGAGAGGGATATGGAGGATGACATTCATTTACTTTAAAACAATGTAAATTTTGTGGCTGTCCTGCTTATCCTCTGCCACCATTACTTTAAAGCGGGATTGTCACCATAAAAATCAAATTTCAACAGCAACTAGTCTGAGTGTATTAAGGGATAAAGATGCTTATCCTGCATTCAAAACTTGTTCTGCTGTTACGATTTGGAGTTATCGCATACTTAAAGTGGACCCGAGATAAACTTTTACTCATTGCATAATTGTGTTCCTTTCATATAGTTTATAGGGCATTCCTCAAGCCAAATACTTTTTTTTGCTTTGTTTTAATACTCTAATTCCCTATAAACTAAACACAACTTCTTCAGAGAGCCTTGGCGCTCAGTCCCATGTAGCAAGGGCTTATGGGAGCTCAGTCTGGGCAGGGGAGGTTACTAGCCAGAGATTTTAGAGGCAGAGGGGAGGAGGGAGCAGGAGAGGGGAGGAGGGAGCAGGAGAGGGGAGTGAGCTGAGGGCTGGAGATACAGTTGCAGCTTGCCTGTGTGTAATGTGACAAACAAAACATGGCCGCTGTCATTGTATCACAGGTATAAATAAACATGTAACTGTTGAAGCTGTTTGTAGCTAGATTTTCTGTGTAAACTATCTAAACTTTAGATAAGATATATAGACAAGTTACTTGTCATAGTAAATTTTTCATCTTCGATCCACTTTAAGGAACAATGGCCCTTTAGTAGTCAGTGCCAAACAGTTGCATGCTGGGGGTTATTTTTATCTATAATATATTCCTCCTTTTCCATTTATTTCCCTACCTGGCTGCTTATCTGAAACACAATCCCCTGCTCACTAGTGTTTACAAGCATGGCTGAGGTGACTCAGAGATTGGAGGAGAAAAGAAAAAAAGTAAAGGGCAGAAATGACTTCAGGATTTAGCCTAAACTGTGGGCAAAAGACAAGGTTCCCACCTGGAACAGAATTCTCTTCATTTACTGTATAATATGCACTGAAATCAAAACGTGGACAGTACAATACATGTGTTATGCAAGTAGATCAAGTATTTATCTACTTATATATGTGTTTTTTTCCCCATGCATAATATGGCTAATCCTCCTGCTTTAAGCCACAGACCCTGAACCAGCATGCAGATCAGGTGCTCTGACCCAAGTCTGACCCGATTAGCTGCATGCTTGTTTCAGGAGTGTGATTCAGACACTACTGCAGCTAAAGGGATCAACAGGACTGCCAAGCAACTGGTATTGTTTAAAAGGAAAAAAAGCATGGCAGCTACTATATTCTTACTTCAGGTTCCCTTTAATTCCATATCCTGCTTCAGGTACACTTTAAGATTAACGTCCTTTTAGTTACCCTGGATAGCAGCATAAAGAGGCAGGCAATCATGATTTCTTTAAAGTGGACCTGAATGCTTGCACAGGACAGAAGCAAAACCAAGAAATGCACCCTGTATGTATTTAGAGAGTTTAGCCCGTCTCATTCCCCCTCATCTGTGACTAATCACAAGTTGCAATTTGATCTCTCCCCGTGCCACATGATTGCCATGGCAGGATGGCAGATAAGCTCCCTTGATAACAATATGTCTGCTTCCATGAATCAGGAAGTAAAAACAGCGCAGATTTATTTTAGGATTTATATCAGCTGTAACAAATAAATGTTTTTGTTTAAAGGTTATTATGCTGTTGTGTATCTTTTAATACAGAGAAGACGTTCTAAATTCAGATACCCCTTTAAGTTAGGAATACGATAAGTGGTGCATCAGCTAAATGATCAATATTTTCATGATTTTAATCATTTCCTGTATTATTACTTTGTACCATTAGCTATTAGACAATATTTCAGCAGAAAACAAATATAATATCAATTGTGCCACTGCCAGCTTTGTTCTGCCCAATGCAGTACAAAGCTTTGAAAATACGTGTATATATATATATATATATATATATATATATATATATGTATATATATATATATATATATATATATATATATATATATATATATAGATAGATAGATAGATAGATAGATAGATAGGCTTTTTTTTTTTTTTAGCACAGACTTCTACGCAAGGGCTCCCAGTGCAGCATGGCCACCCACCATTGCCATAGTCTCCTGGCCCTGGGAGATGGAGGACCCAGGAGTCGGAAGAGGACGGCGTGGGAACGATCAAGTCAAATGGGGCTGGAGGAAGCCCCAGGTATGTATGAAATTTTTTTTACGTTTCATCTCAGGTACACTTTAAGTGTATATTGGCTCCCATCAGATTATTTTATGGGATATGGGATTCTTTTATGGGTTCTTGGTACTACGTAAACAAACAATTGTTGCACTAAAAAATAATATGGAATGCTTATTGGTAAGCATTTGAATGGGTGTTTTATAATAACATTTATAGCTTACAGGAAATCTTGAATATTTAATCTTAAATACAATTGAAAATCAAACAAAGTCTATTTAAACAGTATCTTGTTATCATCTCAGTATTGCCATAATACCTGTGCCTGTCGGAGTTTCTCCTGGACATCTTGAAGACCTGGTGAAACATGCTGCAATAGCCCCAATTTTACTTCAATGTCTCGAATCATTGATAAGAAACAAACAAGATTTTCTTCATGTTCAAGGCAAGCTTGCTTCTTCCGTGCATCTTGAAGATTCTAAACATCAATTTACATATACACACATTTATTTCAATTTTGTAAAGATATGTTTAGACACATGAACAAAACAATGGTCTAATTAGAAAAAATGAAAAGTGCAGCGGTCTCCTATACTGACAATACATTATGGCACATATCAAATAATACTGGCCCAGAATAATACTACATAGAAATAATTTGGGAAGAATCAAAATGGGGCAGCCATGTTTGTCTTATCTATAGCATGGGATGCTCTGCCTTATACTCCATGTACTCTGTTACCTCTCTGAACCACCCTTTAGGTTTTCAAGCATAGGCTAACTAGTTTGAAATACTTTGTCATTTTTTTTAATCAGGGAACTATTAAATATTTCAAAGAAAAATAAGATTTATGTAGAATACCACCTGTATACCTTGCATACATTTTAAATACAAGAAAGTTCTAATTTTCTGCACAGTGGATGCATCATTCACAGTATCTGAATCCATGTGTTTGCCCATGAATCTGTGTTTTGTCGCAGCTGCAGTCTCAAGGCTGGTTCACATTGGGCACTTTACCGAGATCGCGTCCACGATTTGGCAGTCCAAATATGCCACGATTCAGCGCAACTTGCACTTTTGGTTCCCGTTCAATAGAACGAGAATCACAGCGGGATCGCCCCCCAAAGGCTGCAAGCAGAACGTTTGTGATTGATTGCAATCGCAAATGCTGCAGTGTGAATGTATCCATAGGGATACATTAGGAGCAGCGCTTTGCTGATCACCGGCGATCAGCAAAGCACTGAAAAAGCGCCCAGTGTGAACTAGCCCTTATTTGTTGGCAAACCAGCAGCTGTGGTCAGCTTTATAAGGTGCTGGCACTTATTTGCTTGCCTACATAAGTCAAGTTTGCAGAAGAATTATCTGTGCAGAGGGAACGTTTAACCTGGAGTGTCAGAACAGTGTATGGTGAGAGTAAACACTATATTCAGGAGGTACTGGGGTTGATATATGGATGACCTGGAAGGCTATGGCAACAGTTCATAATAACGGAAAAGAGCACAATAACAAGGGTTAATAAATATAGGAGAGCAGAATATTATGAAGGTAACGTATATGGGGTTCAAGGCAGGTGATGACTATACAATGAAAAGCGGTATAGAATGAGGCACATTATGTTGACGTGCACTGACTATATAGTAAGGAGTAAAATATGAGAGGCAGTAAAAAGGGAAGATACTATTTAAGTATGGCCAGATTCCACTTAGCTCTCTGAATAAGGTCTCATCAGTGTGTCTTTCTCCTTCCCAGCTCCACCAGGCCAGGGAAGTGAAAACTTAAAGGTGGCCACTGAATTGCCTTATTAGTGTCAATAATAAAGGCCTGTCCATAACGTGTGGCAGGAGTGTCTGACTTCAAATATAAAGAGCAACTGAAGCAAGAGGGATACGAAGGCTGCCATATTTATTTCCTTTTAAGCAATATCAGTTGTCTGGTTATCCTGCTGATCCTCTGTCTCTAATACTTTCAGCCACAGACCATGAACAAGCATGCAGCAGATCAGGTGTTTCTGACATTATTGTCAGATCTGACAAGATTAGCTGCATGCTTGTTTCTGGTGTGATTCAGACACTACTGAAGCCAAATAGACCAGCAGGGCCGCCAGGCAACTGGTATTGTTTAAAACTAAATACATATGGCAGCCTCCATATACATCTCGCTATAGTTGTCCTTTCATAAAGGCAAATGTAATGGGCTACTTATCTAATGGAGCCAAAGTAATAGGGAAAAAATTTACTTTGGGCACATGAGCAGCTGCATAAGAACAGAATCCTTTAAGAGGAAGAGTAATACTGAATGTGCTGGGTGCTAGCCTATGGGGGAGGGGTTACACAACGGAGCAGTTTACTACGGGCAGGGTGAGTGGTACTTGGTAAATAAATTTGATTCTGAATACAACATTGCTCAAACCTGGTCTGATGTTGAAGCCTCCGTAGATACACTAGATTCACTCAAGATTCTCGACTAAGAGCAGTCTTTATGGTCTGCCATGGCAGAGTTCAATCCAGCATGTGTACATAGCTTAACACCGTTACCTTTTTTTTTTTTTTTAACCTTTCTTTATGTCATTATATGAATAATTTTAACCACAGCACATAAAATTAATAAATGGATGCCACAATCTATAAAAACAGTGCTTACCTTGGGTGTTTCCTCTGTCAGTTTTCCAGATAGTTTAGGTATTTCCTGAACACAATGGACATATTCTTTTGTTGGTGTGGGAACTGACTTTGAAGGAGGTATGTGATGATCCTGAGATACAATGGATCCCTCTCCATTCAGGCTTTTCTCCTTTAGTGATGATACGTCCATCTTTTCTAGTCCAATGTTGTCTTTAAGCTCTCCCAGTTCATTGTGAATTTCTTGTACCTCTCGTATAGACTGGAAAGAAGACAACGTATCTTTTTGCTCTAATACCATAGGTACAGTTTTGTCTAATTTGTCAGTATGATAGAGAGTATTGCTGTCATTAACAGACAGTGAGTGTAAGTCCTTTTTGCTAATGGCATTGCTTTTATCTTTAGAAATCTGCTTTTTAAATGACTGATCCTGACTGTGCACATCTTGGTCTATGTATTCAGCCTGCACATTGGAGAGAAGATTATTACTGTAATCTGTAAGATATTCAGTTTCTATTGTTATATCGCCTGAAATGTGCTTTTTATTTCCAGAAAGTGCATTGGGATCTTGAGGAGATGGCAAGTCGGTATCTAACAAATGTTTCTGTATGCGCTTCCTTGCTTCAGCCAATTCACTAGTAGAATCCATATATTCCTTGCCTTTCGATAAATGGCCAGCAAGACTAGATTGTGGAAGTCTCTCCCTTACGCTCAAATTAGCATCTTTAATGACTTTATCAGAGGAATGGAGGCTGTCGAGAAGGTTTCTTCCATTTGAGACCATTTTTTCTCCATCCAAATTCTTATTACAATCAGATTCCAGAAGTAATGGGCTGCTACCTGTTCTTACTTCTGTAACAGAATTTACTCCTTGGATAGTGGCACCATCTAAACATTCTACATTGGACCCAGACTGGCTCAATGTCTTGACACTGGTGGCCAATGATCTAACCACTTGTTCGTTTGAAAAAGCTGTCTCCTGAATTAATGTTCCTGAAGTTACCTCTTTGCAGATCATGGAAGAGTTACTCAAGTACTCATCCTGCTCACTCCCCTCAACAATGCCTGAGGGGCTTTTTACATATAATATAGCGGAATCAATATTCGCTGCTAACTGCTGTTTTTCAAAATCCATCTGTGAATTTGAACCAGAAGACTTGATATTTAAAAGATAACTATCTTTTGTAATGTGTGTCAGCTGGGAATCAAATTCAGATTCTTTAACCCTTGGCATTGCTACATGATCTCTAGGCTGAGCTTTTTCAATCTGTCTCTTCGCTGGAACTATGTTACTAGTTTTTTCTAAAACAGGGTGATCTGTAATTGTACTGGTCACATCATAGCTATTTTTACATTGAGCCTTTTGATTTTCAGTTGACACTAATGCTAAAGATAATTTCCTTTCTGTTGTGGCACATGAGGAATCGCAAGCTTGTTTTGTTAGTAAAGCAAGTTCTACAAATTTTTGGCCACTCAAAACATCAATTTTACATTTTTTTAACAAGTCTGTGTATGGCAGAACATTGCTCCTCTGCCTAGAACTCAGGTTAGATGAGCCACCTGTAACACTTTTTCCTTTAGTGTTTTCTCCCGATGACTGCAAGGCCCCTGAAAGATGTAGACATTCAAACTCCGAAAGCTCCTCAAATAAATCTTGATCAATTAGTTTGTGTTTAAGGGAATCAATCACAGAAAACCTCATCCCAGATAAATGATGTATGATTCCACCATCTTGTATTTGTTTCATCAAAAGGCGAACAGTATCCTCTCTGCTAATCAGACCTTGTTTGATAGCCTCCACAGTAGATAGGGACTTCCGAGATTTTGGGTGTATGATCCCAGTAGTTTCTAATTGCAGGCTGAATAGTTTTTCTTTGGTAGTTTTATCAGTAATTTTCCCTTTATAAGCTTTCTCTAACTTAATAAGTTCATCTTTGTCAGAATGATTTATCAAGTTCAAACTAGATGCCAATGTAACGGATACCTTTTTGCTTCTTTTCACATCATATATTCCACCAGTGATGACTTGAACTTCAAAACACTTTTTAGCTACATGTTTATTCACAAGGCCAGATTTCAACGACTCTTGCACAGAATAGATTGTATTATTTTCTATATCGACAATACCACTTACTGACTTGTCTGAGGTGAAAACCTTCTGCAACAGAGTTTCATCCATAAGTCCTTCATCTATTACATCTTGAATTGATAATGCTTCACATGTCTGAGAGTCAAAAAACCCAGAAAATAACTTTACTTTTTCCACAAGTTTTAAAGCACAGTGGCTGGAGATGACACCCAAGGCCACTGCCTCATTAAGGAGAAGCTTGCGACCTGAATTTGGATCTATAATACCTCCATTTATTAGTTGGTCAGATAAGATAGACAAGGTATCCTCTTCTTCCATGTCACTTGAATATGTATCGGTTTGCAAGTCTTTTTCACAAGATGCTGACGTTACATTGATGTCTGATGCTGACGTTACATTGATGTCTGAAGTTATTCCAGATTCTGATTCTGCTGTGGGAAGAAAAACTGTTTTTTTCACTGTAACATCAGCTGGTGCTTCTGTAATGGATTTTAACACTGGGCTATGCTTTATTTGCATTGGATAATCAACATCACTCAATACACTGTGAGGCTGCAGAGAAGACGGGGTCTGAAGAACACCAGACGCCTTTGAAGCACAAGATATATCTGGTATTATTGTAACAGTGCTAACTCCACTATTTGAGAGAACGGGGAGAGAAGGTTTAGTTATGTCCTTCCCATTAGGAGTTCTGAAAGATTTTAACTGTTTACTTTCCAGTGCATTTTCATCAGCGACACACTGTATGGATACTTTTTGGCTTTTAAATACATTTTTCAATTCAGGAGTGGTTACATTGTTTGCTTTGAGATAACCTGGGCTTGAGGACACAATGGTACTTTCTGGTGTCTGTGGCTCATTAACTATGTCTGAGTTTATGTCTGCAAAACTTGCCAGAATTTTATGGTCTCTTGTCTGCTCTTGATTCTGAAGCCTTGTCTTGGCATTCGAGTCAAAACTATCCTCACTTAAATTGTTTTCCTGAAGGAACATCTCAGCTGCTTGGTTATCTCCGCTGTCAATAACCAGCATTCTCTGTCCATTATGAATGTTTATGTAGCTGAAATGCTTTAAATGAAACAGAAGTCTTCCTTCATCTTCTATCTGTAAATGTGTGTCTAATTTCCAAGCATTACCATCAACAGAGCATGAACTGCTAACTTCAGATACAGAAATTGGCTTGGCACCAAGCTCTTGAATATTTTCTGCTGTAGAATTGCATTCTATATCAGGAATAGTAACAGACTGTAACATTTTGACACTGCTTTCATTTAAGATACCACACTGTACAGCTTTGTCCCAAAACATGACTTCTTTGCTACCTGATACATAAAGACCATGAATCTTTTGTCTGTTGGCAAGCGTTTTCATGGCCAAGTCAGTAGAAATAATATCATCTTGGAGAGCATCTGTAACTGGAAGGATGTCACCGGATTCTGGCCAAAGAAACCCTTTAAATGAAGAAATGGATTCCATTACAAGAAGAGCAAGCTTTGGAGCAACAAGATTGAGTCTCACTGCCTCATCTAATGTCAGTCTTTCACCAGTTACAACATCAAGAATCCCTCCATCTTGTAGCTGCCTTGTTAACAGAGCACATGCCAGGTCCTTGTCCATCAAATGGTGTCTCATTGCTTCATCTACACTAAATCTATGACCAGTTTTCTGATCCACTATTCCACCAGCAAATAACTGAGCATCTAGAAGTCTAACTGCTACCTGTCTATCAATCAGTCCTTCTTGCATTGCTTTGAAGATGCTTACCTTCTTACCGGACCTTAAACACACTACACCCCCAGCTAACTGCTTGACTGGTAGAAGTCTCAAACCTGTGGACTCATAGATTATGCAGGTCTCCATGATTTCAGCTAGACTCATCCTTTTTGCTGTATTTGGATCAATAACATGTTTACTAGAAGTCTCCAACTTCTCCTTCAGACTACTGTTGAGTAGGGCATTTTTAATGGATGCATCTAAATTGGAAATCTCCCCACTAGGTGTTAACTTGAACACACCCAATGCTGAGTAGACATTCAATATTTTTAGTGCGACTGCTTCACTGATGTTTCCTTTGTCTGTTAATGTAATGAGCGGCAGAATCCTTTCCTTCTCGGACTTGTATTTGTTCAACAATGTATTAGCTATACTCAAGTTCTGAAGTCCATAGTATAGTTTAGCATCAATTAAATTTCTCTGAAGAGCTTCTTCTAATGATAGTCTTTCATCAGTTTCAGGAATAATCAAGCCAGATAGGATAGTCTGAACTTCCAGAAGTGTAATGCCAGTGTCCTGGTCAATTAAACCCTTTTGCATAGCCCTGAAGATTGGAAAGATCTCCATGGAGCCCAGGTCAATAACTCCAGCAACAGCACGGCACTCCTACAATAAGAGAAGAGCTGTGTAAGATTAAGTGTGTTATTAACAGCAATACAGACAGACAGTGACAGAAGTAAACTCTAATGATTCAAACACAAGCAACAAAACAGGAATATCTAACACTACAAAGCACAATGGTGGCATCATGCATTTCTAAGCCATACGACGACAGCACAAACTCCTGCAAGCACCACAACCAGCTAAGTGCGAAGCAGCAACAGACAGGAAACTGCATTATATAATGGATACTGCTGGTTTTAAAGGATTAACAGAACTAAAATTAGAAAATAAGACAATGACATAAATCAGTTTTTCTAATCAAGTAATTAATGACCCCGCCACCAGGAAATAAACATACCCAAAGATGTATAGTTTGATCAAATACACCCCATGCAATTTACATTTCAAGACCCATATTTCTTCTAGAAAATAAATTGAGAGGTCACTAAGGCACAACTTACATGCAGTATACCTGGTATGGCAACTGACTCGCTATACCTTAAATTACATGCTGACCTACATGCATATCATGAAAGTATTTGTCAAACCAGGGAAGTCAGAGATCATATAACATTAAGGAAAGAGATAATACATAAAGGAATTTACTTACCAGAAGTGAGGGAGTGCCATGGAAACGCAAGACACAAAGAACCTTACGTGAAGATGTGTAACACACAGGAAAAGCTTTGGTGTTAGCATCCAGCATGCCAGCATTGTTTGCAACACACAATATCCCACATGCGGGGATCTTCCACTCCTCTTATGGTTTTAAGACAGGGGTACATATCATGCCCCTGCTTGATTGGTTAGTCAAACTCAGAAGCAGGTGTGCTAGTTAATTGTTTTTAAGACATAAATAGGACACATCGTGCTCAGTACAAATAATATAATTCCACATAGTTAATCGTGCTCTACTGTTTAATGTATGTTAAAAGCAAACAAGAAACATACTAAGGAAAAAAACACACACTTTCCCAGAAGACCAAAGTGGGTCTCCGGCATCTTGTGACATTCACATGCGTACAGAGACAGTAAAACAACATGGAGACAAATGGTTAAGATAAGTGGTTAACACAATGTCCACAGAAAAGCACAAACACAAAATACTATCTAACGTACTAAACCAAGTACAAGATCTAAAGGGAGGAGCAAGAGGCATGGGCAATGAAGACAAGCTACAGCATTTCTTCGAGTAGAACAAAGGACACATAACTAATAAACTACACCAAATTTGGGTAATTTAATGCATTTTATTAAAAAAAAAAAAAACATTAAAAATAACCCTAACTGAAAACTGTATATTAACCACTTTCGGATTTCCCAGACGCTTAACTACGCCCCTATTGACTTAATTAGCGGATCAGGGGCGTTTATAAACGCCCCTGCCGCTATTGTGCTGTGCGGGCGCGATCGCGCGCGCGCACGCGCGCGCCCCCGCTCACGCGCGCTCCCGCCCGCGGGTGCGCGCCCCCGTGCGTGCACGTGCACGTGCACCAGCTTCATTTATTTCTGGGTGGGATTGATGAATGGGAGTAATTACTCCCATCACCAATCAGATGCCTGTAACCATGAATGAGCACTGCTATAAGCCAATAGCAGTGCTCATTCATTTGTGAGGTTTACAAACAATGTTGCCAGCACTTAAGAAGATACAGTTACCTTGTAATCACTCCTGAGAGGATTACAAGGTAACTGGATCTTCTTTTCTTGTAGTCTGACTGCCACCTAGAGGATTTTATAAATATACCAGGACTTATAAATAAATATACCAGGACTATATACCCCTGATCAATCCTGATTAACCCTGATCAACCCTGATCTAATCCTAGCCTCCCTTGCTTTTTTTTTATGGTTGGAAATATAGAAATAGTGTATCTTTTCATTTTTTTCTCTTTTTTCTTTTTAAAATGCATAGAGAATAACATTATTACTAAAATAAAATATCACCCTTGAAAAGCCTAATTTGTGGCGAAAAAAACAACCTATAGATCATTCACATGTGATGAGTAGCAATAAAGTTATCAGTGAATGAATGGGAGGAGCGCTGAAATGTAAAAGTTGTTTTGGTTTTAAGGGAAGAAAACCTGTGATCCTGAAGTGGTTAAAATAATCAGCAGATCAAGAGGTACAGACTGCAAAAAAATATATTTACATTTCTAAAAAAAAAAGGCTGAACTTCACAGCTTTACCACTGTTCTTTAAAAGCCTCTTTATTAATCATTTAACATGGTGAGCATGTTTGTTAACCAATGGGAACTTCTCACAAGCTCAGGCTGCTTTAAATTTTACATATCAAAGTAATCAGTTATCATAGACATTGTGATTGCTAAAGGCAACCTCTGATTTGAGTATTTAATCCTATGCACAGTTTCTGTTGCCCAATTTTCTAACAGGATAGTTGGAAGATCCTGCTGTCTTTTAGAAAGACTTGACTCCAACTATAAACTGTGAACAAAGGAGACAGACAGAAGCCTGAACTATTGTAGAAATAGTAAATGTACTCAGAAAAAAATATATGAAAAATGATAAAATAATCTGATATCCCCAGTCATGTTAGACTTGTGGTAAGACAGCCAATTCACATACCAGAGCTAGGTCCTGCATGAGACTAATACATAAACAGAGCCTCTCACTCCTCCCAAGACAGAGGACCACATACAAATGACAGTCCAGCCAACTGATAATTCAACAAGTAAAAGTACACTATATCTAATAAAACTAAATACAGAACTAAATATCTATACAACTTTACAAAAATACAATTTGCTGCGCTGAATACCTTTTGCTCAGCCTTCCGAGCTATCTCAGTATGGAGCTCCTGTATCTGGCTATCAGATTCCTCACAAAGCTTGTTGTAGGTTGCCTTTAGCTCCTGGATCTGGGAAGAAATCTCAGCCTTCTCTTTTGGTGACAGCCTATTGGCAAATAGATGTAAAAAGTCAGGTCCAAAAGTCAGTTAACACATACAAATGCATATAAAAAGAACACCAGCAGCAAACCATGTACTGCAAACATCACTCACTTAGCACTGTTCTTGGCCAGGAAGATCTGCATGGACTTTACAGCTTCAGAAACTTTATCTTTCTTTGAGAGCAGCTCTTCACTTAGTGCCTAACACAGCAACATGGAATGCAATTCAGATAAAATGTGATTGTTTTATCAAAAAAATGAATCAAATAATATTTTAAAACCCATTCTTTTCATTTTAGAATTGATAGTGTAGGAAGATTACCGTATTTTACGGACTATAAGACGCTCCGGACTATAAGACGCACCCAGGTTTAGAGGGCAAAAGTGAGGGGAAAAATAAATATGCTAAACCTGGTGCATCTATGGTCCAGGGGCGTCTTGTAGATGCCCCCCCCCCCCCCCCCCAATTATGGTGTCCTTCTCCCGTCCCCCTTTTTATCGACCTCCTGTTCGCCTTTGAGGCTCCTTGTGTCCTCCTTCTGTGGCTCATCCTGTCCCCCCTTTGTGACCTCTTCCCATCCCCCTTTGTGGCTTCCTCCTGTCCCCCTTATGTCCTCCTCCTGTGTCCCCTTGTGTCCTCTTCCTGTCTCCCCTTGTGTCCTCCTGTGCCACCTTGTGTCCTCCTGTGCCACCTTGTGTCCTCCTCCTTTCCCCTCTTGTGGCCTCCTTCTGCCCCTTCTACCCCCCCCCCCTTGTGTCCTCCTCCTGTGTCTATATGTCTACCTCCTGTGCCCACATGTGTCCTTCTGCCCAGTGTCCTCCTCCTGTCCCCCACGCCCTCCTCCTGTCCCATGCCCTCCTCCTGTCCCATGCCCTCTCCCCCCAGATTTAACTCACCTGATCTGATGCCCACGGCGAGCAGCTGCTGTCCTGGCATCCTCTGTGTTCCTGGTGTCCGCCTCCGATATCTTTCAGCAGTCTTCCACTCCCCCGTAAGGTAATTAAGCTGCGGCAACTGCTCCGGGCATCACTCGCCACGTGCTTGCAGACCGCGAGATCAGACGCTTCTTTCCTCTAGTGCTGGTCGCGTCTGTAATGACGTGACCAGGAAGTACCAGTGGCTAGGCGGCTGCTCTCGCGGTCTGCAAGCACGTGGTGAGTGATGCCCGGAGCAACTTGCCGCAGCTTAATTACCTTATGGGGGAGCGGAAGACTGCTGAAAGATATCGGAGACGGACGCCAGGAACCCAGATGATGCCAGGCAGCTGATCAACGCGGGCATCAGGTCAGGTGAGTGATACCCACAGCTCTACACAGGAACACTGCAGCAGGACACCGGGGACAGTACAGGGAGTCCCCAACATGGCGGTGGGTCGGTGGTTTCTATCGACAGGCGATTGTAAGTTGGGTACTCCCTGTATTTGGACTAGAAAACGTAGGGACTTTTTCTCCCAACTTTTGGGGGAGAAAAAGTGCGTCTAAAAGTCAGAAAAATACGGTACATTAAAATCGTCAGAGTAAATGCCTACGGACATTAATACTTGTTATTCTTGTTCATTCTATATTAAATAATAGTAACAGTGCCAATAAAATGAGTTTTATAGGAAAGGAGCTATCTAAGGTTTACCAAATACAAACTAAGATGTGTGATTAACCGTTCAGCTATACATTTAGGTATAGAGTATACATTCTGTACTTTCATATAGTCTGGTTTTCCCTTTCACAAGGTGATACAACATGAGCAACTAGTAAATGCAAATCCAAATTAGAATTCATACACATTGCAGGTTTTAAGAGGTATGAAAAAGAGGACCAATAACTTTATGAAACAACTTTAACACTTATTGTTAAACTATAATTATGAAGACTTACTCATAAAATATTTAAACTGCTCCGTTGATTAGTTTTACGTTCATTGTTCGCTGTCAGGTTTTGTTAAGATTGTTGCCCTGTGAAATGCATGATCTCATCAGAGTAACAGATGCTGTCTGTCGCTCCTCAGCATATAGTATGACATTTCAGGCCCTGTGGCCAAAGGGAATCTCTGCTTGTGGTGAGGAGAAACCAATCCTCTCCTGTTCAGCTCTATACATAAAGCATTTAACAAGAATCCTTACAGGTTCTTGTTCATGATATAGAAACGGAAACTATCTCATGGTCTTGCAGGTAGGAATTCCACTAGTACTGTGGTATAAGAGGCAGTCCACTAGGAATACAAAAAGATACAGTGGGGCATTTTCACTAGCAGTAAAACTGCTGCGAGAAATGTGCAATTGCCTATGAAGCAACGCACATTATGCGATTATCATGATTTGCGTTTCTTAGATAACGACTGCATTACTAGTGTTCATTAGCAACGTGGTCATTATCTTAGATGAGCACAGCAAGTTTCACATAAATAAACCTGCATAAAAATAATAATTTAGCAATGACTTAATACCTCCATCAACCCATTCCTGACGGGTTGCTCCATATCTCGACAGTGCATTAGCTCTGTTCTATACAACATATAATTTCAGTAAATTTGGTTTAAGTCTGCATTTCAAAAAGCTATGCTAATGTCACTACAAATCTTCAGTACCAGGTATTTTATGGTTTACAGACAAATTAGTAATGCTTGGGCTAAGAGCATTAGTGTGCCAAAATAGGTTTTGCATTATCTATGGACTTCCAAGTTATATGATTACAAGCACTGACCATTCAATGTCTTACCTAAAAAGTGGGATTCCCTGTGTTAGAGCTCATATTTACTACCTACATAAGCCTGCCCTAAATGTTGCAGTAAAATTAAGCTTATGTCACAGTGTTCTGCTAAGATGAGGCAACCTGGTAGACTTGTACCTGTTTTTCTGATATGGATTTCTTTAAATCGGCGCTGTCTCCTCCTCGAGCACGAGATACAACCTGAGAAATACCAGCTACCCAGCCAGCAAGTTGTTTCAAACCATCAACATGCTTCTCCTTCTCTTCCTCCAGAACTTTCTATAAGAATTCAAACCATAATGTCAAGTCCAGTCTATTCAATTTTCAAATTCAAGTAAAATTCCAAATGTAATTGTTTACTGTTGTGCTTCCCCATAACATAAAACAAAAAGTGCTGGTGGCAGCACTGGCTTATGAAACTCTACCTCTTCCTCCTCAAGTCTTCGCAAAGCATCACTGATGTACTTGACGTGCTGAGTAGTCAGAGTAACCAGAGCAGTGTATCGTGTACGCAAGTCCATGAACTGCAGAAACAAGTTGATGTGTGAGAAGGTTTAAGAAAAACAGTTAACTCGTATAGTCAGTAAAGGCTGCTTAATTACCTCTTGGGTTATGACATCTGAGGAAGAAAGCATGCGTCTCCGCTTCATTGGGGACTTCTGCTGTGATTCTACAAATGCCTTGTATGTCATCAGCTGAAGTTCATAGTCCTGTATAAAAAAAGCCTGTTAAAAACCCCTAGAAATGCCACTTGATACTGTATACCAAACCAAAGAAAAACTATAGATCAGCTCATTTAAAAAGGAAAATCTGGGACTTTAGAGATAAAGAATGACATATGTTATTTACAATTTGATACTAACTGACCTTCACAGAAACAGAATATTGTTGAGAAAGACCCTGACATTCATCCAGACGAGACTGATTGCGTTCTATTTCTGCCACCAGTGCCTACAAAGCGAAGACAAAGGATCACATTACACAACACAGAGAGAATTGACAAATGAAGCTAAAAATTGCTTGTAATACTAAACATATTTTTTTGCACTTAAAGGAATACTGTAGGGGGGGGGTCAGGGGAAAATGAGTCACCACTGCACCAGCGTTGCCGTGTCCTCGCTTCCGCTGTTGCCACCATACTGGGCCTGTACAGTCACTCCTGGTGACATCAGCGGGAGCGAGGATACAGCAACGCATGCACAGTGGTTTCCAGACTTTAAAGAGGAACTGTAACGACAAAACGGCCCCTGAGGGGTACTCACCTCGGGTGGGGGAAGCCTCAGGATCCTAATGAGGCTTCCCACGCCGTTCTGCGTCCCTCGGGGGTCTTGCTGTAGCCCTCCGTACAGCCGTGACGCAATATTTACCTTCCTGGCTCCTGCGCAGGCGCTCTGATGCCTCTCGGCGCCGAAGTAGGCGGAAATACCCGATCACCGTCGGGTCTGCTCTACTGCGCAGGCGCAAGTTTCCTGGCGCCTGCGCAGTAGAGCGGACCCGACGGAGATCGGGTATTTCCATCTATTTCCGTGCAGAAAGTCGCCACAGCGCCCCCGCTGGAGCCAGCAAAGGTAAATATTGAACTGACAGTCAGCACAGTCGCCGGCTGTTCGGAGGGCTGCGGTGAGACCCCCGTGGGACAGAGGACGGCGTGGGAAGCCTCATTAGGATCCGGAGGCTTCCCCCACCCGAGGTGAGTACCCCCCAGGGGATATTTTTAATGTTACAGAGTCTCTTTAAAGTCTGACATTCCAGAAGTGAGCCGGAGGTGGGGCAGGAGCATCGGTGAGTGGCTACGCAGGCACGGGATGTCTGCGGGGGACCATTAGAAGCCCCGGGTAAGTTAAACTCATTTTCCCCCGACCCCCTACAATATTCCTTTAATACTAGACATACACTGCAATTTGTGGTAGATCAGGCAACCAATTTCTTGCAGATATTGACTGTTTACCACCTTGCGCTTGAAGATATTATGCCTAGTACACGCCATACAATTTTCTGTAGTGACTGGTCATTTTTGGTGCATTGTCTTCTGGTTATCTCCTGCTGAGCAGGGCTGTGGAGTCGGTACAAAAATCTTCCGACTCCAACTCCTCAGTTTCTGTAACCACGACTCCGGGTACCCAAAATTGCTCAGACTCCGACTCCTCGACTCCGACTCCTTAGTCTAATACTTAACAGGGCTGTGGATTTTGTACAAAAATCATGCAACTCAGACTCCTCAGTTTCTGAAACCACGACTCCAACTCAGACTCCAGGTGCCCAAAATTGCCCCGACTCCTCGACTCAGACTCCACAGCCCTGCTGCTGAGTAGAACAATGCCTAATTGCTAGGCAGATAGATGGTTAGATAATTTCCAACATGTTGGAAATGATCTATCTGTCAGGTAAATCTAACAGAAAATTGTATGGTGTGTACCTAGCATTCAGGGCTGTGGAGTCGGTCCAAAAATCCACCGACTCCGACTCCTCAGTTTAGGATTCCACCGACTCAGACTCCTCTAATTTGCATATTACAATTTTGTTGATTAAAAGTATGTAACATGAAATTCGTCTCTTAACGGCCAACGCTTAGGAATTTTAAAAGACAAGTGAAGTGAGAAGGATATGTAGACTACTATATTTATTCCCTTTAGACTAAAACTAGTCCTTGGTAAGAGTACTTGTAAAAGGTACAAATCGGAACAAAGAACATCCATCAGGCCCTAGGCAATGTAAGTGTGGGTACATGTAAGCGTGATGTGCAGGTACTCTGCAGGGGAATGAGGAGATTCTTCCTCTATTACACATTCTTCATGCACAATCTGAACAAGGTTTATGGGTGACAGACAACACCTCTGTGTTCAATGTGCACAGCATTCTCAGTGGATTCTCTGCAGCTCTGTGGGGAGTGCATATGTAGAGTATAGTACTACTGTGTAACAAAGTAAACCTAAGACAGATGAAATTAAAGTTTTATACATACCTGGGGCTTCCTCCAGCCGCCTTCAGAATAATCAGTCCCTCGTTGTCCTCCTCCACCACCTGGATCTTCTGCTATGGGTCTAGGTACTTGAGCCAGTCGGGCGTAGTGCGCATGCACACACTCCGCCGCCAGGAGCATACTACACCTGTGCAGCACTATTGCGCAGGTGCAGAATGTTCCTGGCTGTGGGAGCGGCATGCGGCCGGACAGCGCTGACTGGCTGAATTACCAGGATTTATAGCAGAAGATTCGGGTGGTGGAGGACAGCCAAGGACTGATTAGCCTGAAGGGGCCTGGAGGAAGCCCCAGGTATGTAAAAAACTTTACTTTTCATCCGTCTCAGGTACCCTTTAATTTGTAGTCACCAAACCAAATTTTAACAACATATCAAATTAGTTGATTTCATCAGCAAAGGGAGTGCATACATTTGCATAAATCAGCATCAATGCAGAATTATTTCCATCTCATTGACCATCTCTATTAGTGACACAGCTACACATCAGGCTTTATTCTTACAGCATAGATGTTATTTAGTATATATAAGAGATTCTTGTGTACACATCATATATAAAGTCACAATCAGATATGTATATCTGACCTTAAAAATACGGGGACTGCTTTATTGAAGCAGCACAAGTAACTAATTTTGATTGGTTTATTTCATTTTTGTGGACCAAGCACAGCTATTACTGTATATATACATTATGTTTAATGACTATTATCTGAGAAATAGAACATTTTATTATATTTTCTATTTTAATTACAGTTACAAATTCATTAGGAGTCGGCGCATTTTTTTTCCGACTCCGACTCCAGGCACCCAAAATAGCCCGACTTCACGACTCCGACTCCACAGCCCTGCTAGCATTAGACTGGATTTCAGTACAAATCTTGTCTAAAGCCTCCTCTACACCATTCAATTCCAGGCGCGATTGATCAAATTCGATTGGATCAAATTCGATTACATTGATTAAATCCGACATGTCCAATCAGGATTCAATCGATCATGTGATCGATTTTGGCTCGTTTTCAATGCAAATCGATCACACGATCAATTCCCAATCTGACATGTCGGATTTAATCAATCTAATCAAATTTGATTCAATCGAATTCGATCAATCGCACCTGGGATTGAATGGTGTAGAGGGGGTTAATATGGATTTCCCCCCTGAAGCTTCAAGCTTTGTATTGTCTGATGCAGCTTATAACAGTGCAAGTGTCACTTGTGCAATTCTCCTGCCAGCTCTCATGATGACATCAACTGGACAAAAACAGGCATGCCCATTGCCCAATTGATATTTTGATTGTAACATTATAAATGCCATGGTTATAATAGATTTTTGTTTAGATTTTATATACTAATATATTAAAATTAATGTATACCCCCTGATTACACGGGTTCGACTTGAATTAATTAAATCAAGCTTATGTCACAAGATGCATAGGCACCAGTTGCAAAACATAAGAGAAAAAGTCAGGTGGAGGTATCTCTGTTCTTTCTATGTGGATTTTATGAAATAAGCACTGTTCCTTCCACATGTACATGATACTGCCAAGCATAACATTGTAGTTCAATTAAAATACTTGGGCAGCAAATTTGAAGTAAGAGGCAGAAGATGAGATTAGTATATCAAAGCTTTAAAGGCGCCATCAAGCAACTCCCACTATCCATAGTACTACTTACCCAAGGCTTCCTCCAGCCCATTGGCAGCTGCTATGTCCCTCGCCGCAGCTCCACTGGCCTCCGTTCCCCGATGGTGCCCAGGAAGACCTCCAGGTCATCCTCTACTGCGTCTGCATGAGCGCCGCTGTCAATCACCTCCACGTAGTATGGAACGTACTGCGCAGGTGCAGAATTACAGTGCCTGCGCAGTACGTTCCGGACCACGTGGAGGTGATTGGCAAGGGACATAGCGGCTGCTAGGGGCTATAGGAACCCCAGGTAAGTAGTACTATGGGTTGCAGGAGTTGCTTGATGACTTCTTTAAAGACTGATCCATTCAACTAAGAGCAGCGTTAAAAGCACCCAGCAAACTATTTTCTTTTTTACAATAAACCTCCCCATAAGGAAGGTTAGTAATGCAGTATTGCCATTTGGGGGGCCAGGGATTAGGGAGAGCTGCTTCTGTAAACACCTCCTCCCCCCTATTAGTGTGGAGTGTGCCATCACTTTCTGCAGTGGCCACAGTTCAAAGCTTCCCCCTGTAGAGGGCATTCCCGGACGCAATGTATGCCGAGAGATACATGCCACAATGCATGCTGGGAACTGTATTCCACACATCTCCCTGGCAGGAGATGTACTCACATATACGTACTACAGCTCCCAGCATGCACCTGCTGGCATGTATAGTGGACGGAAGTGCGCTCCACAGGCGGAATCTTTGAACTGCAGCAGCCAGGGCCAAATTTGTGGGAAGGCCAAATAGGCCCGTTCCTAGGGCGGAGCCAACGAAGGGGCGGGTTTACAAACAGGCAGTCAACCTGCCAACCAGTGTCCTCACAGCTGCCGACACCACTCCTCATAATAATGTAGTGCCGTGTTTGTCTGCAGCCGCCCCCTGCTTAGTTCTACACACAGGAGCATGTCTCTGTGTGTGCAGCAGTAGAGGCTACAGTGAGGATACAGAGCGGGCCGGGCAGCTTAACTAATCTGACTCTGAGCGTGACAGGAGCAGCGGCTGTATCACTGAAGCCATGCCCGCTGTCATTCTCTTCAAATGTTAAGGCTGCCCCGCCCCTGCTTCCTCCCCCTTCCTCTTCCTCCCCCTTCCTCTTGTGCCCGGGCCATCTGAAGCACGCAGGAGTTCTGTGTTGTTCAGCGGATACGAAAGTGACAAGAGGCTCTACTCCTCAGCCTCTTTTCTACATGGCTGAACTGTATGGCTGCCGCTGCACAAAGTCTCACATCCAGCTGTAAGGAAATGAGAGAGCACCTTGTATTTCAGTGGAGGAAGGGACCCGGGACAGTGTGCGTTGATGAAAATGTACACATTCCTGAGATTTCTTGCAGCTCCCCATAGTGTTCTTGTTCTTGCCACTTAGTTCCTTAGGGCTCCTCTCTGTCATATTACTGTCACCTGTCCCCTCCTAAAAAGCTGTGACACAGCTAAGGCACATGCAATGACCTGTGTGCACAACACCTCCTCAAGCTCTTCAGCATCTGTGCACGACAGCCACAACCAGTAATGTTCTGTGCATGTGCGATTTAGATTTATGAGCATAATACTCTGGGCCACAGCCGTCTTGCCGCTTGAAAGCATAATTTAGGAGATTGCATGCACCAGTCACAGCTTTGTAAAGGCGAGGTCCAAGCTAAAATAAAAATACACTTACCTGGGGCTTCCTCCAGCCCCTGGCAGCTGTGCTGTACTCTCGCCGCAGCTCCGGTGGCTCCCGGTCTCCTCCGCTGCAGAAGCCGACCTCACCAGATCGTCTTCTTGTGCGCTCCACGGCGTGGGTCACGTGGTCTAGGTGACGTCATCAGGTATTTACTGCGCAGGTGCAGAACTACTGTGCCTGCGCAGTACATAAATGATGATGTCAGCTAGACCACGTGACCCACGCCGTGGAGCGCAAAAGAAGCCGATCTAGTGAGGTCGGCTTCTGCAGCGGAGGAGACCGGGAGCCACCGGAGCTGCGGTGAGGGCACAGGACGTCTGCCAGTGGCTGGAGGAAGCCCCAGGTAAGTGGATTTTTACTTTTATTTTAGCCTGGATGTGTCCTTTAAGTGTAGATGAGGAGTCTAAAGGAACTGAGGGGCCAGAAGCAGTATCCTTCCCTGTGCCACTGGAAGAAGCCCCAAGTGTGTGTAAATCCTGTTTTGTTTTTGCTTATATCACATTTTCTGAAATTGTGTGTCTTTTTTTTTCTTTTAATCACACCTGAGCTTTGCTTTAAGTGATCCTAAGACAAATACTAATAAAAGATTTATACATACCTGGGGCTTCCTCCAGACCCCTCCACACCGATCGCTCCCATACTATTTTCACCTACCTTCTTGTTCTCCCATTAGCAGCCCATAAGTTTGGCCAGTCAGCGCATGCAATGTGTGGCTCCATGTGCCCCCCCCCACCCATCTCGCAGTAGTACTGCGCAGGCTCAGAGTGCTTTTGGCCACAGAAGTGTGGCAGGGTGCGCACAGTGCACCCCAATTCGCCAAGCTGTCAGGGCTGCTAACGGGAGAATAAGGAGGCGGAGGACGGTGGCGTGGGAGCAATTCGAATGGATGGGGCTAGAGGAAGCCCCAAGTATGTATACATTTTATTATTATTATTCATCTCAGGGTCATTTTAAAACTATACACTTACTTACCTGGGGCTTCTTCCAGCTCCCCGTAGTTCGTGAGGTCCCACAGAATTGTCGGGTCCCCTCCATTCTCCCACTGGCAGTTCTGTAAGTTTGGCACTCTGACTGCGCATGCACGTCCTATTCATACACCCTTCCCAAGTATGCCCCCATTCCATCATGGTCTGTTAACCCACACTGTGGCCCCCAGTTCTGGTCCTCCCATCCCCTAATGCAGGGGTGGGAGGGGGGTCATTTGGTTGCCTATACTAAGGGGAGGCAGTCATACTGCTGCCCAAGACCCTCTTCCTTCCCTGTGTGTACACGCACAACTGTACTGGGTATGTGCAAGTACATTCCCAGTAGCACAAAGCAGCTTGTGCAAAGAGGAAAAGGCCATGCACAAGTGGCTTTGTGTTACAGTGAATGTGCAGACCATAGTAGTGCATGACCAGTACAATTAGGGTGCATACACACATCAGACCATAGTCTTTGGAAAATGAAAGATCACAGACCAATTTTACCACCTTCCATGTAGTATGAGAGCCATACCTACACAGTCTTTTCTATGGAGCTGAACTCCCCATCAGAAAAAAATCTTTGCAAGATGCTGCACACACAGATGCTGTACAGACACAAAAGATCAGTATCTGCAAAAGATCTGTTCCTGCCAAAGATCCGTTCCTGCAAATTGCATTCATAGTCTATGATATCTGCAGATCCTCATACACACCTTGTTTAACAGACTTCATTTGCGTATCTGACAATCATCTGCAGATCTGAAAATCCATCCTAGTGGATCTGATCTGCAGATGAATGTCTGTTAAACAATGTGTGTATGAGGATTTGCAGATAGCATAGACTATGAATGCATTTTGCAGGAATGGATCTTTTGCAGGAACATATCTTTTGAATGTGTACAACATCTGTGTGTGCAGCATCTTGCAAAGATTTCTATCTGATGGGGAGTTCAGCTCAATAGAATAGACTGTGTAGGTATGGCTCTCATACTACATGGAATGGGGTAAAATTGGTCTGTGATCTTTTCTTTTCCAAAGACTATGGTCTGATGTGTGTATGCACCCTTAGGCTTATACACAAAGGGAAGTGCAGCCTCGAGGAAGAAGAGGGCACCAAGCAGCAGTGGTGGGGTCTGAATATGCTCAGAGGGACCCAGCAATGGAACAGTGGGCCCCAGGAGGATCTACTATGGTATGGTTTACTTTAAGGCTATATGTTTGGGGGACAAGTGTGTGTAAGTTGAGGGGTGGGGTTGGTTGAGATGATGTTGGTCAGATTAGTTAGGGCGGGGGCGGCTGGTGACATTGGGCCTTGGGCGGTAAAAAGTAGAAATCCGGCCCTGGCAGCAGCTACAGCAGATGATGGCGCACTCCACACAGACAGAGGGCATAGGAGCAGCCCCCTGTAGATAAGCAACAGCGCTTCCCCCTAAACCCTGATCTCCCAACAACATACAGCATTACCAACTTCCCTTATGGGGAGGTTCATTGTGAAAAACAAAATTATGGGTGCTCAGTGCATCTGGAGACAGCCCTGGATGAGATGCCAGGTAAAAAGGGCTTAACGTGTCAACAACAAATATTTCTTCTGCAACTAATAGTGCGCTTTGCATTACCAAAACTGGCATCTGAACTCTATGTATACTGCTACTGGCAATACATAGCATAGCTGCTCCTTTCCACGTTTTGTATATCAGACTATTTTCTAGTATTCCTGTGTGAATAAATGTGGGATGGGATTTACCGTCTGCTGATTGAGTTGCTCTGACAAGACCCTTCTGTCCTCAGACTGCCCTGGTTTCATTAGCTCTTGCTGGGCTTTTGTTGCCTCTATCCAATGTATCAAGCCATCATGGATTCCTCTGTAATTTTTCAGCACGTCCCTGATAGTGGCCAGTTCAGACTGCCTGAAAAAACAAAAGTAAATTAAAACAGGGGTAAAGGTAAAGGGATAATAAAGCAAATAATAATGTGAATACCTAGTTTCAAGCTGGGTTTGCACTCCATTCCATCGTTCTCTGAGCTTGGACGTCTTTTCCTGATATTGGTCTACATCTGAACTGCGTTCTTGTGACTTCTGGTTTAGACTGTCTCTTACTATTTTTGCTTTGGCAACATCCTGCTCCAGTGAAGAAATTATGCTGTCTTTTTCCAGTGCTTCTTTCATCCATTGCTATAAAAAAACAAACAAATAAAACCAAAACACATGTAAAGTTTAAAATGACTCAGACATTTAAATATTTACGGGTTATAAAAGCACACTTACCTCTAATGATTGTTCCTGACTCCGAATAGCAGCTGGATCTGCCGGGATCGTGTCTTCCTGACTCAGTCGAGCCTCAAATCCCTTTACTAGGGCTTCTGCACCCTGTAGACTGCGAATCACCACATCTACTGTCTTTAGCCTACGTTTAAAAAGATAAAAGGCATATATATCAACCTACGTAGATGTTTATATACAAAGTATAGCAACTACAAAGCCATATTTAAGTTACTGTATACACTCGCATATAAGCCTAATTTTTCAGCACAAAAAAATGTGCTGAAAAGTTACCCCCTCGGCTTATATGCGAGTTAGTGGAGCAGAATGGATGAAGGAGCAGGTTTTGTTACTGGCAGAGGAGCATAAGGATCATGCACTTGTGATCCTGCTCTTACCAGCTGGCTCCCTCCGGTGTCTGTGGGAAAAGTGGGTACCTCGGCTTATATGCGGGTCAGCTTATATGCAGTAAACACAGTAGATCCAACTGAAAAGGCTACTGTAATTCTGAAATACCGAGTATCTAAATATACTTATTTCTTACAACCTTGACAGTGAATGTAGGTGTAAGGGGAAAAAACTTAAGAGAGGACTTAAAGTGTACCAGAGATTGTGAATAGTAAAGATTTGCTACTTACCCGGGCTTCCTCCCGCTCCCATAAGCATGTCTGAGTCCCACGCCGTCCTCCCACAGTCCTATGTTCAGCCCCTGTAACAGGCTCAATCAGGACCAGTCTGGGTCTTCTGCGCAAGCACGGACCTGCTGGCACATGCTCAGTAGACCCGAACTGACGTGACTGGGCCAGTTACCAGGGCTGATCGCGCCTGAACAGCAGACCGCTGGAGGACGGCGTGGGACTCAGACGTGTTTATGGGGCTGGGGGAAATCCGGAGTAAGTATTAAATCTTACTATTCACGATCTCTGGTTTACTTTAAGTTATTCTCATGTGCATTTTAAAGTCGGGCAGTATTTGAATCATTATAAGAACCAAATTTGTAAATAATCTCATATTGTATCTCACCATCGCCAAGAATTACACACCCAGCCAGACCTTTGCACGTCATGCAATAATACCCCCTACTAGAGGGGGTTACAAACAGACTTCTAAACAAAAGATGCAAAAATTAGCAATCACAACATGTGATCATGAAATGGAAGCAGATGTGGCCCTCCCTGTTTGGAGCCCAAGGGGAACTACAGTAATACCACTTCCTATCTTGATTTAACACTATCTCCATCAAATGGCTGCTAAGAAGGCCGGTCGGGGCTTGAAATGTTAGCTTCTGAAGGCTTCTATCACTGGGATTCTCACTAAAGAAAACCTATAACGAAAAAACCTCCCCTGGGGGGTACTCACCTCGGGTGGGGGAAGTCTCCGGATCCTATTGAGGCTTCCCCTGTCCTCCTCGGTCCCACAGCGGCGGCGATAAAGCTCTCGGAACAGCGGGGATGTAAAAACGTACCCATTGGATACTCACCCGTTTTTCAACTGCATCATTTTGCACTAACTGATACGTGAAATTAATAAATGTTTGATATACCCCGGGCCATGGCTTTAGCCTTACTTTTTGAGCCACAACCCCCTTATTTGTTGAGGCATGTTTATGTGCGGAGGAGTGGAAGCTATTCAGTTCGATGGTGCAATGCATCTGCCTGATGTGAAAACAGAGCAAAGACTAAATTGATCTGCTCCGATCCAAACAGGACAAAACCATGTGCTGCAGATGGGAACCAAGTTTTATTGTTGACAACAGGACGGCTGTTTTCAATCATGGAAATCAGTTTTCAGCATAGTTTCAAAGCATACTGTACAAGAAAAAAAAAAAAGCACAGTAGGCATATGGTGGCCATTAATGATCTTTTTCATCCAATCGTACCATTTCCATGTACTATAAGGGACTGCCTAAATTATCCATTCAATATTTTCACTCAATTTACCCTTATACTACATAGGTAAGCATTCTCAAAGCTTTGAACGGTAAAAAAAAAAAATCCATGGACGGGAAATTTCTGAATGCGGTATTTTTCATTTTTTAAGCATTCACAAAGATTTACACAGGTGCGGTAGAAGTTCGGTAATTTACCGAAAAAGATCTGTGCAGCAAGTTACATGCTGTTCTCCCACTAACTGACGGCATTACGAAAGTAAAAGGCATCCCCAGAACCCCTTTAGATGTGCATGTTATAATAATGTTTGTTCTACTCCCTCTGAATCTGTCAGTCTTTATTAACATTGTATTTAATAGCCACAGTTTACATGAACTCTCAAACATTAAACATGCCATGCTTAGCTCCTCACTAGTGCCTCTGCATCTTCAAACAGGAACCTAAAGGGTTTGAAGGGCTGCAGGGGAAAACTCTTTTGTGCCAGCTCCCTGCACTGCTGCCTGGGGGTAGAGGGGCTTGTTCCTCTTAAGAAGATGTTGCAGCCCATCAGCAGGACTTGCAGGAGACAGGGGCTGTTTCTATTGGTTCTCTGCTCCCGTCACTCATCGGATATCATACCCCGCAGGCATGTGAAGACTGGTTTTCACCAAATCAAAGCTGCCAGTAATTAGGTAACTTGTTACTGGGCTTTATCGCATAATTTAATCTTTGTGACTTGACATTTTATTGACACGTGTTGAGGAATTTATCGCACAAGTTGGTAATTTACCTCACTGCTTGGAAATTTCAACTTGCCTTGAGTTAACAGCCTTAGTAAACTGACATTTCACTAAATGCTTGGTGAAATCCACTGTTTTCTGCTTGTGAATGCTGGCCATAGATTTGGTAAAATTGGATGAAAAAGATTGGATCTTTAGTGGCCACCTATAGAGTAATTGCAACTTCTGACATATCAAGTGGGATTTTTTATGCTGGATGATTCCTTATTTCTCTGAATTCTGCACAATAACAAATAGACCATCCACCAAGCACAGGAAGAAACCGATGCACTCAGCAATCAAAGTTGGGTACATAGTTTTGCTTCTGAAAGACGTACGTGACATAAAACAGATGACTATTTCAGCTTTGTCATCCATACACAAATTAAATGTTTTGTGTGAAATCAAGCAAGCACAATTCTTTTCTGGGGACACTTCAATTCTATGCAATATAAAGCACTTACTTCTCTAAGAAAACAGAAGACAAGCCATAGACATGATCCATCTTTCCCACGAGCAGATCCAGCTGTGAACGGACATTTGGTGTACTGGAGCCAGTGGGAGACATGTTGAGGAAATGGTCACACCGTTCAGAAACGAGGGACAGTTCAGATTTCAACCGCTTGAGGTCATCCTGCATTCTCTACAGACAGCATGTAAAGGTAAGAGATGAATGCAAAATACCAAACTATTACAAGAACACCACATTCTCAGAGATTCAAACCAACCTCTTGTTCAGATATCTGCACAGCACTTTCATGCACAGCATCTGGATCACTACCCAAGGAAGTCTGCAATTTCTTCACCAGACGCTGCTCCAAATCATCCAAGTGCAGGCGAATGTTTTGGAGCTCAGATAAATAGCTTTTTGCCAAAGACTCATCTTTATCTTCTGTAGAAAGAAAAAGAGCACCGCCATTAAGTTGACAACATGGGCTTCAAGTGTGCTTTGTAAATTGCGGTAAAGCAGTAATAATTACACTGAAATATTATATATATCAAAATTAAGCAAAAAACATTTATCCATATAATAATGCGATTAAGTCATTAAAGTATAAAATGCTCATTCACACTACGTCAAATTGCAAAAAAAACAAAAAAACAAAAACAAGAACTGGGGACCTGACCAAAGGAACCTGATTATACTTTAACACACCTGACAAAGCATTCTAACTGCCTTGAACTGTACCATTAATAATAATAATAAAAAAAATAATGCTAACATTTGTATAGCGCTTTTCTCCTGTTGGACTCAAAATACTCCAGAGCTGCAGCCACTAAGGGCGCGCTCAAGGGGCCACCCTGCAGTGTTAGGAAGTCTTGCCCAGGGACTTCGTACTAAATAGGTACTGACCCTAGCCAGAATTCGAACCCTGGTCTCCCATGGCAAAGGCAGCTCTAGTTTATTTTGCACCCGTATCTGAAACAACCCCCATGTATGTGTGCTTCAAGATAAGCTGAGGAAGATCCAGACATGTCAAAGAGCACTGCTTAGCATAAGGATTTGATCCTCATCACTTCAAAAACAGACTCCCCACTACAGCTCTGTACATACACTTGGCGCCAGAAACAAACAATGGGTTGCCCGAGAATCATTTTTTTTAAAGTGCCCCCACAATGTTAAAAGATAGCAATTATCGTCCATGGAGGCGGATTCATATTGGCAAATTGGTTCAGATGATAATCTGTGTCAGTCATTTGTATCCGACAATAAACTATCACTATCCACGTGTGGTGAATTTCACACTTCCGGGTCCTCATTTTTGCACTTCCACTAATGATCCGATCAGTTGCCACCCATTGGGCATCACTTGTTTTATCAAGCATATGAGCAGAGCTTAAAATATCTGACAGATTTGTTGTCCCTTTCATGATCTTTTACACGTATGGTTCTTACTCAATTTACTGTACTCCTTACCAGCTTCAATAAGGTCTACAAGCTTTCTGCATTGCTCTTTACAGGTTTCCACCTCTTGTTCCATGTTCAGCCGGTCAGTTGGTGAGAATATCTGCGAGTCTTTGCTATCTTCCAAGAAATCATCAAGATGTGACTGAAGACTAGAGAGTGTCTGAAGCCTCTCAGACAGAGGCATGACCCTGAGCTGAGGACAAATAAAAACTGGTTAGAAAATGCATTAAAGAGAACCCAAGCCAAAGGTTGAGTTCAGAAAGAGATAGTTAGCCAACGAGAGGGAAGCCTCAGTATCTTATTGAGGATTCCTTAGAATATGCATTAAAGAGAACCCAAGCCAAAGGTTGAGTTCAGAAAGAGATAGTTAGCCAACGAGAGGGAAGCCTCAGTATCTTATTGAGGCTTCCCTCAGTGTCCTTTATCCTCCCACTGGCGAGTGCGGACCTCCTACACATTGGGGGCTGTGCTCCTCTTCTGTGACGAGTGCAGCCCATGCAATAGCCGCGCTTCTCTTTTATGAAGAGTGTGGCCGTGCAATAGCTGCGAGCATGGCCACACATGTGCAGTAGCATGGAGGCTGCCTACTATGCATGGGTGACCACGCTGATGCCCGAGGAGGTATATGGCCCTGATAAGATTGCAGAATATCCAATCTTCCAGGGGTCCATGCTAGGTGAGGGGAGACCGAAGAATAAAGAGGGAAGCCTCAATAGGTTCCTGAGGCTTTCCTCTCTTTAGGTTAATATCTCATTTTCTGCCCAAGCTTCAGCTTGGGTACACTTTACATTAACAATAGTTTTCAGCACAATCCATTCTCACAAAACTCTCACCTTATCTATATTCCAACTCTGAACTGAATCAACATCTTTCCGAAGACTGTGCCACGATATTAAACTCTTTGTGTTTACGTGTAACTGATGCCAAAGAGCCATAACTTTCTGATAAAGCTGTTCCACTCTACAAAATGAAAGATTAACCACCATAAGAAAAGGGAAAAAAAAGCAAGTTGATGGCTCATATGAGCTATGAGGTAATAGAGTTTATTACCTGCTAGCCATTTCCATTGCTTCCTTGTTGGGTGGAGGGACAATGAAACACACAGATGGTACCATCGCCTCATTTCCAGTGCTGCTAATCACTTTCCACTTTGTCCTCTGAGAGTTATCTTCAAGTACACATTCTTCATTTCTACTGATAGTAATCTGTCAAGCAGAAAAAGAATATTCACTCTGAAAATGTACATCTGATATTATGCTGGCCAAACACTGTAACTTGTGGAAGCAAAGCAACTTATACAGGCCATTCTTAAGATAGCATAGCAATGACCTTCCATGACAGTGCATGGGCTGCTAACAAACAACATCAGAGGAAATATTTTTTTTCTTATTTTATGTAGAGCTCACTGCATGCACTTGTAACACAGTAAAAAAAAAAAAGAAAATGTCTCAAATATTTTGCTGCGAGACAAGCAAGACTTAATTGTGGTGGGACAAGCATACACATAGCTGGACAAAAAGCCTACCTCTATCTGCTGATAGTCACATATTGCTTTGATGGGTAGTGTGCCACTTAAACTGTGGTCAGGATTTCTGGGTTTCAACTGGACAATGCTCTTGGACCTTCCAACCAGACTAGCAACTGTGCTACGGGATTGGATGAGTTGCTCCTTCTCATCCTACAGAGAAATCATTTACAATTTTAGCAGATGCATTTCAACAGTTACATAAACAATGTTAGCCAGTGGTTGTGCTCCTCACCATGGAGTCCTGCAATGCATCTTCCAGCCGGTTCACACTAGTACTGCGATCACAGGAATACTTTCTTTTTATAGACTCTTGGAGATTCTTCAAATACATCTCAGAATCTCGAACATCACTAAAAAACTGTACAATTAAAGAATATGTTTAGCTTACACCTTATTAACACATCAAATAAAGAATGTAAATACAGAAACAATAAATACCTGGAAATAGGCAGAATTCTCACTTAAATGATGTTCCACACAAAGACATAATTGCTGGACCCATTGCCACTGAGAAACAACTGCTCCAATGTATGCCTACAACGAAGACAAGAAGATATAACCTGTAAGCCTCTAAATAGCTTTCATGTGTACAGTATACACACCCAAAGATTACTGCTTAGCTTCTGCCTCAGTGCCATTATGTGAACAGTACAGAACAGAGGAGGTTAACAGTGTCACATCCACCACAAGGGGTGGACAATGAAATGCAAATTCCAGCTTGGATGCAAATTTAATGCAAACTGTACTCAGCCTGGGAAAGGACTTCTGATTGGTCCAATATCAAGCTGAATACAATTTTAATATATCTGCATACAGGCTGAAATTATTTGCATCTGACTGACCATGTCCACATACCACTTTATTTAGCAATGTACATAACATCTACATAAGCGTACATCAAAGCTGCTCTCTGCCAGGAAACAGTTTAATGGCTGTAATTCCTCATCAGTGAGGGTTACTCTATTATAGTCCAACAAGGTGCATATATGTAGCACCACCACTGTTTGAGTTGGGTGCTGGGTGGTGCCACTACAAAAAAATAATTTACAATGCTGGTATTTTACAACAAGGTAACAGCCCCCATTCTCACACAAACTCTCCCATCCTAGTGCGTAACACTAAACCTTAAAGTGAACCTAAACTGAGAAAGATATGGATTTTTCCTTTTTAACCCCTTGTTGACCACAGTGTTAAACTCCCCTAAAGACCAGGCACTTTTTTTCTGTAGTGGGCTATGCAGGCTTTTCAGCCTCCTGCACAGCCCAGCTAAGTATGGCGATCGGACTCACCTCCTCCCTAAGGGAACATGCTGCCGGAGGGGTCTGATCGCCGCTGTCATTTTTTTTTTTTTTTTAGTCTCACAGAGGCTCTCATTGCCGCCGTCCCCCTCCCTCCTCCCCTCTGCCTGAAGAATTGAGCAGGACGGCGATCTGTCCTGCTCTCTGCCTCTTATAGGCATCAGCCTATGAGAGGACGGCGATCCCCGGCCAATCAGAGGTTGGGGTTCGCCGATCTCTTACAGCGCTGCTGGAGACCGCAGCGTTGTACGCATGTAAACAAAGGGGATTTCTTTCCCTTTTCGTTTACAAGCAGCCTGCTAGCTGCGATCGGCAGCTAGCAGGCTTTCCGTGTAGTGGCAGGGAACGATCGCACATGCGCGCGGCCGTTCCCTTGGAAACTGCAGCCCCAGGACTTGACGCCAATTGGCGTTAGGCGGTCCTGGGGCTGCCGCTGTGGTCATGCCCATTGCCGTGAGGTGGTCGTAAAGTAGTTAAATAATACCAGTTGCCTGACTCTCCTGCTGATTCTGTGTCTCTTGATGCTTTTAGCCACAGCCCCTAAACAAGCATGCAGATCAGCTGCTCTGACTGAAGTCAGACTGGATTAAATGCATGCTTGTGTCAGATTGTTTCAGCCACAGCTGCAGCCAAAGAGCTCAGCAGGACTGCCAGGCAACTGGTATTGTTTAAAAGGAAACATCCATATCCCTCTCAATTTAGGTTCCCTTTCAACACACACATCAATTCTGTACACCAGAGTTCCCCAACCCTGTCCTCAAGGCCCACCAACAGTACATGTTTTGCAGGAAACCACAAACATTCACAAGTGAGGTAATTAGTATCTCACCAGAGCTAATTAACTACCTCTGTGGATTTCTACAAAACATGCGCTGTTGGTGGGCCCTGAGGACAAGGTTGGGGAACAATGCATACACTAAGCCCCTCACCTAGTGCCTAATACTAAACTCCCCCTCATAATACTTAACACTAATATCGGCACCCAAACAACCACTATTTGTAGCCGTTCGTCTATAAACAGATAATCAGCTGTAATCACTATTCCCTATTATCTATTATAATAACTATTATCTGCATCAAGCTCCCAATTCACCCCCTTGGTGCGCAATTAAAGATAATTTGCATTGGCATCTGCTAGACACTTGCCGATATCCTTGCCCAAACGGCCTGATCTGTTACTACGTCCCGACTAGAGAACGTGTCGCTTGTATATCTAAATGTTTAACTTTTTCTATCAGAAAAAAGAAAATTGTACAAGGCCCCTGGGCTCCACTGTCACCATTTTTGGCACATTATTGACCAGATGAAGTGGTTTTAGATGTGAAATGCGTAATTCTTTGTGCTGAATAAAGTTTTTGAGACAAACGTCATCATAGTCTTCAGGAAAGTAGGCTGTTACATACATTTTTGAATATGGATTTTGAAGTGTTCTACTATATTCTTTTGGGCACCTCCAGGCTTTGAGTTCTTACAGCATAGTTATTTGTACACTTGGCACAGTACATACACATGTTTATTTCATCATGTCACCTCAGGTAAGCAAAGCAACACTGCTTTAAAAAACATAGCATTATGCACATAATGATTTCAGAAAGGATATTAAAGAGACACTGAAGCGAGAATGAATCTCGCTTCAGTGCTTATATTCAGCAGGGGCATGTGTGCCCCTGCTAAAACGCCGCTATCCCGCGGCTAAACGGGGGTCCCTTCACCCCCAAACCCACCCCTGCAAAATCTACGACCAACTTGGTTGTAGATTTTGCTGCTGTTGAGGCAGGGCTAACGGCTGCAGCCCTGCCTCTCATCGCCGTCTATCAGCGGTGCATCGCCGCCTCTCCCTAGCCCCTCTCAGCGAAGGAAGACTGAGAGGGGCGGGGGAGAGGCGGAGATACGCGCTGACAGGCGCGCGTAAGGCAGGGCTGCGGCCATTAGCCCTGCCTCAATCAGGAAGAGATCCCCGGGCACCACGGAGGGGATTTGGGAGGTAAGGGACCCCCGTTTAGCTGCGGGATAGCGGCGTTTTAGCAGGGGCACACATGCCTCTGCTGAATATAAGCACTGAAGCGAGATTTATTCTCGCTTCAGTGTCTCTTTAACAAGCCCTGGCCTATAGCTTTACTGGCTGTAGCTAATTATCATAGATGTATGACTTGATGGTTTAGGCTTACATTTGTAAACAGGACTATTTACAAGAATGACTGTGCTTGTTACTCTGCATACATTTCTGCTGGTGCTGATTTGCATTTGTTACTCTGGGCTGTTATTACACTGTACAATTACTCTATTTAGTGAGAGGCATTTTTGGATTTAAAAAAAGCAGTTAATACTCCTAAAAAGTATATGTCTCTGAGTATAGCTGGTGTTATATTTTTCATATTGTTGGTGCGAATGTTAAGGGGACCCCACAGGATAAAACAACTTCCTCCTACTGCTTACTAGAAAACAGGTTCCCATTATACAAACTATAACTTGTAAAGACAAAGTAGCGCAGGATATAGAATATAGGCACCAATGTTTTCATACATTTGTGCAGGTGCTCAGATGGAGACCTTATTAGAACGGCCTTTAAAGGACACCTAAAGTGAGAGGTATATGGAGGTAAACATTGATTTCCTTTTAAAACAATGCAAATTACCTGGCTGTCCTATGGATCTTCTGCCTCTAATACGGTTAGCCATAGACCCTAAACAAGCATGCAGATCAGGTGCGCTGACTGAAGTCTGGCCCGTTTAGCCGCATGCTTGTTTCAGGTGTTTAAAGGGGCACTACGGCGAAAAATTGAAAATTTAAAATATGTGCAAACAGACAAAGAAGAAGGGGTTTTTTTTTCCCAGAGTAAAATAGAGCCATAAATTACTTTTCTCCTATGTTGTTTTTACTTGCAGTAGGCAGTAGAAATCTGACATAAGTGCCAGGTTTTGGACTAGTCCATCTCTTCACAGGGGATTCTCAGCAAGGCTTTTATTCTTTATAAAAATATTCCTTAAAAATTATTTATACAAAGATGCTGGCCAGCTTCCCTGCTCGCCACACAGTTTTTTGGCAGTTGGACAGAGCAACTGCCATTCACTAAGTGCTTTTGAAAATAAATATATCCCTGAGAATCCCCTATAAAGAGATGGACTAGTCCAAAACCTGTCATTTGTCAGATTTCTACAACCTACTGTAAGTGACAGCAACATAGTAGAAAAGTAATTTATGGCTCATTTTACTCTGGAAAAAATGTACTTCTTGTTTGTATATGTTTGTACATAATTTATATTTTACAGTTTTTCGCTATAGTGTCCCTTTAACTCAGACTCTATTGATGCCAGAAAGATCAGTAAGAATGCCAGGCAACTGGTATTGTTTAAAAAGAAATAAATATGGCAGTCTCCATAAGCCTCTCACCTCATGTTCCCTTTACTACCCACACAATGAAAAATGCAGCCATCACTACCATCACAAATCACAAATACAGCCATGATTACACCAAAATGACAAGTGCAGCAATCACTGCATCCAAAATGACAAATGTAGCAATTATTATACCCCAAATAACAAATAAAGCCACACTCATTACAGTTTAAAGAGACTCTGTAACAACAAAAACCTCCCCTGGGGGGTACTCACCTCGGGTGGGGGAAGCCTCCGGATCCTAATGAGGCTTCCCACGCCGTCCTCTGTCCCACGGGGGTCTCGCCGCAGCCCTCCGAACAGCCGGCGAGTGTGCCGACTGTCAGTTCAATATTTACCTTTGCTGGCTCCAGCGGGGGCGCTGTGGCGACTTTCAGCACGGAAATAGACGGAAATACCCGATCTCCGTCGGGTCCGCTCTACTGCGCAGGCGCCGGAAACTTGCGCCTGCGCAGTAGAGCAGACCCGACGGCGATCGGGTATTTCCGCCTACTTCGGCGCCGAGAGGCATCAGAGCGCCTGCGCAGGAGCCAGGAAGGTAAATATTGCGTCACCGCTGTACGGAGGGCTACAGCGAGACCCCCGAGGGACGCAGGACGGCGTGGGAAGCCTCATTAGGATCCTGAGGCTTCCCCCACCCGAGGTGAGTACCCCCCAGGGGCCGTTTTGTCGTTACAGTTCCTCTTTAAGTAACAAATGCAGTAATTATAGGAAAAAATTGGTCTAGTGCCAGTAAATACATAAAAGGTGGATAATACATCAAAATAGATAATTTTGCCAGTTAAACTGAGGAAAAGTAGATGAACCCTGATGACATCTGTGCAAAAAGAGCGCCCAGTAGAGCCAAAGCAGGGTTTCTGGGGTCTTCACTAGCTATATTTAACCCCATTCTCTCACGGAACCCTCCCTCTACTGATGCCTAACCTTATCCACCTACCCCCACAGCTAGCTTTACCCACCCACTGCCCCAAAGTTAACCTGAACTCTTCACCCCGCCACCCGGCTAAGCTTAATCATGCCCCACCCCCAAGGCTAATCTTAACATTCGGCCCACAAGCGCCAATCTGACCAAAAATCAAGAAAAATATAGTTATTTTTGGGCGTGGTGGGGCACCCATGGGTGCTTGTGGCAGTGCCCAACCTTCTGCTGATCGCGGGTGCCCAAGAACGCCCCTGATCAGCACTCATGTGTACATACCTCTACAGTTTGCTTTGCTGGGTGATTTTCCAGAGAGAGCAGTTCAGCTGTCTCTTGCAGAGACTGAATTGTATCTTGCTTCTGTTCCAGCTCTTCAGTCAGTTCCTGAAGAAAAGACAAATGTCATTACCGCTTTAACATCACATCACTAGGAAGAGCCAAAACATAAGCAAGGCTCACAGAAAGGGATTTAAAGGTTTCAATGCCGTTAATCCTAGCAGTCAGGTAAGGTAAAAAAAAAATATATATATTTCACTCCAAGCTATGCTTACAGAAAAGTATTCCTTCTTTGCCTCCATGTTGGAATTTCCATCGCTCCAGTCATATGCCAGCTCCTCCTCCTCCTTCTCATTTAGCCAGATAATTTGTGCTGTGGCTCGGGACACAAACTCATACAGGGTCTCCAAGTGACGCAGACGGGAGCTAGAAGTCTCCTACACCAGAAAAACAGCAAGCATCCTTCTTTTAGTGCTCGTAATCTTTTCTGCTTATACATTCTCATCAGATTATTATAATTATTATTATAGAGAAACTAAACCTCTTAAATTATTTGATAAGCAAGGCTTATTGTTATTCAGTGTACTTAATTGCCTTTTCATTTTACTCTGCATGGTAAATATTTTTTCTTTTAACCATGCCAGGGCCAGATTTACATCTCAGGAGGCCATAGGCACAGCAGTTCCGGCGCCCTAAACAACGTCATCTGACAAACATGCAAATCCAGACGTTAAGCCCGCTCCACCACCCCCTTCCCTGAGGCAGCTGTGATGCAAAAGGTCAAAGCAGGTTAAGAGAGGAGCCGCTTCTGCTTGGGTTGCTGCATCCTGCTGTTCCGTCGGCATGTGGCGGCCCAGGCTAAATACCTCTATGATGAATGCAGCCTAAAGCAATTGTAATCAGTAGTGTCTGGGCTACTTACATTCAATTTTTAAAAAACAAAAATGTTCCCTTTAGTTAATCAAGGAGCTTCTAAAGCAGGGGTCAGGAACCTTTTTGGCTTATGGAGCCATAGACTCCATATATTTGAAAATGTATTTTCCTGAGAGCCATTCAATATTTTTCAAACTTGGACAGTGTGCATGTGCAGCAGAGGGCTCACGTCCGTTGCCATGGTTATGTGTATACAGTTGATCGTCCAGGCAGAGGAAGTGTCAGACATGTCTGCAGCTTCTTTTGGGTTTCAGTAACATCAGCAATTTCCCAGAGAGCCAGACAGGAAAAATACCAACTAACAGCTTGTACAATTAACTAGCTGACTTGGGGGTTGACACTTTGTAGCACGAGATCTCCTCATTTTTGCCCAATAGGCTGCCTTTCAAGTGACAGGCAGCCTACTGGGCCCATCAAAGTGTGGGGATCTCATCCTACAAAGTCACTGGACCTGACAGGGTCCAGAGTGGGACAACTGGAGCAGCTGTTAGTTTTGGAGAGTGTGAGTAAGGGTGTGAGTACAGCAGTAGCGTGCCTACTGTGAAAATTTTACTGGCGCTGCCCCACTAAGCTGCGCTGCTTGAGCAGTGTAGCTTAGTGAATCAACCCCCACTGATTTATCTGTGAGCCAGATTGCCGCCATCAAAAAGAGCCACATCTGGCTCCCAAGCCATAGGTTTCCTACCCCTGTTCTAAAGGATAAAAAAAAAAAAAAATGTTCCTGAGTTACTGCTAAGGATCAGGAAAACATGAATGACTGGGTTTAGGCTGTAAGTAATCCCATCTCAGACTTCTGTTTTCAAAGCTACACTTAAAGTACCATTTGATATGTAAGGTAAACTTACTGTTGATAAAGGTCAAACACACTTAAAACGGAACTGAAGTAACCTAAAAAAAACTAAAATTAAGAGTTTCACTTCTACCAGCCCCCTGCAGCCATCCTGTGCCCGCAAAGTTTCCATACGATCGTCCGTTCCCACGCCACGGCTCACTTCAGGCAGCAGGAGTGCACTGCGCCGAAACGGCCGTGCACATCCTCATTCACGCTCCCTTTGCCAGGAGCGTACTGCGCAGGCGAGATTTTCTCGTACTGTGTCTGCACAGGACGCTCCTGGCTACAGGAACGCATACCAGGATATGCGTGGGCAGGGCGCAGTGGACGTCAACTTAGAAGTCAGCTTCCACTGGGTGAGACGCAGTGGGGGAACGGAGAATCAGTCTAGGATGGCATAGGCACAGATCGGCTACAGGGGGCTGGCAGAAGCCCCAGGTAAGTGAAACTCTTAATTTTTTTTTTTAGGTTACTTCAGTCCGCTCGAATTCATTTGTGTACCTGAGCAAATTATAATTATTACTGTTCATAGAAGGATTCCAACTAAATTTCACATGATAATAAATGTTCACATGCCATATAGTTACAAGACAGACTGAAACCAATTAGCAAATATGTATCTGCGTTATGGACGCACATCTAAATGTGCCCATATACTTACTGATTTTTTTCCTGCCAAATTCTGGCAGATTTGATGACCTGATCGCCGCTGTCACTTTTTTTTTTTTAGTCTCACAGAGGCTCTCATTGCCGCCGTCCCCCTCCCTCCTCCCCTCTGCCTGAAGAATTGAGCAGGACGGCGATCTGTCCTGCTCTCTGCCTCTTATATGCATCAGCCTATGAGAGGACGCCGATCTCTTACAGCGCTGCTGGAGACCGCAGCGTTGTACGCATGTAAACAAAGGGGATTTCTTTCCCTTTTCGTTTACAAGCAGCCTGCTAGCCGCGATCGGCAGCTAGCAGGCTTTCCGTGAAGTGGCAGTGTTCTGGCATGAAAAAGTAGCAGGGTGGCATGAAAAAGTAGCCGGGTGGGGTGAGATGTGAGAATGCAGGATCGGCGCTTCTGTGCGCAACTCTGCTTACAGCAGAGGAGGAGATGAGCCGATGACAGCTGGGTGCTCACCAAAACTAACCGGGTAGACCACCCGGCTAAAAGAGCCTGGGGAGAACACTGCTGCTTGAAATGGATGCCCCAATGTGCCAATCAACATTTGATCGATTTGGACCAAAAAACCCGGGACCCTGGAGCTGCAAAGAGGGACAGATCGGCTGCCAGGGGCTGGAGGAAGCCCCAGGCAAGTAGATCTTGTTTTGTTTTTTTCCCGGATTAGTCCGTTAATTGCTTAGACTCAATTTACGGTATACTATCATCATAAGTATAAGAAGCCATAAGAAAATATTTGGGGACCCAACCAAAACTGCAAACCTGAAAAGCAACAAGGATACAAATAAATGTACCCACTACAAAGCTGTCAATTTCAACGTACAAGCATTCTCCTTTTACAATCACTATATAAATACTTACTCTTAGTTTGCAGTACTGCATTTCAAGCTTGCTTAGGGTCTCTTTATAGCTGCTGCGAAAGTTTGGAGACATTTTAACCTGCCAAGAATGAAAACCAGGAAAGATGAAGGGCTGGTCCACTTTTAAAAGAGAACACAATTACTAAAAATACTGCATACTTAGGCTCAACACACACCATACAATCTTGGTTGTTCAATCTTACCACTTTCATGTAGTATAAGAGCTTATCCAATCAATAATTCAAGGTATTTTTAATCTGTTGGCCCTTATACTACATAGATTTGGTAAATCTGTACAACCAAGATTGTATGGTGTGTGTTGAGCTTAAATTTCAAGGAAAACAATAAAATGATACAAAGTTTTCATTGCATTGTGTTTAACAGCATTCCTTGGCAGAATCTTTATTCTGTGCAGCTCTGCAGGAGAAATGGTGATGATGGAACACCCACCTCATAGCTTCTAGCTTCTCGCAGACTGGAGGCCAGCTCTTCCACACTCGCATGAACCTGACGCTGAGTTTCTAGCTGCGATTCCACACTTGGAAGATCGTTGCCCCACTCTGCTCGTTCTAGCTTCAACTGGAAAATAAAACAGCACCCAGTTAGCAAATAATCCTTCTAGCTACAACATTGAGACTTCAACTTGGGGTAACCTTCATAAAAATACTGCTGTCATTTCTGCAGGTCAAATAACTCACCTGCATTTCTTCCACCCAGGCAAGAAGCTCATATACAAATCTGAGGCTACCCTCATCTTCAGAAGATGACAGTGCAAGTAGCTCTGCTCGGCTCATTGGCTTCCGAAACCATGAAGTGGAAGAAGTTGCTGGCGAGTGAAAAGCTTGCTGTTGAGTTGTGTTCAGAGATGTGGTGATTCTTAGATCTGAATTGAAGAGGTTTCCCTTCTTGTACAGATTTGAGTACTCCAGCCTGAGGGTGAGAAGCTCATCCTGAATCCTCAGAACCCTAAAGGAAAAACAAAAACTTAATTGACATTTGTTAGAATAAACAGGGACTTACTCTGTTTGCAAGGTATACACTCTCATAACCCAAAACATACTTTATTTGCTACCCACCCAAAATTTGCCTTAGAGCAGGGCCGGTACATTCCAATACAGGACTCTTTAAAGGACACCTTAGGCGAAAATAAACTAATGAAATAAACGATTGTATCTATCTTCCTTCTCCTAAAAAATACTTAAGATATTCCACAGTTTTATTTTGTTTAAATGTACTTATTAAGTTTTAACTGTTTTATTGTTTTTGCTCAATGACACATTCATTTAAACATGCCAGAGCTAAAATTAATTAACTATTGACCCTTTTTATCTCTTTCCTGCTCTCAGAAGCCATTTTCTGCTAGGAAAGTGTTTTATAGTTGGAATTTCTTATCAGTGAGAGTCACACTGTGGTCACTTCCTGTCTTACATACATCATATTTAACTCTTTCAGGCAGATAAAGAAAAAAAGGAACGCAGCATAGTTATTTGTGTGCTAGACATTGTACATACACATGTCTATCTCATCATGTCACATGTCACTTCAGGTATCCTTTAAAGAGACTCCGTAACAAAAATTGCATCCTGTTTTTTATCATCCTACAAGTTCCAAAAGCTATTCTAATGTGTTCTGGCTTACTGCAGCACTTTGTACTATCACAGTCTCTGTAATAAATCAATGTATCTTTCCCTTGTCAGACTTGTCAGCCTGTGTCTGGAAGGCTGCCAAGTTCTTCAGTGTTGTGGTTCTGCTATGCACTCCCCCCTCAGGGGGGAAAGAAACACACAAATGATCTCTTGAGATTCAAAAGGAAGGCTGTATACAGCCTGCTTGTGTATGGATGTATTTTCTATGTGTGGACATACTGTACATCAACCTACTTCCTGTTTTGGTGGCCATTTTGTTTGTTTATAAACAGACTTTTTAAAACTGTTTTTAACCACTTTTAATGCGGCGGGGAGCGGCGAAATTGTGACAGAGGGGAATAGGAGATGTCCCCTAACGCACTGGTATGTTTACTTTTGTGCGATTTTAACAATACAGATTCTCTTTAAGGCACCTAATCTAGTGTGTTGATATGCAGATTTGAGGCCATTTGCCACTTCTGACATGCCAAATACACTGATGCAGATGTTGGATGAAAGGTTCCATGACTTAGGTGAGAGGAGTGGTCAAGTAGGAGGAAGAGCCAGATAAGCAGCATTTTGTGATTAGGCACTCCTGTAGTAACAGTAGTGTAGAAACACTGGCCAAATAGAAAACAGGACATATAGCAAGTGACTTACATGTAAACCCCGTCCCCCAAAACATGCAAGTGCCTCATGCAGTGTGGTTGTAAGCAATGAACCAAGAAAAAGAGATGAGGGCAGACTGTGAGCAATGCAGCCATGAGGCAGTCCAGATGACATAATGGACTGACATGAAATTAGAAAAGTGAGAGCCCACAGTGGTTAATATGGTCACTTGTCTCTCCCAATAGAAGAATATTTTTCTATTAAGAATGTTTATACAATATCCCTGGAGGACAAAGCTACAAATTGGGGGTGAGTCTGTCTGGAGACTATCTGGGGGACACCTATGCCTCATTTTGTCATTTGAATGACATACTGCCTATGTACAGTATGTCATTTAAAGGACATACTACTAGAATAAGTTATTTGAGGAACATTCCTGCCTGGTTTTATTAGTTGGATGATTTACCTGCTTAATTAGTATTTCTGGTGGAAATGCTGGGTAATTATGTAATGTGAAAAACATTCTGCCTAATTATAGGATTTGGGGGGCATGTCTGCTTAATTAATGTTGTTTAGAGGATGTGCCTTCCTAATTTTTTTACTTGAGGAACATGCTGACTAAAAGTTATCTGGAGGATATCCGCATCTAAATATTTTACATGCAAGGAGATCTCCAATTTGTGTTTTATTTAAATTGGCCCAAGTGCTATTGCGCAGGTGCAAGGCCTCATGAGCCTGCACAGTGCAGCCACGCTTGTTCACGGAAGGGAGCATGGCCATGAACTTCCAGGGGATCCCAGTGCTGGATCAGTGGTCTCAAAGAGGTTGTGGGAAGCCTCTGGGGTATCTCTCTACTGAGGTTAGTATTTAACTTATGCATTTTTTTAAATTACAGGTTTACTTTGAGTCTTGCAGTCAAACGCACTCTGTAAAAATCAGCAAAAAGGCAACGATTTATCCCTAATTACCTGAAAGCTAGTTCATCCACCTGAAAGTATTTTTCATCTCTCAGGATCTGCACATCCGCCTGTAGCTGTCGGAGAAGAGATTCACTCTCCTGCAGGAACTGAAGGACCTCATCTCCTTGCTGAGTTCTCTGCCCACACTCAACATTAGTAGCATCCTGAAGAATCACATAATCATGTATTAGGACATAAGAAATGTATAGGTTTAGGTTTACAGACGAGTAAACTACACTTGAGGTGTGTGTTGGTTTCATGACATCTAGAATATAGTACTTTAAAAAGGCAACTAAATTACACATTACAGTATCTCATAAAAGTGAGTATACCTCTTATATTTTGGCAAATATTTTATGACGTATTTTCTTAGGACAACACTGAAGATATGACACTTTGATAAAATGTAAAGTAGTCGGTGTTCAACTTGTATAATGGTAAAACTTAGAGTTCCATCAAAATAACTCCACACACATCCATTAATGTCTAAACCAATGTAAACAAAAGTGAGCACAATCCTAAGCAGGGCTGTGGAGTCGGTACAAAAATCCACCGACTCCGACTCCTCAGTTTAGGATTCCACCGACTCCTCGACTCCGACTCCTCTAATTTGCATATTACAATCTTGTTGATTGAAAGTATGTAACATGAAATTTGTCTCTTAACTGCCAATGATTAGGAATCTTACAAGACAACTGAAGTGAGCAGGATATGGAGACTGCCATATTTATTCCCTTTAGTCATAGACTAAAACTAGTCCTTGGTAAGAGTACTTGTAAAAGGTACAGACTGAAACAAACAACATCTATCAGGCCCTAGGCAATGTAACTGTGGGTACATGTAAGAGTGATGTGCAGGTACTCTGCAGGGGAATGAGGAGATTCTTCCTCTATTACACATTCTTCATGTACAATCTGAACCAGGTTTCTGGGTGATAGACAACACCTCTGTGTTCAATGTGCACAACATTCTCAGTGGATTCCCTGCAGCTCTGTGGGGAGTGCATATGTAGAGTATAGTACTACTGTTTTAACAAAGTAAACCTGAGACTGATGAAATTAAAGTTTTATACATACCTGGGGCTCCCTCTAGCCCCCTTCAGGCTAATCAGTCTCTCGCTGTCCTCCTCCGCCACCTGGATCTTCTGCTATGAGTCCAGGTACTTGAGCCAGTCTGGCGTAATGCACATACTCTGCTGGGAGCTTACTACACCTGCACAGCACTATTGCGCAGGTGCAGAATGCTCCTGGCTCTAGGAGCGGCACGTGGCCAGACTGCACTGACTGGCTGAATTACCGGGACTCATAGCAGAAGATCCAGGTGGTGGAGGAGGACAGCAAGGGGCTGATTGGCCTGAAGAGGGCTGGAAGAAGCCCCAGGTATGTATAACACTTTTCTTTTCATCCATGTCAGGTACCCTTTAATTCGTAGTCACCAAACCAATTTTAACATATCAAATTATTTGATTTCATGAGCAAAGGGAGTGCATACATTTGCATAAGCCAGCATCAACGCAGAATTATTTCCATCTCATTGACCATCTCTACTAGTGACACGGCTACACATCAAGCTTTATTCTTACAGCATACATGTTATTTAGTATACATAAGAGATTCCTGTGTACACATCATATATACTGTACAGTCACAATCAGATGTGTATATCTGACTTTAAAAATACAGGGACTGCTTTATTGAAGCAGCACAAGTAACTAATTTTGATTGGTTTATTTCATTTTTGTGAACTAAGCACAGCTATTACTGTATATATACTGTATATATAAATTATTTATAATGATTATTATCTGAGAAATAGAACATTTTATTATATTTTCTATTCTAATTACAGTTACAAATTCATTAGGAATCAGAGCATTTTTTCCCGACTCCAGGCACCCAAAATTGCTCCGACTCCACAGCCCTGATCCTAAGTGGAGAATGTAAAAATTCTGCCCAATTAGACATTTTCCCTCTCTGGGGTCATGTTAATCGTTACTGTTTCAAGATGTCAGGTGTGAACGGAGAGCAGGTGCATTAAATTTGGTGTCATCACCTTCACACTCTCTCACTGGAAGTTTAATACGGCACCTCATGGCAGAGAACTCTCTCAAGATCTCTAAAAAAAAATAATTGTTAAATAATTGTTCTTGGCTGTAAGAAGTTTGCCATCACTCTGAAAATGAGTTGCAGCAAAGTGCCAAAGAACATACAGTGGTTTAAAGTGAACCCGAGGTTGAGAGTGATATGGAGGCTGCCATATTTATTTCCTTTTAAACAATACCAGTTGCCTGGAAGCCCGGTTCATCTATTTGGCTGCAGTAGTGGCTGAATTACACCAGAAACAAGCATGCAGCTAATCTTGTCACTTCTGACAATATTGTCAGAAAACCCTGATCTGCTGAATGCTTGTTCAGGGTCTGTGGCTGAAAGTATTAGAGGCAGAGGATTAGCAGGATAGCCAGACAACTGATATTGCTTAAAAGGAAATAAATATGGCAGCCTCCATATCACCTTGGGTTCACTGGACATGTTCCATTTAGATGATGACTCACCATGGTTGACCAAAGGAGTTGAGTGCATGTGCCTACCACCATATTCAGAGGCTACATTTTGCAAATAGACATGTGAGTGCTGGCAACATTGCTACACAGTTCGAAGGGTTGGGGGGGGGGGGGGGGGGGTCAGTCTGTCAGTGCTGATACCATATGCTGCAGGCTGCATCACATACGTTCCACAAGGAAGCCTCCTCTAAAGATTGAAGCGTGTGAGGCCACAACCAGGTGAGGTTTACAAAGACAAGTGTGCCTTGCCTACAGTCAAGCATGGTGGTGGGAGTGTCATGGGTTAGGGCTGCATGAGTGCTGCTGGTATTGTGGAGCTACAATTCATCAAAGGAACCATGAACGCCAATATGTACTGTGACATACTGAAGAGAATAATGCCCTCCCTTTGCAAACTGAAACGCAGGGCAGTAGCCTGCCATACCGATTGCAATATACACCTCCAAGATGACCACCGCCTTGCTGAAGAAACTGAGGGTAAAGGTGCTGGAATGTCAAAAATTGTTTCCAGACCTAAACCCCATTGAGAATCTGTGGGGCATCCTCAAATGGAATGTGGAGGGGTCTCTAACATCCACCAGCTTCGTGATGTTGTCATGGAGGAGTGGAAGAGGATTCCAGTGACAACCTGTTAAACTCTAGTGAACTTCATGCCCAAGAGAGTTAAACCAGTTATTGAAAATAAGGGTAGGCACACTAAATATTGACACATTGGGAGGAATTTTGACATTCTTCACTTAGGGGTGTATTCACTTTTGTTGCCAGCGGTTTAAACATGTATGGCTGTGTGTTGAGCTATTTTGTTGGGACAGCAAATTTACACTGTTATACAAGCTGTACACCGACTACTTTACATTGTATATTAAAGGGTCATATCTTTAGTGATGTTCCATTAAAAGATAATAAAATATTTACATAATGTGAGAGGTGTACTCTGTTTTGTGAGATACTGTATGTGTTTTATAAAAACACAGACTCCAGAAGGGGAAAAAACAAATAATTTGTGCGTCAAAGACAATTAAATTTACAATCAGGATACAGTACATAAATAACTTAAAACCATAAAGATAAAGACTATCAGTAATTTACAAGCAATAAGAACGCCTTTCTTGTACAATACATTCCTGCATGGATAGTCACACATGTAGACTACAAGCTTGCGCACATGTCTGACAATCTAATGTGTACTGGTATCCTAAGACATGGCGCATGCAAGCAACAGGTAAGCATGTTGTTCTTGTATTTACCCCACCCACAAGTAGTGCTCCATAATACGACACCCTATCACTCCTTCTCTCTCCCCAATTGGCATGTCTGCACAGCGCTTGTGTCCTCACAGTATTGCCCTATCGAGCAAGATAGAAGTTAGGAGTGACTGTGCTTGTGTATGCATAAAACATCATGTGCAAGAGCTACCATGAGCATGGACAGAATACATGATAAATGTCACTTACAGACTGTAGTGTGTTCCTTGCTAGAGTCAGTTTCTCTTCACAGTTCAGGCAGCCATTCTGGATCCTGTTTGCAATGTGCAGGAGAAGTTCAAGCCTATAGCGCAGGAGAAATATCAAATGCTGAGTTAAAAGGATTCCATGTCCTGAAGGACAATTACAAAATAAAAAACACTCTATTCAAAAACTTTTTGGGTGTACTGTGTAGCCTGTCATTCACATGCATAGCTAGGTTCACACTATTCTGGACTATAGAGCATCTATGTGATAGATGGGCTCTAATTGCCAATAGAGCCCATTCTGGGTTTTGCTGCTGCTCCGGAGTGGAAGCGTGGCATTTCTTATGTGAACATGATGTCTGGAAAAATGTGTGCAGTAAGATTTTTTCCACAGTAGACTCAACATATGAATAATGAATTGATAAATAATATGAATGTAGGCATTTTTTGGAATTGTTAAAGGCTGTTCTTTGGCAGGGGTAGCACAGAAAAGGGGGTCCATGGGCTGCAACTATGTACAAGTCTGTTGTAGCCTCTCTATATGCAGCTACTTCTGCACCAGCTGGCGGCGTGCACCCAGATGTATGTACAATACTCCAGGGGCAAAAAAGGACACAGGGGGACTTCCCACTCGCACAGTGACCAGCATCTGCAATATGTATCACAATTTCAACATAAATATGTGCGCAACAAGTCCTTTCTAGCCAGACAATCCTAGAATGATATAAGCACTTTACAGTCTTTCAAATGTCCTGTGCTAAAAATCACCACGGTGTTGTTCACAATCTATATCGACAGTACACGGATCCTTGAACTGGACAGTGAGTGCCTCTACCACACCCCCAAAAGACAGCAACTCACCGATCAATGTGACCCTTAAATTATAGGGGTCTGCATCGCTTTGGGGCAATACAAGGCCTCTCCTCTGCCAATATTCCACCAACACCTCCACAGATCAACTCAGCTTCACTGGACAACAACTCAGAAAATAAGCCATAACAGCAGCATAGTGAAGTTCCCCCTTACTAGTTTATTAAAAATATAGCTGTGCGATTACATTTAAAATCCGTTTTAATAGAGCATGAGTTTTATCAGGCTCTCCCCGTTTGTGGCCACCAGGTTGGTTCTCTGCAAGACGCCTGCCTTCCAGATCGCATTAAACACGCTGTCATCGCTGGTAAACGCTTTGCTCCACTCTTACTTCAGTGCTAAGAACCACAGAGAACCAGGCTACAAACACCGGGCTTTTAGCTCAGGACTTTTGAAAGGCTGTGAAGAGCTTATATCATTCTAGGATCGTCTGGCTAGAAGAGGACTTGTTGCTCACATATTTATGTTGAAATTGTGAAACTATTTGTCTAGAAAAGAGCGCACCACCAGAGCTACACCTTTTATTGTATATTATATATTGTTTAAGCACAGTGCTCTGGGAAATTTGCAATATGTAAGTAGTTGTGAGGGGAAACTGTGCTGGGGAAACTGTGCTGGTCTGCACAGTTCAGACTATAAGACGCACTGACTGCCCCTCCCCCCACCAACTTTTGGAGGAAAAACAAGCGTGACTTACAGTCCCCAAACTACGGTACATATCTTCTAATGTTCAGAAACAACTCATCTAGACCCTAGGAAAACCTACCTCTCCACAGCTGGTCGTAAGACCTTCTCTCTTTCCAGCATAGACAGTATTAGTTTTCCCCACAGCTCCTCCACATCATTGGGATGAAAGGACGGAGGGAGCTTGAAGCGACCAAACTCAATCCAAGTCTTAAAAAAATAAAATAACAAATGATTGAGGTTCGTTTGAGAGAAAAATAAATGTATATTAAACTCTAGTCAAGGAAAAAGTTGAGCATATGCTTAAATTTTGTTAGTGTAAACATAATGTTGGAACAGTCCATTGTAAGTTATGGTAAGCATACAGTAATCAATATCTGATCAAAATATCAAATATTGATCAAGTATGCCAATTCCTTTCAATACCTGTGGGGGTATGATGAAGCTACAGGTAGCAGTGGTACTTAACCAACATTCACTCAGCATTGTACTTCATTAAAGCAAACCTGAACTCTTACATAGAAGATAAGGAAAGCAGAGAGAAATCCAGCTTGTGTAGACCATGTGTGTGTGTTTAGAACACCCTGTCTAATTCTCCCTTCTCAGCAAGTAATGAGCTAGTACAATTTGAGCGGTCTGCTCTCTGTTGGTTTCTGAGCCAATATGTAAACACGGGAGGTTAACCCGTTCTGTGCTCCCAGGATACCAGGAAGTAACCACACTGCAGCATCTCTGTACGAACTCTATATGCTGAAACAAGGAAATGTTTTTTCTTTAAATGGTATTATGATGTTGCTTATCTTTTAGAGGATAGAGTAAGTTCTGAGTTCAGGTCAGCTTTAAGCAGTAAAAAGTCAGGTGCTGCAAGACTGAAATTCGACAAAAGGTGCCCAAGGTATGGGCAGCTAAAATTTCTGCTGCAATTTTGTCTAATATCTAATAGTGCAAGGCAGTATACCAGGCAAACAATCAACATAAGGTAGATATCAAAGGCTTGCCTTATTTATCACTAATTGCACCATGTATGGCTGACTTTTATATAATCCATTGTGTACTAAAGGCATAAGAGTGTGCCATAAACTCCAATTCAAAACTCTTGTATCCATTCTTAGAGGCATTCACTGAAAAGTGGCCATAGAAGCCCCACAAGAACCTGTTCAGTGAGCTGAGCTAGTAAGCCGAATCTGTTTCAAAGATAGCAAAAGAGGGAAGGAGAAAATGAGACAGACAGAAAGATACTAGAGAGCAAGAGTGAGAGAGAGAATATAAAATAGAGGCTGAGAGAACCATTGAGATGGAGAATGAGAGAAACTGAGAGCCAAGAGACAACTTAAAGAGTTTAAATCTTAAGAGGTCACAGAGGCATGTTCTGTGCACAATGACCTGCCTCTGTGTCTCTCTATTGCCGTCGCTAGTCCCCCCAGGGTCTGCTCTGCCCCCTGAAAATATCGCCAGGCTAGCGACAATCTGCTTGTCGCTAGCCTTCTGTATATCTGAAGCTTGTCAATCATCATCGGCTCCCCCTGCCCTTTCGCTCCCCACCTCTGAAGTACTTCCTGGGTTGCGGCTTAGCTTCCGATAGGAGGAAGCTTACAGAGGCGGGGAGCGAAGGGTACAGAGGCAGGGGGAGCCGATGATGATTGACAAGCTTCAGGTATACAGAATGCTAGCGACAAGCAGATTGTCGCTAGTATGGCGATATTTTTAGGGGGGCACAGCAGACCCAGGGGGGGGGGGGGAGACTAGCGGCAGCAATAGAGACACACAGAGTCATGTGAATGTGCACAGAACATGCCTCTGTGTCCTCTTAAGATGTAAAAAAAAAACATGCCTTGGGTTCTCTTTAAAGTGAACCTGTGGAGAAAATCACAGTAAACAATTGTATCTATTCTCCTACCCCCTCCTAAGGATTACTTTTTTTTAATATATTCCCGTTATATTTTATGTTTAAAAAGATCTACTGTTTAGTCGTTTTGCTCAAGGACAGTGTTCCAACTATCTGAAATAAAAGCTATGAACTATTGACCTTTTTATCTACTGTATTCCCTGCACTCAGAAGCTGTTCTCTTACAGGAACGAGTTGTATGGCTGTAAATTCCTTTTGTGAGGGTTGCGCTATAGTCAGACTATGCCCTGACAGAGAGAAAGTAACTTGCATGACTAAATGTTTAACTCTTTCAGGCAGAAAAAGAAAAGAAAGGAGAACAGGCTAGTTATTAATATGCTTGGCAATTGGCACTGTACATACATGTCTACCTCCCCATGTCACCTGAGGTACACTTTAAATAGGGAGTATGTGGGCAACATTTGGATAACAAAAAAAAAAAAAAAAAACACACTGCAAACAAAACTAGCTGAGCGAGCGCCTACACAGTCCATGAATTACTAACAGCAACAGTAAAAGTAAGCAACAGTGCAGCTCCCTATTACAAAACATGACTATACCTGTAACATCTGGTATAATTTCTGTATTTGGGCTTTTTCTTGCTCTTTTGCAGGAATCTCAGTTTCTTTAACATGTACATACTGATTATAAAGTGCCTATAAAGAGGAAAAAAAGCATGGGTGTAAACTGGGATCAGTAGTGTAATACATACGCTTTCAAAATAAATGAACTCATTCACAGTACCTTTAACTCCACAGGGTTTTGTGGGAATGATTTGTCAGACATCAGAAGTACATGTTGCCGGATCCACTGTGTAAGGGACATTACTCTCTCCTGGTACTCCAGCCAGCGAGAATCCACTTCCTGCAAGGTGAACAAAGGTGTAAGCAGGTGCACAACAAACTGTGGCAACCATTCAGATTGGTCTCATATGAAAGGTCAGCATATATGCACTGAATATGACTTACCGTGGCACTGATCCCCTCTCCTCCTTCTGGGACTTTGGGGAAGGCATCATATATAGAAGAGACATATGTAATCACAGACTTTTCATCAGGCGAATCTACATCTACATCTAAAGAGGGACCAAAAGGCAAAAACAAAAACATTACCGATGTGAATCAATGTCTCATTAGAATGAGCAGAAGTTTCCTTGAAAGTGGCACCCACCTTCAGCGTCTAACAATCTAGTGACCCCCAGGCTCTCTGCTATTTCAAAGGCTTGCTCCAGGTTATCCCGGTTACTTTGAATTTCTACTTTTTGCATGTCTACCAGGTCAGGTCTAAGAGGAGGAACACAAAGCCTTTATACCCTCCATACAGCAGACACCACACAATATTATCACAAAATACAAGCGGCTACCTACCTATATCGATGTATAATGGCATTAAACATCTTCCCATCACTCCAGCAGGAAGTGAAGTTGGTGCATTTTACCCCAACATACCCCGCAGTCACCTTCTGGGTCCATAGGAGCAGCTTCTCCTTGGCAGACATATCTCCCGACTCCCCACTGACATATATATCGGATATCTGCAGACAGTAAGAACACTATCTTAATGACATCTATAACATTGCCTCTCCTCACGCTGCATATATTAAGATGTGAGTTTTCACACTGCTTGCTCTGAATACAGGCTCAGTTTCAGCAAATCTGCCCTGAAATCTATTTTACTATAGCATCCTACATTCAAGCAGCACTGCTTTCACACGAGTGAATTCAGAAATCATGTTACCGTACATGTATGTGCGCTGCTCCAGAATATTAAATAATTATGCAAAATGAGCAGATTACAATGAAGGAGGATGCTCTGTGAAATCCCACCTGCTCTGCCTGTGACAAGGGCTCACTGCAGTATCCAGAAGATGGAAGGTCAGGACCCCAGGACTGTGTACCGGGTATTGCTTTTGGTGTAACAGCTTTTCCTTGGAAAGACAATCTAGGGCCATCTTCCATAGTAGATACAGTCCTGGTACCAACAGCATTTTCCAGTGCTCCATCACTGACAGGAAGCAGAACAGCTCTGCTATTTCCAGCACAGTCAAACTCCACCAAGGTGCTGACTGATCGCTGCTTGCAGTCTGCTGGGTTGTCCACTATACGAGCTATAACCATGGTCCCTGCTGGTGGAGATTCTGGAGTAGGTAAGGGGGTCAACAGCTGAGCTCTGTGCACAATCCCATGCAATGTCTCTCTCACCTGGAGCACTCTCCCTTCTTCTTCCTCTAGCACTGGGTGCATGCTTCCAGGATCATCAATAGGTACATTTGTATTGCTACATGCATCCTGGGCCTCCACGCTTTCCTTCTTCTCAGGACCTGTTTCATCCTGCTCTTCTCTCTGACCTTTCTTCTTCCTTCTAAAATGCTTTTTTTTCTTTCCAGATTGGGGCTCCTTTCCTGTCCCTCGTCTTGGCTCCTTTGGCTTTCTCACACAGCTGACAGAATTCCCCATGTCTCCAGTGCATTTATACAGCATTGATGATCCCGGCATTCATAAAGGAGCAGGGTCGGCATCACAGAGCATCACCCTCTGCTTGCAATGTAGACGTGTCCCCTGGGAAGGAGCACACATCCTCCCCTCTCATCCCAGCAACTGATGCTTGCCTCAGACAGACATCTTACAGACTGAGACATCTCCCTGCATCTCTCTGCAGTGTTCAGATCACAAGCACCTTACATCAAGCTCACACATGATTGGATGCAGTGTTCTCTGTATTAGTGAGGTAGCTAAACACCACCCAGCATAGGAAGAGGAGGGAGAGAAGCAGCTCAAATGGGAGGGGGAGCAAGGAGCATTGTGCAAAAAGCCAAGGATGCTACGTGAAGCTTATACAAAGAGCCTTGGATACACACACAAAAACTTCAAGTGTAAGACAGCAATCATGATCTTATGCTTGAGAAATAAATACAACTGATACGATTGTGTAGCATCTAGGCCTAGTGTTTGATGTCCTATATTTATAGATTTCATGTTAATGTATTTCATAACAGAAGCTGGTTTGGGCAGGGCCCTCCTCTGCTCCTGTGCTTCAGCTTGTACTTGCTACATGCAGTATAGAAGTTTGTGATTTACACCCTTTATTATTCACTGTACAGTGCTGCCTACTATGCTGGCACTTTATAAATAAAAGATAAAACAAACATCAAAATCACAATCATCACATCAATCCAGAAAAAAATAATACATATATGGTATTATGCAAATCTTGCCAGAACATTAGTTCATCCTGGACAGCACGGTGCATACATGTATAAGAAGCTTGCCTTGCAGCCATGACATGCCGCAATACTGGCCACACAGGTCAATACGGCAGGCTAAAAACACATTGCTGTTCCAGTGATTGTATCAGCAGGAAATTGAGGGCTATGATTTCCATATAGATCTGAAACAATGCCTCCCTATATACAATATTTTATGGCTTGATACACACTGCAATGGACTCGGGTGGAGCAGACCCATATCTGTAGTGTATGAATGCAATGTATACAGCTAGGGATTATAATAGAATGATTGTGTATTTATGTAGCACTAGCATCTTCTGCAATGCTTTAGAGAGTATCCATGTCATTAGCTGTCCCTCAGAGGGGCTCACATTCTAATCCCAAATATTGAGATAAGCCTATGCACTTTGGGTCCTATGGAAGAAAAGCGCTTAACAAATGATTTTTTTGTCGGTAGTTTATATCCCTGTCATAGACCAATGAAAAGGTTTGGTGGAAACTTAGGATACTGTATCTGTAGGTTTTTGAGATGTGTGAGTAAACAGGAGTGACTGAAGGAAACAGACAAACACAGGGTCCAGGGAATACTGTCCTCAATTCTTACTGCTCTAAGTCCTGATTTCATGTACATTGGTAAGCGAGACCGTACTTTCCATACCAGCGGCTGTCATTTACAATACCTGGACCGTAGTATAGATTCTGTTGCTGGTGCTTTTGACTACAGTGGTGGCCCATGCTACTTAATGTTAAAGTGGCCGCTAATAATACAATCTTACCAAATATGTGTAATAGAAGGGTAAACTGAATGAATGTACTTTGAATGGATACTTTAGGTAGTCCCTCATATTACATAGAAGTGGTAAGATTGTGCAATCAAGATTGTATCATTAATGGGCACCTGGCGACTTTAAAAGCAACATTTTGGGGCAGGGCCAGGGCAAGGTTCTCCAGCACTAGAGTTGGAGATTCCAAAGTGCCTACCCAACTGTGCCCACCCTGTATAGGTAGCAAACATGCCCCCAGTATTAGCTTCTTCCCCAGTAAAATAGCCATATACGCCCCATACATTATTAGGCAGCCCCCCTTACCAGTACAATAGCCAGATGAGCCACCATATATTATTAAGCAGACCCTGCCTCCAGTACAATAGCCAGATGTGCCTCCATACATTATTAGGCATCCCACCAGTATAATAGCCAGATATGCTCACATACAGTATTAGGGACCCCCCCTCCCCAGTATAATAGCCAGAAGTGCCCCCATACATTATTAGGATGCCCCTTCCCCAGTATAATAGCCTAATATGCCCTTGCATAGTATTAGGCACCCCCCTCCCCAGTACAACAGCCAGATATGCCCCCATATAGTATTAGGCACCACCCCTCCCCAATATAATAGTCAGATGTGCCCTCAGAGTATTAGGCACTATCCCTCCCCAATATAATAGTCAGATGTGCCCCTATACAGGATTAGGCAGACCCCCTCCTCAGGTATAATACAGTAGCCAAATACAGTAGTGTAGCAATAGGGGATGCAGAGGTTGCGACCACACCGGGGTCCCAGGACCAGAGGGGCCCATTAGTGTCCCTCCTTTCCACCTTATTAGCTTATCATTGATGCTATGCTGATAATGAACACCTCTACATGTGCATTGCATAGTGGTAATCCTTAAACCATTTCCTTAATCTAAATACACCTCTCTGACACTGCAGCTGTCCTTGGTAGGTTTTGGGGCTCCACATCAATAGAGTGCTTGTGGCCCCATGTAAAACTCAGACTGGGTCCCCAAGCTCCTTAGTTATACCACTGGCCAGATGTGCCCCCATACATTATTAGGCAGCCCTCCTCCCCAGTACAATAGCCAAATATCCTCCATACAGTATTAGAAGGCCCTCTCCCCTCCCAGTATAATAGCCAGATGTGACCCCATACATTACGAAGCCCCCTTCCCAGTATAATAGCCAGATGTGCCCCATACAGTATTAGGCATCCCCATACCCAGTATACAAGCCAGATGTGCCCCCTACCTAAGTATAATAGCCAGATGTGCTCCCCTCCCCAGTATAGTAGCCAAATATGCCCTTCTCCCCCTAGCATAATAGCCAGTTGTACCATTTTCCCAGTATGGTAGCCAGATGTGCATCCTAATCCGATACGAATTGTGGCGCCGCCACATCAGTTGTGCCACTAACAGTAAAATACTGATAATTGAAATTACTGATATTTTACTATGCACTACCCAGCACCTATACTAACCTTAACCCTCTGCTCTCAGTGCCTAACCTTAACTCCCCCCCCCCCAACCTAATGCCTAACCCCTCTGTAGCTGCTTAACCCTAACCCCACCACCTAATACCTTACCTTAGGGCACACTCTACCTGGGGCTTCCTCCAGCCCCTTGAGGCTGCTTGGTACCTCGCCGTCTCCCTGGGCTGCTCTTATCCCCCCATAGGACGGCCTGGTACTGTCACAGATTCGCGTTTTGTCGCACATGCAAGGCCGTGAGCGCTCCTGCAGCTGGGGACGTTCTGCACCTGCATTTATGAAGCGCGACTTGCCAACAGTACAGGGCTGAGGGAGCGAGCGGCCTCAAGGGGGCTGGAGGAAGCCCCAGGAAAGTCTAAAACCTGAGATGTATTTTATATCCGGTTTCCCTTAAAGGACAGATCCGAGGTAATAAAAAAACAAAAAACCTCTACTTCTGCTTCCTCCAGCCCCTGGCAGACATCCTGTGCCCTCCCTGCAGCTCCATTCCCAGCCGGTGGCACGGGAATCCCCTCTGGTGCAGATGCCAACAGGTATCTACTGCGCTTGTGCGAGAGCCACTTGTGGTCGCGCCGACGCCATCTGGAGTGTTCTGCGCAGGCGCAGAACTACAGCGCCTGCGCAATACACTCCAGACCACGTCAGTGCGACTGAGCGGCTCTCGTGCAGGCAAAGTGGATGCCGACCTGGCGAGGCCACCAACTGGGAGCGGAGCTGCAGCGAGGGCACAAGACAGCTGCCAGGGGCTGGAGGAAGCCCCAGATAAGTGGTTTCTTGTTTTTTAATTACCTCAGTTTCATTTTAAGGCTTGGTTCACATTGAGCCTGATCACAAATGGCCCGGCGCAGCAGACCGTTTAGTGAATAACACGAGAAACAAGCATGCAGCTAATCTCGTCAGATCTGACAATGTCAGAAACACCTGATCTGCATTTGCTTGTTCAGGGTCTATTGCTAAAAGCATCAGAGGCAGAGGATAAGCAGGATAGCCAGGCAACTAGCACTGCTTAAAAAGGAAATATGGCAGCCTACATATCCATATCCCTCTTGCTTAAAGGGAACCTAAACTGAGAAGGATAAGGATTTTTCCTTTTAAAATAATACCAGTTGCCTGACTCTCCTGCTGATCCTGCGTCTCTAATACTTTCAGCCACAGCCCCTCAACAAGCATGCAGATCAGGTGCTCTGACTGAAGTCAGCCTGGATTAGCTGCATGCTTGTTTCAGGTGTGTGATTCAGCCACTATTGCAGCCAATGAGATCAGCAGGGCTGCCAGGCAACTGGTATTGTTTAAAAAGAAACATCCATATCCCTTTCAGTTAAGGTTCCCTTTAAGTTGTATTTAAGTGTATAGTGTGTATGGATCTACTATATGTTGTAGCACACTAGGGTTACTCTAAAGCCCTATCTGTCGCATGAGAGGACATTAAGATATGTGCTCCGAAACGTTTGTTAGGTTGATGCACTGTATGCTTGCATTATGCATGTTATAGAGGCAGAGTTAGGACACATACAAACTCTGTGGAGCCTTTGTGCAGCATATGTGAATATGCAATTAATTCGATATTTTTTGCCAACAAAGACCCTGGCTTTTAACCTAGCTGAAGGGATAGCAGGATGGTTCCTGGATGGTTAGTTTGCAGTGAGTATTTGCATGCAAACATTTGCATTTGAGTGTGTGAAGACAGTGTTCTCCCCAGGCTCTTTTAGCCGGGTGCTTCACCTGGCTAATTTTGGTGAGCACCCGGCTGTCATTGGCTCACTTCCTCCTCTGCTGTAAGCAGAGATGCTCACAGATGCCCCAGCCCTGCATTCTCTTATCTCACCCCACCCGGCTACTGTTTCATGCCACCCGGCTGGAAAAAAAAATTCTGAGAACACTGGAAGGGTTAACTAAGTTTGCTATTTGATTTGGCCACACCCCTTGGAATACTCCATTTTGCCTTACTCAACCACTTCTGTACCAGCAATCTCTGTCCACGTAAGGACCAGAGACTGCTGGTACAGTAAAACGCTGCCTCCCGACGAATCGCTGCACGTATCCGCCGCTCTCGCCAGTCAACGCTGCACCCTAGCCACAGGCTCCACTCTCTCTGCTGTCCCTATGACGGCAGAGTGCTGACAGCCAGTCAGGAGCCGCTTTCAGTAAATATGGCAACCGCCTCAAGCCTCTCACTTCAGGTTCCCATTGCATTACCTGTAACAGCAGAAAAACAAGGGAATGGTCGCATGTTATCCACGCATTGCATATAGTCAATGAAAAGTATGCTTCACAGTCACTGTTATTGTGCACATTGTGCAGTAACACACTTTATGCAGTGCATTGCGATGTTGCACCGTACCACACTGCTTGCACTATGAACATCGCATAGCTGGTTCATTGCTATGCGGAAAGCTGCAATTACAGCCATTACACAGCACCACTGTGAACGTAACCAGAGTGTCCTCACTTGAGGAGATGGGCCTGTATTTTGTGTTGTTCCTGAAAAACAGGATCCCAACGGAGTCGAATAGTCACATTGCACATTAACAGTGTGATGCAATGCATTCAGTGGAGCATACGGTCTATAGATTTGCACTACAACCAATATCATGGGTGTGAGCCACTAACATAATGCATGCTGTGTGTTACTCAGACTAAATTGTCTCACTGCAAACACACCAATGTGGAAGTGCCATTGGAATGCAATTGCATTGTGTTGTGATGAATTATAATGTCCATTGCAATGCAATGGATGCAATGTAAAAGGACCCTAAGGGCCCATTCACACTTGTAAACGTATTTTGCGATGGCAATTTTACCAATTATCACAGTAAAATCACAGTACATTTTGTGCTTTTTTGCAATTGCGATTAGCGCTTTTATAGCATGCTAATCGCAATCGCTCTTCAATCGCAGGAAACCACTGCATGCACCACGTTTAGCGATTGCCACTAATCGAGAATTACCCAAGATCTGCGGCAATCGCAGCAGTGAGATCACTGCCATATAGTTTATGTTGTGCTTGCACTTTAAAAAGTCAGAACGGGCCCTTAGGCCTCATTTCCAAGAGCAGTTGATAGGCAGTGAAAAGCCTCTTAAACTCTCACACCTGCTTGCTGCTGCCTGGCATCTGTTTTACGGCTGCCTGGTAACTGCTTGCTGAGCACACAGTTCAACTGTCTGTGTAAAAGAGGCCAAACTCTCACAACTGCTTGCTGCTGCCTGGTAAATATCACACAGTTCAACTGCCCATGGAAATGAACCCTTATGCTGGGTAGACACTATGAGACTTTCTGGTCGATTTACTGTTAGATCGATTATTTCCAACATGTTCGATTTGCTTTTCGATCGTTTTCCGAGCATTTTCCAATCGATTTCCGTGCACTTTAATAGGAAATCGATCGGAAAATGCTCGGGAAATGATCGAAAAGCAAATCGAACATGTTGGAAATAATCGATCTGACAGTAAATCGACCAGAAAATCTCATAGTGTGTACCCAGCATTAGACTTATGCTAGGTACACACCATACAATTTTCTGTTAGATTTTCTCTTAGATTTACCTGCCAGATAGCTTTTTTCCATGTTGTAGGTAAATCTAACAGAAGAATCTAACAGAAAATTGTATGGTGTGTACCTAGCATTAGAGAGACTGAAAATAACTGACAGCCAATCACTTCATACATTTCCCAGAACATTACATTAGGAAATATATAAAAACAAAACAGACGGGTCAGTACTACTTGAATTAGTTAAAGCTCTTTTATGTGGCAGGATAGTGTAATGGTTAAGGGCTCTGCCTCTGACATAGGAGACCTCGATTCATATCTCGGCTCTTCCTGTTCAGTAAGCCAGTATCTATTCAGTGAGGAGTTCTTGGGCGAGACTCCCTAACACTGTTATTGCCTCTTGAGTGGACTCTAGTAGCTGCCTCGCAAAAGTTTTAAGTCAGACAGGAGAAAGGGGCTATACAAAAATTGGAATTATTATTGCATCAGAAAATCAGCAGCAATCAGAATAAAAATGTTGCCAAGTGTTGACATACTAGTATATTCAATAAATACTTTGGTGTTTAACAAAAAAAAAAAAAAAAGTACTGACACTTCCTGTCCTGCTGATTAAAAGATGCAGCAATACAGGGGAAGCGACTTCCTGCTTCTTTACTCACTTTTGAACAGTATCTAAATAGCATATAACGTCAGTAAAGTGCATGTAATTTAAGCAGGGCAGCTCATCTGTCTCTGAAAGCTGGGCTTCTATGTTCTCTAGCAGCTCCTTCTCTGCCCTCATCTCTTCTAATCAAGCTCAGCAATGGCTGTGCTCCTAAACTGAAAGCTGTCAGTCACCCTTCATGCATGTGCAGATTAGAGAGGCAGAGAGCACTAAGGAGCAGGTTAACGCTTTCAATATCTAGATTAAAAAAACTCCAGGACATCTATTGTTTTAATTATTCATTTATTTATTTTAGTATTCATATAGCGCCAACATACTATGCAGAGCTCTATAGAGTATATTGTCTTGTCACGAACTGTCCCTCAGAGGGGCTCACAATCTAGTCATACATATAGATACTACAGACATAGTAAGAGTAGCTTGCTGCCATGGTTATAATTACTCTATGCTCATTCAGCATCTTTGGAAGTGGTGGGGTTAGGAAAGCTAGTTTAGGGACTGTGCCTAATTTTGTTTAGAATCATAGCAAATACAATATTACATTACAACCCACATTTGTAGCAGTAACATAACTTTAATAAATCTTTAATTATAAAAATAGACAACACCCTAAAAACCTCAACTCCTAATGTTCACTGTTAGGTAGTATTCAAGGTCACATTGAGGCCCCTTTTACACATGGTGCAGCGGGTTCCTTAAAGATCACACCCCACAACAGCCAAAATGTTGTAGCGTGCGTTATAGTTGTGGAGTGACGAAAATTAAGAAAGAGGCATACATTCCATTGAAAGTAGGACTCCCTTCCGGGATATACTCAGCAGTTGGCCGGTAACACACTGCATACAGCACACTACCGTGCGGGGACCCAACACGCCGCAATAGGTATGATATCCTCACATCATTGCTCCTGCGACGAGATACAGTATTTGAGGTATCATGTGACGACGCACTAAGTGTAAAAGAAGCCTAATGTCTCAGAATACCTTACTAATAGAAATAATGGTCAATAAGATGCTAATTATTCCAGCTCATTTGCAAACTTCATGCAAAACTGTATGCAGCTTGGACATGGTTCTAGCCCCAGTTTTTAGGAAGTGTATTCAATTGGCTTAACTTTTAGTTTTTCGAACTGAATACAATTTACATAAAATTTTCATCTTGTCTACTGATTAACCTGCTATGCTACCTCCATCTAAAAATAGATCTTCACTATGTCCCTTCCTTACACAACAGGCTACTAAAGTACTTGTGCCTGCCCTAAATTACTTCAACTTTCTACTTTGTGGCCTACCAAAAGACAGGCAGGGTCCTCCCCTCAATGTTTCTCATCTCTGCAGCACTTGCTATGTGGGGAAAATGCACAACATTTTGGTAAAGATGTGCCAACAGAGCAAATTAAAGAGGAACTGTAGTGAAAACAACAATGAATAACACAGTGCTGCTCATAATTATTCATAACCCTGGCAAATTTTGACTGATGGTGGCCATACATGGTATAATTTTTTTAATACAATCTTACCATTGCTATCAGGGGCGTACCTAGAAATCCCCGGGCCCCCCTGCAAAAAATAAATCCGCCCCCCACGGGCCCACTCAGGGACTTTTGTGGGGAAGGAGGGGCTGCAGCATAAGAGGAGAGCGTGGCCGCAGATCGGTGGGGAGGGGGGACATTTCCTCCCCCCCTCGGGCTCTCCTCTCAGCGCTCTCCCTCCTGCAATCAATCATTGGTGGCAGCAGCAGCGGCGGCAGGCTGAATACATTATCTCCTTCTCGCCGGAGGTCTTCCGTTCTCTAAGAGCTTCATGCAACTTCCTGTGTAAACAGGAAGTTGCTCTTAGAGAACGGAAGACCTCCGGTGAGAAGGAGGTAATGTATTCAGCCTGCCGCCGCCGCCACCAATGATTGACTGCAGGAGGGAAAGCGATGAGAGGAGAGCCCGAGGTGAGGGGGGGGAAATGTCCCCCCTACCCAACGATCTGCGGCCACGCTCTCCTCTTATGCTGCGACCCCTCCTGCCCCACAAAAGACCCTGAGCGGACCCCCCCCCCCCCCCGCGGCAGTAGGGGTCGCATCCCCTATTGTTACGCCAGTGATTTCTATGTAGTATAAGGTAAATTAAGTGAATATACTGAAAGGAAAATTTCGACAGTTCCCTTTAACTACATAGAATTGGTAAGATTGGATGAAAAAAATTGTACCATGTATGGCCACCATTAAAGTTACTTTTATTCGACCAGCAAGTAATTTTTTGACAGGAAATTACATAAGTACCTCCCAAAAGATAAGATGATGTACAAGAGGCATTCTTATGCCTCAGCTTATATTTACATTTGACCAGCCCAAAATTATTCATACCCTTCACAAACTGTCACAGTCTGTGGAAAAATTCAAAGTTTTATACCATTCCAAATAGTCCAAGCTGTTTTAAAGCATCCTAATTACCGTTTTATTTGGGAAAAGCTGTTTAAATCAACTAAACTAAGCAGCTCTCTGCATTTGGGTTGTGGACAGTCATGACTAAGACAAAGAAGCTCAGTAAGGACCTACGGCTGTGCATTGTGGCTGCTCACAAGTCAGGAAAGGGCTACAAGGCCATTTCTAAATTCCAGTGGATACAGCGCAAAGTATTATTAAAAAATACAAGATGTTCCGCACTGTGGCAAATCTCAGAGGACGTTGTCGGAAGCCAAAAGTGACACCTGTGCTGACTATGTGGATAGTAAGAGAGGCGAAAAATAATCCAAGGAACACCACGAAAGCAACCCTGGTAAATCTGGGCTCTGCTAGTGGCAATGTCTCAAGGCAGACAATCCAACGGACACTGCACACTGCTAGGTTCCACGAATACAGACCAAGGAGGATGCCACTTCTCCAGATAAAGCACGCAAAAACTCGCTTGGCCTTTGCAAGTTCTCATCTGGACAAAGAAGACTTCTCGTCTTCTGTGTTATGGTCAGATGAAACAAAAATTGAATTGTTTGGTCATAATGATCTTTCTTTCATTTGGCGTAAAAAAGGAGAAGCCTTCAACCCAAAACACCATCCCCACTGTCAAACATGGTGGTAGGAACCTAATGTTGTTGTTTTTTTCAGCCAATGGACCAGGGAACCTAATAACAGTTAACGGCACCATGAAAAAAGAGCAATACATGAGGATTCTCAACGTCAACATTAGGCATTCTGCAGAGAAACTTAGCCTTGGGCACCAGTGCACATTTCAGCATGACAATGACTAAAAACACATAGCAAGGTGAATAAATGGTTAGCAGACAACAATATTAACATTTTTGGAGTGGCACAGCCAGAGTCCTGACTTTAATCCAATTGAGAATCTGTTTAGGGAGCTAAAGACCAGGGTGAAGGCAAGAAGACCCTCCAACCCAGGGCTGTGGAGTCGGAGTTGGAGTCGAGGAGTCGGGGCAATTTTGGGCACCCGGAGTCAGAGTTGGAGTCGGAGTCGTGGTTTCAGAAACTGTGGAGTCGGAGTTGGGAGTCGGAGTCGCATGATTTTTGAACAAAATCCACAGCCCTGTTAAGTTTTAGACTAAGGAGTCGGAGTCTGAGCAATTTTGGGTACCCGGAGTTGGAGTTGTGGTTTCAGAAACTGAGGAGTCGGAGTCAGGAGTCGGAGTCGGAAGATTTTTGTACCGACTCCACAGCCCTGCTCCAACCTGAAAGATTTGGAGCTCATTGCTATGGATGAATGGGCAAAAATGCCCAGCGTTTGATTGCTGTAATAGCCAATAGAGACTTTTCTATCGATTATTGAGAAGGGTATGAATAATTTTGGACTGGACACTTTTTGCTCAAATGTAAATAAAAGCTGAGAAATGTTTTTTTCCCCACAATAATGCCTCTTGTACATCATCTTGTTATTTTTTGGGAGACACCTATGTAATTTCCCATTAAAAAAAAAAATACTTGCTGGTTGAATAAACATAACAGTCAAAATTCGCCAGGGGTATGAATAATTATGTGCAGCACTGTAGCTTTTTTTGTTTTTACAATATTCATTTATAGATTATTTAGTCAGCATTTAGCCATTGTAAAATCTTTCTCTTCCTGATTTACATGTTGAATTTTATCACTGGTGGTGACATCTTTAGTTCTGCCAGGTGATCTGTACGGAAAGTTCATTACTGAGAGTTCTATGCACAGAGGTAGATACTGCTTGCTTGGCAGTTGGAAAAAGCAATTATTTCCCACAATGCAATGAGGTTCACAGAAAGCTCTCAGAACCGTGGTCATGACATCACACTATGGAAGAGGTTTCACCACAATATCAGTCAGAAATTACATCACTTGTATAATAGGCAATGTAAGGTTGCATGTATAAAGTGATGTACGCTATTTGCCTAACTCCCTACATAAATTGCGCAAACCCACATTATGTTATGTCATGCTACTCTACATTTATACTATTAGTCTCATTGCAATCAAGATGGCACCTGGTTGGTAGCCATGGCCACATGGCTCCGGCTCAGATCTCTTTTTTTCACCTCTCTCCCACTGGACCATGGCCAAAACTGCCTAGGTGCTCTTTGGGCTCCGGCGCCACCATGGCACTTGTGCGGAGGTCCGGGGCTCACCATGTGGTCAGCTCAGCTGACAACCCATGTGGTGCCGGACCCATCTGTTTCTAATCTCACCACTGCTGCCTCTTTCACCACCACTACATGAGGACTCTTCACCGCCGCTGCCTGGGAACACTGCGCAGCATGTCACTGCTACTGCTGCTACTGAAATCCATCGCCACTACCTAGGAAACCACGCAGCCCGGAGACATGATGCTGGCCCCAGCTACCCCAGAGGAATCCTGGTTCCTACTGCCACTACTCCACCACCGCTTTCTGGGGATACCGTCAGATGCTCTTCAGCAGCCTAGCTAACGGGAACTCCGCCTCTTCTTCACTGCTGACAGCCTCCATGGTCTTTAGCCACTGCGGTGCGCCATCGGACCACGTCAAGCTGCTGAGGCTCCACCGCTGGCAGGTCAGTGCTGTCCCATGCCAAGCCGCAGACCTGTGCCAACCTCCTGGCCCTTCACAAAGCTGCAGGTCAATGCCGATCCAGTGGCCTCACACTAAGCTACAGGCAAGCGATTATCCCCTTGGCCCCACACTAAGTTGCAGGGCAGTGCTGATCCCCTGGCCTCACACTAAGCTGCAGGCCAGTGCTGATCCCCTGGCATCACACTAAGCTGCAGGCCAGTGCTGATCCCCTGGCATAACACTAAGCTGCAGGCCGGTGCTGATCCCCTGACCTCACACTAAGCTACAGGCAAGCGATGATCCCCTGGCCTCACACTAAGCTGCAGGCCAGTGCTGATCCCCTGGCCTCACAACTAAGCTACAGGCAAGAGATGATCCCCTGGCCTCACACTAAGCTAGAGGCAAGCGATGATCCCCTGGCCTTACATTAAGCTACAGGCAAGCGATGATCCCCTGGCCTCACACTAAGCTGCAGGCAAGCGATGATCCCCTGGCCTCACACTAAGCTGCAGGCCAGTGCTGATCCCCTGGCCTCACACTAAGCTAGAGGCAAGCGATGATCCCCTGGCCTCACACTAAGCTAGAGGCAAGCGATGATCCCCTGGCCCCACATTAAGCTGCAGGCCAGCGACGATCCCCTGGCCCCACACTAAGCTGCAGGCCAGTGCTAACCTCTGGGCCCACTCTAAGCCGCAAGCTAGTGCCGACCCCCTGGCCCAACTATAAGCCACAGGCCAATGCCGCTCACCTGGCCCCACACCAAACTGTTGGCCAGTGCAAACCCCCTGGCCCCACACTAAGCCACAAGCCAAGGACCTTTTGAACTGCCCTGAGGACTCAAAGGCACACCACGTGGGCAGCAGCTAATGGGCTGCTGTGCTCTGACCGCCAGACAGCTAAAGTCTTGCTGCCTGCCTCTATCCACCGACTACACCAGCCCGGTGGGACAATACCTCAAGTATAGCATGACCAGTTTAATCTGTTTACGCCAGCTACCAGTGCATCGCAGAAACTACCAGCCTCCCAGCTATCCTGCAGCCAATGTGCCTAGGACAGTCCACAGGCTAGGCTAGCCAACCAAGCCACTAGCCAGCCAGGTCACCGCCACAACTCTAGGAGGACTTTTCAACTCTCTCTTCCCCTCCATCTATCCTCTCTCTCTCTTTTTCTTCATTTCTTTTTCTGTCCCAAAGACACTCAACGTGCATCTGAAATTGCTGCAGAGCAGTTGAGCGCCACAGGTTAATGTGCCAGCTACGCTCACATAGCACTCATAGCTCTGGTCCTTCTTGCAGGATATGCCCTCTTTATGTATATTGTACTGTACCTGTAACTGAAACACTTACTGTAATGCGTACTGTAACATCACCAACCCTGTATGTGCAAAAAACCATTCCAGACCAACTCCCGTTGTACTTGGCAAAATAACGTTATTCTGATTAGTGACTTAGTTAATAATGAGAGAAGTAGAAAGTGCTGTCAGTAGTCTAAAAAAATTGTTGTAAGTATATTCCAAAAGTTAGATAAAGTTAGGTGTGTTTTTTGTCATTTACAATATTAAATTGTTAACCACTTCAGCCTACAGTGTCAAAAATTGTATGCATCCGAGCAACATTCACCTCCCATTCATTCGCCAATAACTTTATCGCTACTTATCACAATTAATTGATCTATATCTTGTTTTTTCCACCACTAATTAGGCTTTCTTTGGGTAGTACATATTGCTAAATCCATTTTAACAGGAAGATTAAGAAAGAAATGGAAAAAAATCATTATTTCTCAGTTTTTGGCCATTATAGTTTAAAATTAATACATGCTACCGTAATTAAAACTCATGTATTTTATTTGCCCATTTGTCCCGGTTATTACACCGTTTAAATAATGTCCCTATTACAATTTATGGCGCCGATATTTTATTTATTGTGTTTACCACGCTCCTGTCACTCTCGCCGCTCCCCTAGCCTCCTGTGTCCTTTCCCTCCAATCAGCGGGGAGGGAAGGGACGCGGGCGGGGACCGGAGCGATGCAGGAGTTAATGTAGGGCAAACAGTTCGGCTGTGTTAGCCGAACTGTTCGGGCTGCCGAATCTGTCATGTCTCTTTGCCTCTTACTACTTCCGGGTCGCAATGACCCGGAGTAGTACGCCTGCGCTGGCCCGGCGGAGCGCGTCCTAGATCGCGCTCCCGTTGCCGGGAACTCTCTGCGCATGTGTGTGACGTCATGATTGACGTCACACACATGCGCAGAGAGTGCCCGGCAACGGGAGCGCGATCTAGGACGCGCTCCGCTGGGCCAGCGCAGGCGTACTACTCCGGGTCATTGCGACCCGGAAGTAGTAAGAGGCAAAGAGACATGACAGATTCGGCAGCCCGAACAGTTAGGCTAACACAGCCGAACTGTTCGCCCTACATTAGCAGGAGGCGGGGAGCGGCGAGACTAACAGGAGAGAGGAAAAAACGGCGTGCTCTGACAAGCTGCATGTCATACTGCAGAGCGCAGGGGTGGCTTAGGGGCGAACTATATAGCAACAGAGGCTGGACTCTATAGACAGACTCAGCCTCTGTATGGGGATTTTATTCTCAGAACCCCCCCTCGGGTTCTCTTTAATTAAAAAAAAAAATGTATGTGGGTGTAGTTTACTATTTGGCCACAAGATGGCCACAATCAAAAAGTCCTGAAAGCGTACGATTACGCTTCCAGGAACTACAAAGAGGATGGGAATTTTTTTTAATTTTTTTTTCAGAAATACCGCGGTCTGATAAGAGACCGTTGGTTTTTCTGTGGGGGGCTTAGATCGGTGAATGGGAATTATATTCCCATTCACTGATCGGGGGGTAACGGCAGGTAGCGGGTGCAATCATGCGCCTCAGGCAGTGACAGCAGCACATACATATATACATATATACATATATATACACACACACACACACACACACACACACACATTACATACATATATCCAAGTATGCGGCAGTCCTGTGGGCGACAAATACCTTGTTGATGCTAGGTCAGAGGAGAATGGGCCGACTGATTCCAGATTATAGAAGAGCAACATTGACTGAAATAACCACTCGTTACAACCGAGGTATGCAGCAAAGTATTTGTGAAGCCACAACACGCACAACCTTGAGGCAGATGGGCTATAACAGCAGAAGACCCCACCGGGTACCACTCATCTCCACTACAAATAGGAAAAAGAGGCTACAATTTGCACAAGCTCACCAAAATTGGACAGTTGAAGACTGGAAAAATGTTGCCTTGTCTGATGAGTCTCGATCAGAATTTTGCATAAACAGAATGAGAACATAGATCCATCATGCCTTGTTACCACTGTGCAGGCTGGTGGTGGTGGTTGTTTTCTTGGCACACGTTAGGCCCCTCAGTGCCAATTGGGCATCGTTTAAATGCCATGGGCTGCCTGAGCATTGTTTCTGACCATGTCCATCCCTTCATGACCACCATGTACCCATCCTCTGATGGCTACTTCCAACAGGATAATGCACCATGTCACAAAGCTCGAATCTTTTCAAATTGTTTTCTTGAACATGACAATGAGTTCACTGTACTAAAATGACCCCCACAGTCACCAGAACTCAACCCATTAGAGCATCTTTGGGATGTGTTGGAATGGGAGCTTCGTGCCCTGGATGTGCATCCCACAAATCTCAATTAACTGCAAGATGCTATCCTACCAATATGGGCCAACATTTCTAAAGAATGCTTTCAGCACCTTGTTGAATCAAAGCCACGTAGAATTAAGGCAGTTCTGAAGGCGAAAGGGGGTCAAACACCGTATTAGTATGGTGTCCCTAATAATCATTTAGGTGAGATATATATATATATATATATATATATATATATATATATATATATATATATATATATATATATATATATATATATATATATATATATATATATATATATATATATGTATGTGTGTGTATGTGTGTGTATGTGTGTGTGTATATGTGTGTGTAACATTTAAACAAATGAAACCCTTTAGGCTACATACTAAAACCTAAGAAGTTATTGCACAGACATGTTAAGCTATCCAGGCTAAATGCACAGCCACTGAAGCAAGGCCAGTCATGCAGTGGTTTCAGTTGATGCACCCAAATCTCTCATTGCCATCTTACAAACGTGCATACACATGTAATATTAGTATAAACCCTCAGGATCAAGCTCACTCCTATGGGTGGCACTGTGAAAAATGAGTACTGTTGAGACATCTCTATGGTACATCAGAGCGACAGGAACTGTTGCTATGGAGGGAAAGAGGAAGGATGGTGTGTTGCAATACAGAGTGACTTCTAGCAGGCAGGGTAGGGAGCACAATGCTCTTGGAGCCACTGGGGCTTTAAGATCCAGTATGCCTGATTTTTAAGTGACACGGGAAAACACTTGTATACACGGTAGCCAAGACAGCCATGAATGAGCCCCTCAGCCAAGTTCAATTCAGTATGTACAATGGTCATCCAGAAAATAACAGCAGTTTACCTTTCTTACCCGCACAATTGCCTCAATTCACTAAGCTTATCTCCTGTCTTTAATAACGTTTCTATAGTTTTCACCATGGTGATAAGGCATGTAGTATTGAGGAAAACTTTTACCTCAGGCAAACCTAAAGTTTACTCCTCTGTCTTTAAGTTAACTCTTCAATCCTTAAAATAACTCCAGAATTCTAGCCAGGCTGTTAATTAACTGTGTGTGAAAAGAACTACAGAGGAGGTAAATTAACTACAGAGGAGGTAACTTAAGGAATTAAGAGATAAGAGAACTCTCACTGTGTGGTGGCAAGTTTTCTCTTGCCTTATCTCTGTGAATTGAGGCCAAGGTATTCTTTCAGTGTAAATTAACTTGCATCTGTCAGGTTAATTTCTTCTCTCCCTGCATTGCTTGTGACGCAACCGCAGAACACCAGTAAGGCCTCTTTTCCACGGACTGTGTGCTCAGCAAGCAGTTACCAGAAAGCAGTGAGCAGCTATGAGGCAGAAACAAGCAGTTATTGGGAAGCAGTGAGCAGTTGAGTTTGAGAGGCATTTCACTGCCTATCAACAGTCCATGGAAAAGAGGCCAAAGGCCCAGTGCACACCAAAACCTCTAGCAGATCCGCAAAATGCTAGAGGTTTTTGAAGCAGATTTCAAAGCGATTCTAGGCATGTTTAGAGAGCTTTTCTAAACATGCCTAGTGTTTTCTGGAGCGTTTTTGTGTAGCAGATGTCATATATTGTTACAGTAAAGTAAAGCTGTTACTGAACAGCTACTGCAACAAAAACGTCTGGAAAACCGCTCTGATCTAGCGTTTTTCAGAGTGGTTTTCCACTTTCCTATACTTTACATTGAGGCAGAAACGCTTCTGCAAACCGCAAGAGTGCTGCAGGAGCCATGTTTGCGGTTTGCTAAAAAACCTCAAACCGCTGGTGTGCACCAGCCCATTGAGATACATTAGCCAAGCGTTTTCACAGGCGGAAGCGGTTTGCGAAAGGCTTCAAAAACCGCTCGGCGTGTACCAGGCCTCACTGTTTCTTCAGCAGCGTTATCTTGAGGCTGACTGGCGCAGTGTTCCCCTCCTTATCCTACCTGCTGGACTGCTGCTGGACAACTTTGTCGTGCTTCATCCCCACAGCAACAGAAGAAGCCTATTTGCTGTAGCCAAGGGATGCCTCTGCATGTGCTCATTCCCCAAGGTTTGAACTCAACCCTGACAGGCTACATACCGTGTTTTCCGCCGTATAAGACACTCTTTCTCCTTGGGGAGAAAAAGTCCCTGCATCTTATACAGCAAAGGCAAGGAATCCCTGACTTCTGAACGAATGTTGACCTACTGCCACGTTGGGGATTCCTTGCTTGTGTGTGCCTGTTTCCCGCCCCCCCCCCCCCCCCCCCCCTGTGCTTTCCACTCTCCCAGTGCAAGTGTAGAAGTTATCAGTCAGCTGGCTTACATACCACATGGCCCGCGGGGATTGTAGACATCTGTCTCCTGTGCGCAGCTGGCTCTAGTGAATGGTCAGCAGTAATGATGCGATCAGTATGAGCCTTTCACTAGAGCCAGCTGCGCACAGGAGACAGATGTCTATAACCACTGCAGCCACGTGGTTTGTAAGCCGGCTGCCCAATCTCTTCTACACTTGCACTGGGAGAGCGGAGACACAGGGGAGAGAGCGGGCACAGTCACTTGGCATAAGGGGACAAAGGAGGACACCTAAGGGACGCATAGGGGACACATGGAGGACACATAAGGACATAGGAGGACATAAGGGACGCAGGACGACACATAAGGGATGCAGGAGGAAACCATTTTGGGGAGAACATGTAATCCTGGAATATAGACGCACCAGGTTTAGCATATATATATTTTTTTACCTGGTTTTTGCTCTCTAAACCTGGGTGCGCCTTATATTTCAGAGCGTCTTATACGGCGGAAAATATGGTATATTGAAAGTGTTTATGCACTTTTAAAGACAACCAAGGTTGTGATCTGGAATTACTTTAATGAAAAGCTCTTTTAAATCTCTACTAGAATTGTCAGATGCCAGGGGCAGTATCTCACCTGCTCACCCGTAAATCAGTAGCAAAATCTCCTTGGCATTTTTCCTCCCCGAAGTGTTGTGAAAGCTCCGTAGTCTAGCCTTAGCTCCTCCGAGGTTGCACGTGTGGGGTACCTGTGCAACCTCGGAGGAGCTAGGGCCGTGCCATGGGGGTGGCCACAGAGCTTCCAAAACACTGCCAATAAAAATGGGGATTTGTCCATGGGTGCACAGAGTTTTAAAAACTACAGGCAATAGGGTTAGAAGTTAAAGAAGAAAACAGCAGTTGTAAATAAACTTACAGGCAATCAGGTGAGTTACTGCCCCTGGTAAAACTTAAAAGGACCTTTACATCAAAGTTATTTTTCAATACAACTTAGGTGCTCTTTAAATCAGACAGCGAAAACAATTCGATTTTTTTTTTTTTTAGAATGGTGTTAGTTAATAAATATATTCCACCAACTGTACAAATATGTATGTATGCCACCATACTTTCAATAATTTCTGTCATGTGAGTCTATTCAGAAAACCAGCTATGTTGTTGTACTTTGTCCACACCCTTACCTGAAAGTGGAGAATAATGGTCCATATCAACCCAAGAGTGAGTTTGGGGTTCCCATCGGTAATATCATCATTCCGGATATTGACCAATTTCACCTGTGTGTAAACGGCATTTAGTACATTATTCACAAATGCTCAAAAAGTACATTTTAGCCCAACATTCAGTGTGCATGTGACTTACCTGACGTTGCTTGAGGAAATCCAGTGCAATCTGCACATTCTGGAGGCGGTGGAAGCGCATTCTACCCTTTTCTCTGGGCTGCAATGAAAGGTAGAATATTACTTTATAGAGAGGATCGTGAAAGGATGGTTAGGGGAAAATGGACTGTCAGCTAAATATGCTACAAGAGGTTATGGAAAGGGTTAAATATTTTTTTTTATAAATTAAGACGTTTAAGATGGGGTTGGGGGGGGGGGGGGGGGGAACCTGATACAGTCAAAGCCGAAGTTCACCCTTGAAGATAATACATTTTTAAAGGTGAATAGGCAATTATGCAACTATTCACACAATTAACATATTTGATGCAGCAAAGCACTTATGAAAAAAGTCAGCCATGTGACAGAGATCTGTGCATGAAGTAGGATGTTGCCAGAAAAGTGGGAATTCTTTCCTCTGCACAAAGCTAATCACTTGATCCAACCTTCATCTGCTGAATGAGATGTACTCTTTGTAGCCAGCACTGCAGCTATTGTTCTTTAGAGATTCACTCTGCTCACTGTGTAATAAAACATTTCCCCCCTTCCTATTCTGTTTATAAAACCTCCATGTACCTCTGCCTGCAATAAGAAAGCACTTCTCGCTACTTTTATTTAAAGTAATCCTGTAATGAGAGATATGGAGACTGCCATACTGCTGATCCTCTGCCCCCAAATAACTTAATCTATAGACCAAGAATAAATATGCCGATCAGGTACTCTTAAAAGCCAGAAAGATTATCAAGACAGACAGATTATTTAAAAGTAAATAAATATGGCAGCTTCCATTTCCCTCTCATTTAACCTCCCTGGCGGTCAATTAAAACCACGAGGGGGAAGCACAGCAGTTTTTTTTTATGTTTTTTTTTTTTTTAAATCATGTAGCTAGCCTAGCGCTAGCTACATGACAGCTGCTGAGCGGCGGCATCCTCCCACCCTCTCCGATCGCCTCCGGCGATCAGGCCCGTCAGGAAATCCTGTTCTGAACGGGACTTCCATTAGGGCTTCCCCCGACCGACGTCAGAGGCAGTCCCGATCCACCCCTCAGTGCTGCCTGGCACTGATTGGCCAGGCTGCGCAGGGGTCTGGGGGGGCGGGTTTAAGACACCCTCTCACGCGGTGAGCGGCGGTCGAATCGGCGGCGATCAAGTCATGCACGCAGCTAGCAAAGTGCTAGCTGCGTGCAACGGAAATTTTTTTTTACGAAAATCGGCCCAGCGGGGCCTGAGCAGCTCGGGCTTACCACCAGGAAGGTTAACCATTTGAGGGCCAGAGGTTTACTGCCCCCCTCTAGTGACCAGGCCATTTTTTACAATTAAGCACTTCACAACCCGATCCACCCCTCAGTGCTGCCTGGCACTGATTGGCCAGGCTGCGCAGGGGTCTGGGAGGGGTGAGGGGGGCGACATCCTCTCACGCGGCGATCGAATCGGCGGCGATCAAGTCATGCACGCAGCTAGCAAAGTGCTAGCTGCGTGCAGCGAAAAAAAAATTTAAGAAAATCGTCCCAGCGGGGCCTGAGCAATCCTCCTGCATGGCATAGCCAGAGCTCAGCTCGGGCTTACCGCCAGGAAGGTTAACCATTTGAGGGCCAGAGGTTTATTGCCCCCCTCTAGTGACCAGGCCATTTTTTACAATTAAGCACTTCACAACTTTGAGGGCTTGTTCACACCTACGGCGGTTTTTGTGGTTTTGTTGTTTTGTTTTTTTTAGCACCGGTGATTTTTAAAAACACCCTGAAATTGCTAGTGCAATGAATCCTTATGGGATAGTTCAAATCAGTGAGTTGCGTCCACTTTTCGTTCGGCAAAGCGCTAAATGTACCATTTTCGGGGTGATTTTTCTACAATGGAAGGTATAGGAAAAACACAAAATGCTCACAAATCGCTTTATCCGGCGAATGCGTTCGCACGTTTATGAATAAATACATTTTATTTATTCTTTTCCGCGTCAAAGAGATCACTTCCTGACTTGCGCCCTGAAGCCAGGCTTTCATCCAGAAACACTGGTATAGAACACCCTATAGCTTAAAACATTTACAGAGACACATCAACCCAACATGCAGAAAGCCTGTTTCGGACTGTTGGTCCTACTCAGTACATGACAGGGATTGATATGGCTCTGTAGCATAGGACTTGGACCAGTCACCCCAAGCTGCTTGGGTATTCGGTTTCGGTTTCTCAGTAGCAGCAGCTCCCTGGTGGAAGGTAGAGTAAGCTCTATGCTCAGACTTATTGGTGCCCCCACCCGGCTACTCTCTGACTACTTCATGTAAGTGATGATGGGGTACATGCAGGAATGTGGATGGAACACAGATTGCTGTTAAATCCAGCCAAGAAGCATCTGACATTGGCATAGGAAGTCGGCACTCCAAATTTCTCTAGCCATGTAAAAAAAAAAAGTAAAGAATGTTTATATGCAATGCACACAAGTTTGTGCACAGTAAATTATGATATATTCCATACCATATGCATAAAAAACACAAGTGTGAACTAGGGCTTTAAGAATGATGGAAGGGATATGAAAAAAAAGAAAAAACAGTTATATAGATGGAGGCAGAACTTAGAAGTTAAAGAAAAGAACTGCAATTGTAAATACAAATAAAAAGATACTGTGCATGGTAAGACTATTCAGTAGTGGATGGTGGGAAAACCAGAAGGAAAGCCTGTGGATTAGGAGAAACCTCACACTGCTTATCTGTTCCAAATACAAAGCAACAGGTTATTCTTATTTCACTCCGTGCAGTGACTGAGGCAAGGTGGTGATGTGAACAAGCACATGTGATTACATGTACATGTTTAGAAAAGTCCCTTCATGCACATGCTAGAAGTCACAGCACACATCCACCTCCCACAGTCCTCTTGTGCTGTGCCCATAGGCCACAGTGCTGGATTCATTCCCAACACTAGGTCATGTGACAAAATGACAGCTCTAGTGACATACAGCATCATCATTGTTGTTGTCTTCTGAATCGTCTCCCATCAGCAGGCGTCTGGATGGCTTACGGGTGAGTCGTAGGCTCCGAGGAGCCTCAGGATCCTTGATGAACATGGCAATGAGACTGTGAGGAACAGGGGACTGCTCAATGGCAATGCATACATAGGAAGGAAAGACATTATACTTACTAATCTAACGCCAGATAAGACCTCCAAAAGGGAGATAAGATTGTGTCCATCTCTAAGATCTTCATACAGATCATTAATGTGCTTGCGAACCTGTCACAAAGAAAGTAATAATCCCATCAGTGGTTTATAACTCCACATACAAAAGTTAAAATGGAATTTTGAAAAGGAACATGGTGGATGGCTAAAGGTAGCCATACACTGGTCGATTTGCCATTAGATCGACCAGCTGACAGATCCCTATCTGATCGAATCTGATCAGAGAGGGATCGTATGGCTGCCTTTACTGCAAACAGATTGTGAATCGATTTCAGCCTGAAACCGATCACAATCTGTGGAGCCGCCGCTGCCGCCTGTCCCCCCCCCCGCGCATACATTACCTGACGCTGGCTCCCGGGCATCTTCTCCGCATCTTCTCCACGCTGCACCCGCTCCATCCCGGCGCTTCCTGTGTCACTCCGTGACCAGGAAGTTCAAATAGAGCGCCCTCTATTTGAACTTCCTGGTCACTGCAGTGACAGGAAGCGCCGGGATGGAGCGGGTGCAGCGCGGAGAAGATGCGGAGAAGACGCTCGGGAGCCAGCGTCAGGTAATGTATACCTGATCGGATCGGCCGCCGCTAGCGACACGGTCCCTACCTGTGGGCGATCGAGGGTAATTTCCCGCACGGCGCGATCGACGGATTGATCCGATTTCGGGAGGAAATCGGATCGGCGGGTGCGTTTAGCGCGAACGATTGGCAGCAGATTCGAAGAGAAACTTTCACGAAAATCTTAAAATTTAAAACACATTCAAATAATAAGTACATTTCTCCCAGAGTAAAATGAGCCATAAATTACTTTTCTCCTATACTGCTGTCACTTACAGTAAGTAGTACAAATCTGACATTACCGACACGTTTTGGGCTAGTCTATCTTTCCATAGGGGATTCTCAGGATGGCCTTTATTCTTTATAAAGACATTCCCTGAAAATGATTAATACAAAGATGCTGGCCAGCCTCCTTGCTCGCTGTACACTATTTTGGCAGTTGGACGGAGCAACTGCCATTCACTAAATGCTTTTAAAAATAAAGAAAACCCTGAGAACCCCCCTATAAGAAGATGGACTAGTCCAAGATCTGTCGGTAATGTCAGATTTCTACTACTTACTGTAAGTGACAGCAACATAGGAGAAAAGTAATTTATGGCTCATTTTACTCAGGAAGAAATGTCCTTCTTATTTGTATGTGTTTTAAATGTTAAGATTTTCGCGACCGTTCCTCTTTAAGTCTGAGTTTAGTGTGAGCTCTTTCACACTTGCTAACGCGTGCATAAACCCAATTCCATGCACACGTTATGAATTATAGTATAAAGCCGGGAAGTTGCAGTGCGAAGCATATCAGCGTCGCTAGTTCTAATTCACCCGACAAAAACCGCTTACAACGGACAATTAAAAGCTCTCAGATGTGTTACAATGTAACGCTCTGAAACGCTTTGTCTAGTGTGAAAGGTGACATTAAAAAAAGTCAATAGACTTTCATGTTACCTTTCTAACCACATCCTAGGTGTGTTCCATCAAAATGGATGGAACAGCTCCTAATGTGAAAGAGCCCCGAGTGTCTACATGCTTGTATAGAAAGAGAATGGGCAATTGCAAGATTCAAATTTCCCTGAAAATTGTTATTGCACAAAGGTCTTTAATTGCCTTTCCTTATGGAGACACTCTTGAAATGAAATAAATTATTACAATGGCTGTCACACTCGCTCAAAAGAAATAAAAAAAAAAAACATTGGCTTTGGGCACCAAGACAGAACCAACTTGTAAAAAAGCTTGGAGAGGAACTGCAGTGAAAATGACAATGAATAAAATTGCTTATTTTTCGAACAATATTCATTTATAGATTATTTAGTCAGTGTTTGCCCATTGTAAAATCTTACCTCTCCCCAATTTACATTCTGAAATGTATCACAAGTGGTGGCATTTTTAGTCCTGCCAGGTGATCTGTACAGAATGTTTGTTAGGCCTGGAACCCACTAGGAGCGCTTTTCTGAGCGCTTTGTGATTTGAAAAGCTCTTGTTAATGTAATGCTATGGGTGTGATCCCACTTGAGCGATATGATTTTATAAAAAAATCCCCCATAGCATTGCATTAGCAAGAGCTTTTTTTCAAATCACTAGAGCTTAGAAAAGGCTTCTAAGTGGGGCCGTTAGGCTAAGTTCACATTATAAGTCGCAAGCGCTGAGCAATTTATTGAGCTTTTTTTAAAAGCCCTTTTACCTGCGCTTTGAGCTTAGAAAAGCGCTTTTGTAAGTGCTTTTCTAAGCGCTTTTGATGAGCGATTGAGATTTTCACTTCCTGATGTCAGTCAGGAAGTGAACTCTTTGACCTGAAAAGAATAAATACAATGTATTTATTCTTAAAAGTGCTCGGGAAATAGCTATACAAAGCGCTTTTTTAAGAGTTTTGCAATTTCCCTAAACCTTCCATTGAGCCAAAGCGCTCAGAAAATGGTACATGTAGCACGTTTGCGATTTTACTAAAATCGAAACGCTCACATGTGAACACTCTCATAGGAAAATATTGCACAAGTGCTTTTAGGGCGATTTCAAAAATCGCCAGCGCTTAAAAAAAAAAAATCTACAAACACTCAGTGTGAACAAGCCCTTACTGAGAGTTCTATGCACAGAGGGAGATACTGGTTGCTTGGCAGTTGGAAAAAGCCGTTATTTCCCACAATGCAAGGAGGTTCACAGACAGAAAAGTGTCAGGACCTTGGTCACGACATCACATTGTGGGAGAGGTTACACCAGAATTTCAGCCCTACATACCTCCCCTGATGATCTATCTAGATGATAGTCCCATAATGCAGACTGCAATGGCTCGGCAAACATTTTTGACAGGCGTGAGTTTCCCCTTCACATTATTTTATGCCACAAGCAACACAAAGCTACTTTTTCAACTGATGCAATTTGCTAGTATAGAAATAGTATAGCATAGCACATGTCTTTTACCAAAGAACATTTTTAGAACAAGCTGAGAGTAACTTTCTGTTAGATGTCAGGGAACAGAACACTCAAAAGACAGGTAAAGTAATATATACTGTGGTTTATTTCGAGAAGAGTTACCTTGATGAGATGCTTGTTGACCCATTTGGTGAATGTTTTCTTCTGTACTCTGTCTCTTTCATCTGAAGAGAGGAAAGAAAAGACAGGTTAGACATAAAATCCCAGATACCTTAAAAAACAAAAACAAAACAACTTTCACAGTGCAAGTGTCTGTGACCTCTCACCCTTGAGGAACTCTCTCCCACCCTGCACAGGGAAAAGAGATTAGGATAATCCAGCAAACCTCCCTAGTGTAGCCCAATCTCTACCAGGATTAACTGCCTGTCACAGTAATCCCACGACACAGTTTTGGGCTATGATACAGATAAGAGATGTGCTGTAGAGAGATGTATTTTAGTGGGTGAGGGCTTGACAAGAGTACAAGCCCACCTAATACATGAAAGAACTGCTGGCACACAGAGGTATAGAGGAACCTCAGGCCCGATGTGTTCTTCTGTCAGCACTGTGTCACATGCACACAAGTTTATCCTCAGGATGTGAACTCAGCAAACGGATTATTGCTAAACCTTCTGAGGTTTACACACAAGGAAGTGAGAAACAGACTCCAATACAAAACGAATAAACTCTTCCCATCCACAGGAGTCATACTAACCCATGCAGCACATCAGGCACACCAGATGGGAATTGGACTGTCTCTGCCCCTTGACATGCCACATGGTAGACTTTTGTTGCACCTTACTTCCGCTTAGAGTGACAGCGCCAAAGAATCCGGCAGCAGCAGCAGCAACTCTTCACTGCTAAGCTCCTCCCACATCCTGAACGAAGCCCCACGTAAGTTAAGAAATTAGGGTGCAGAGAAGCCACTCCTAGCCTAGCAGGAGCTAGGTGCTCTCCTTCTGTGAGTTGTCCTTTCCAAGTCAGGAAGCTGTTCCAGCCTGCGGCCACCTGAACTCCACATCCTCAGGTATGCACCCGCCTATTCCCCAGCTGGGATGTTTCAAGCAAGCCCACCTTAGTCCTCCCCTTAGATGCACATCAGTCCAGACCCAGAAACAGCCTCCAGCCAAATGAACAGACAGGAATGAGCAGTGTCACTTCTCCATAGAGAGGTGCGGGGGAGGGATGAAAAAGCATCCTGCTATATTCAGTGATCCTGAGTCCAGCTTATCACAAGCTGAATTCCACACGAGGACATAGTGAGTGCCACATATCCATCTGTCATCACATATTGCACTAGTGGAGGCACACTGTCCACATCTTACTACATGTAAGCAGTACATGTGCAGATATTCTACAATCATCTATCAACTACCTATATACTTACAGTGAAGCAGCAAGTCCAGCCACTTATAGAAGTCTAGCCAAGACAATAGCTGTGTACATTTATCTGAATAAGACAACATCCTTAGTAAAGTAGATCTACGGTATGTTTTAGGAAAATAAGAATGCTTTTAGACAGTCCTATGATATGATTAATCAGAATTGTCAGTTGTGCTTTATTCTCTTCCCCATCAAGGTTTCCAAGAAAAGTGAACATACTTTTCACCCACAACTGTAGTGCAGAATTTTTGTAAATAGCACAGAGCTTGCTTTAGGGCTCATTCACACGATGTGAGTTGCAGTGAGTGCATGTGTATTTGCATTGCACATAGTGTGTATTAAACATGGTAACAGGAAAGTCAATAGACTTTCATTTTATCACTTACACTACAACATTCGGTTGCTGTGCATTTCAACTCGCCGGGAGTTATATCTCATGGAAATGCACTGCAACTCACAGACACATTCACACGTTTTTTATTCATGCTGTTCATGCATTCCATCTCACTGACTAGTGTTAATGAGCCTTTAGGAGCGTTTAAAAAAAACATCAATGTTCCCTAATGCACCTGATAGTGGCTGATTTTTTTTTTTTAATTTCCATTTAAAAATTAGGTTAAGGTGCCCATTAACGGTACAATTTTCTCATCAGATGCGATTTTTCGATGCACTTTTTATGATCGTAAGTAATAGGAAGGTAATTATCAATTTAACAGGGCATTTTCTCTCTTCATATAAGATCGTAAAATCCAACTTTCAGAGCGATTACTTTTTCCAATCAACCAAAGAATTGTTCTACATAAATTTATGCCACACTGTGCAGTTTTCTGTTCAATTCAATCATAAAAAGTGCGTTGAAAGCAGGGCTGTGGAGTCGGTCCAAAAATCCACCGACTCCGACTCCTCAGTTTAGGATTCCACCGACTCAGACTCCACGACTCCGACTCCTCTAATTTGCATATTACAATTTTGTTGATTAAAAGTATGTAACATGAAATTCGTCTCTTAACTGCCAACGCTTAGGAATTTTACAAGACAACTGAAGTGAGAAGGATATGTAGACTACTATATTTATTTCCTTTAGACTAAAACTAGTCCTTGGTAAGAGTACTTGTAAAAGGTACAAACCGGAACAAAGAACATCTATCAGGCCCTAGGCAATGTAAGTGTGGGTACATGTAAGAATGATGTGCAGGTACTCTGCAGGGGAAGAAGGAGATTGTAAACCGACAACACCTCTGTGTTCAATGTGCACAGCATTCTCAGTGGATTCCCTGTAGCTCTGTGGGGAGTGCATATGTAGAGTATAGTACTACTGTGTAACAAAGTAAACCTGAGACAGATGAAATTAAAGTTTTATACATACCTGGGGCTTCCTCCAGCTGCCTTCAGGATAATCAGTCCCTCATTGTCCTCCTCCACCACCTGGATCTTCTGCTATGAGTCCAGGTACTTGAGCCAGTCAGGCGTAGTGCGCATGCACACACTCCGCCGCCAGGAGCATACTACACCTGTGCAGCACTATTGCGCAGGTGCAGAATGCTCCTGGCTGTGGGAGCGGCATGCGGCCGGACAGCGCTGACTGGCTGAATTACCAGGACTCATAGCAGAAGATCCGGGTGGTGGAGGACAGCGAGGCACTGATTAGCCTGAAGGGGGCTGGAGGAAGCCCCAGGTATGTATAAAACTTTACTTTTCATCCGTCTCAGTTACCCTTTAATTTGTAGTCACCAAACCAAATTTTAATAACACATCAAATTATTTGATTTCATCAGCAAAGGGAGTGCATACATTTGCATAAATCAGCATCAATGCAGAATTATTTCCATCTCGTTGACCATCTCTATTAGTGACACAGCTACACATCAGGCTTTATTCTTACAGCATAGATGTTATTTAGTATATATAAGAGATTCCTGTGTACACATCATATATACAGTCACAATCAGATATGTATATTTGACCTTAAAAATACGGGGACTGCTTTATTGAAGCAGCACAAGTAACTAATTTTGATTGGTTTGTTTTATTTTTGTGGACTAAGTATAGCTATTACTGTATATATACATTATTTTTAATGACTATTATCTGAGAAATAGAACATTTTATCATATTTTCTATTTTAATTACAGTTACAAATTCATTAGGAGTCGGAGTCGGTGCATTTTTTCCCGACTCCGACTCCAGGCACCCAAAATTGCCCGACTCCACGACTCCGACTCCACGACTCCGACTCCACAGCCCTGGTTGAAAGATTGCATCTGATGAAAATATTGTACCACTAATGGGCACCTTTAGACTGAGAAAGAATGATTAACAGACTTGCAGATTCCAGAGGGATTGATGGAACCCCACATACAGGAAGACCTGCTGCAGATCATATGATAATAAGTCTGAGTATGGGAAACAAATCGCACCATCAGGGGAGCAGCTATATTTGCAGTCAGGTTACTGAGAAGAGGACAGGTAACCTAGCATTCTTTGCAGGGCAGATTGTCTTTTGGCGTGACTTGCAATGGCACATGTACATGCCAAGTGAAGAGAAAATCTTCTGAAGGTCTGATTAATGAAATCCGTCCCGCTGAGGACGCACACAGAAATAATCATACAAATCCGGAGTCACTGAGAACAATCTAAAGCTGGGTAAAGCCTTAAGATAATAAGCAACCCATATCCACCAATTCAGTTTGAATAAAAACCCATGCTAGGCTGCACTAGGCTTGCCGCTGTACGCCGGTATGGCGAGATACCGCAGTTTGATTGTGCATGGTAATAATACCATGCACAATCCCGTTTTACCAGTTTTAGGGGGCGGGGCAGCGGCGGAGGGAGAGCAGATGCAGCAGCAAGGGAGAGCAGGCAGTAACAACTCGCCTTCCTTCAGCTACACTCGGCATTAATCATCTTCCTCCCAGGAGTCGTCGTGTTGGTAACAGCGCCCCCTGCCATGACATAGCTGCTTGTCATCACAGAGTGCACTTAACGCGATGACGTCAGTGAGGAACAGGATAAAATCCACATGTGGCTGAAGGAAGAGGAGTTGTTACTGCGCGCTCTCCCCTCACCGCTGCACCTATACTGGCTACCTGTACTACAGGCACCTACCTGCCTAGCCTATAATGGGGCAACTATAATGGCAACCTATACTGGAGGCACCTACCTGGCTAGCCTATACTGGGGGCAACTATACTGGCTACCTATACTGGATGCACCTACCTGGCTAGTTTATACTGGGGGCACCCATTGCTAGCTACCTATACTGGGGACACCTATCGTTGGCTTCCTATACTGGGCACACCTATAGCTGGCTACCTATATTGGGGGCACCTATAGCTGGCTACCTATACTGCGGGCACCAGTAGCTGGCCAGTTTGGGTGTTGGCCGGCCAAATCCCAAAGTGGCCAGATTTCGTATTCTGGCCATAACATACATATACTTTGAATTGAAAGTACTTACGAGGCCAAAAGCACTAAAAAAAGTAAAGCCCGCGGGTTGCCGGCCTGTGGGGTCGCGAGCGGCACGGGGGGGGGGGGGGGGGGGGGGCGATTTCACTAAGGGGACCCGGCGGAACTGCACGGACGGCGCAGATGGCATCCTCCGTGCATTTAAACATCATGCAGGTCCTTTACTTTTATAGTGCTTTTGGCCTCGTAAGTCCTTTAAAGTGTACCCAAGCTGAAGCTCGGGTACAAAATTAGACACTTACCTTAACAGAGGGAAGCTTCAAGATCCTAATGAGGCTTCAAGATCCTATTGAGGCTTCAAGATCCTATTGAGGCTTCAAGATCCTATTGAGGCTTCAAGATCCTATTGAGGCTTCAAGATCCTATTGAGGCTTCAAGATCCTATTGAGGCTTCCCTTGCTACTCCTTTGTACACAGTCACTAAGCGTGGCTCCCCGAAAGTGACGTGGGGCTGCGCTCTGCAACGTGGGCTTCAGACAAGTGAGGGAAGCCTCATTATGATCCTGAGGCTTCCCTCGCTTCAGAGTAAGTATCGTATTTTGAACCAAAGCTTTGGATCATGTTTACCTTTATAAATAGTTTGTTCAACGTTGACCTTTTTTCATTTTTATAAGGGTAAGTGTAATGATAATTGTGTAATACTGTATACCGTCATACCATGGTATTTTTTGAGACTTATTATCAGGGCTGTGGAGTCGGTCCAAAAATCCACCGACTCCGAAGTTTAGGATTCCACCGACTCCGACTCCGACTCCACGACTCAGACTCCTCTAATTTGCATATTACAATTTTGTTGATTAAAAGTATGTAACATGAAATTCGTCTCTTAACTGCCAACGCTTAGGAATTTTAAAAGACAACTGAAGTGAGAAGGATATGTAGACTACTATATTTATTCCCTTTAGACTAAAACTAGTCCTTGGTAAGAGTACTTGTAAAAGGTACAACCGGAACAAAGAACATTTATCAAGTGTGGGTGCATGTAAGAATGATGTGCAGGTACTCTGCAGGGGAATGAGGAGATTGTAAACAGACAACACCTCTGTGTTCAATGTGCACAGCATTCTCAGTGGATTCCCTGCAGCTCTGTGGGGAGTGCATATGTAGAGTATAGTACTACTGTGTAACAAAGTAAACCTGAGACAGATGAAATTAAAGTTTTATACATACCTGGGGCTTCCTCCAGCCGCCTTCAGGATAATCAGTCCCTCGTTGTCCTCCTCCACCACCTGGATCTTCTGCTATGAGTCCAGGTACTTGAGTCAGTCAAGCGTAGTGCGCATGCACACACTCCGCCGCCAGGAACATACTACACCTGTGCAGCACTATTGCGCAGGTGCAGAATGTTCCTGGCTGTGGGAGCGGGGTGCGGCCAGACAGCGCTGACTGGCTGAATTACCAGGACTCATAGCAGAAGATCCGGGTGGTGGAGGACAGTGAGGGACTGATTAGCCTGAAGGGGGCTGGAGGAAGCCCCAGGTATGTATAAAACTTTACTTTTCATCCGTCTCAGTTACCCTTTAATTTGTAGTCACCAAACCAAATTTTAATAACATATCAAATTATTTTATTTCATCAGCAAAGGGAGTGCATACATTTGCATAAATCAGCATCAATGCAGAATTATTTCCATCTCGTTGACCATCTCTATTAATGACACAGCTACACATCAGGCTTTATTCTTACAGCATAGATGTTATTTAGTATATATAAGAGATTCCTGTGTACACATCATATATACAGTCACAATCAGATATGTATATCTGACCTTAAAAATACGGGGACTGCTTTATTGAAGCAGCACAAGTAACTAATTTTGATTGGTTTATTTCATTTTTGTGGACTAAGCACAGCTATTACTGTATATATACTGTATATATACATTATTTTTAATGACTATTATCTGAGAAATAGAACATTTTATCATATTTTCTATTTTAATTACAGTTACAAATTCATTAGGAGTCGGAGTCGGTGCATTTTTTCCCGACTCCAGGCACCCAAAATTGCCCGACTCCACGACTCCGACTCCGACTCCACAGCCCTGCTTATTATACCATCATATTTCATACCGTTGTAACCCTAGGCTGCACTATAGAAAGTGAAAGAGGAACATACAGTATATTTCATTAAAATACAAGGTAACTGCAACCAGCCCAAAAACAAACAAAAAAAGCCAACATTGCGAACTGATGCTCTCCACCAGCAGGGACAGATTAGGCTGGATTCACAGTGGTGCATTGCATAAGGGTCCTTTTATACGTAATCAGTTGCTCTCAGTTATAACTGAAAGGACAACTGATTTTCAAAGCAATGTCCATGTTTTCCTATGGCTCAGTTCCCACTATTCGCATTTTAACCGAAAGCTTTTTCCCAATGCACTGCTATGGAGGGAAAAAAAAACATGTACTAACATGTACCAGCACATACCAATGCATTAAGTGTAAAAGGGTCCTCGCGCATGCATTATAATGAGTGTGAACTGCAATGGAGACCGGAATTTAGTGAGTTAGAATAACACAATCTGTTACAACGCAGTACTGTGAACAGGCCCACAGAAGTGTATGGGCAGTGAGTCGACGTGCAGAATTATTCTGAAACACAACTGAGCACTGTGAACTAGACCTAAGGCACCCATCTCACTCTGATGCTTTCAGCCCACGTTTTGCACTTTCCTGATTGCTGGCTATCAGTAAATCGCTGCAGCACAAGTAATCCTGTATATACTTGAGCATAAGCCTAATTTTTGGGCCAAAAAAAAAGTGGCCCAAAAGTTGGGGTCTCGGCTTATACTAGAGTCACTACTCTTGGAGTAACCGTCCACAGTGCCCCCACTAGAAGCACAGTGGTGCATCATCTACAACAACAACAAATAACATTTGTAAAGCGCTTTTCTCCCGTGGGACTCAAAGCGCATAAGCATGGCTCAGACCATCGTGGTACAGAGGAAGAATTTTACAAGTCTGGAAATGTCAGGCTAAACAGGTGGCTTTTCAGTCTGGATTTGAATAGCTCCAGGGATGGTGCTGTCTTTACTGGGTGTGGCAGGGAGTTCCAAAGAGTAGGGGCAGCATGACAGAAGGCTCTATCTTCAGATTTTTTGAGGTGCACTCTGGGAGTGACCAAGTTTATAGAACTTGCTGATCTGGGGTTGTGAGAGGTGTGGTGCAGCTTCAGCAGGTCCTTCATGTATCCAGGGCCCAAATTGTGCAGGGATTTGAATGTCAGCAGTCCAATCTTGAAGAGTATTCTCCACTCCACTGGTAGCCAGTGCAGTGAGTGAAGGATCGGTGTAATGTGACAGTGGCGAGGCTGGTTTATTAGCAATCTGGCAGCAGCATTCTGCACTAATTGCAGGCGACGCAGGTTCTTTTTGGGGAGGCCAGCATAAAGGGCATTGCAGTAGTCCAGCCGTGATGTGATGAAGGCGTGGACTAGGGTTGGAAGATCCTCTGGGGGAATCAGATGTTTAATCTTTGCAATGTTCTTCAGATGAAAGTAGGAAGATTTAACTACAGATGAAATTTGGTTTCTGAAACTCAATTCCCCATCGATTAGTACGCCAAGGCTGCGCACAAGGTTGGAGCTGTTTATGCCTGAATTCCCAATACTGATTGGTGTTGCTTTAGGATAGAGCTGCTTTGATGGCGAGTGCTGGCTTTGGACAAACAGGACCTCAGTTTTGTCAGCATTCAGTTTCAGACAGTTATTCATCCATGCCTGTAGCTCAGCTAAGCAAGAGTTTATTTTTGGAGTAGGGTCTGTTCCACCAGGTTTGAAGGACAGGTATAGCTGTGTGTCATCGGCGTAGCAGTGGTACGTCAGGCCATGACGTTGGATAAGTGTACCGAGTGGCAACATGTAGATTGCAAACAGCAGAGGGGATAGGATTGATCCTTGTGGCACTCCGAATTGTAGAGGTGCAGGTTTGGACATTATAGGACCTAGGGATACTCTCTGTGTTCTGTCAGTCAGGAATGATCTGAACCACTGGAGGACTGATCCACTGATGCCACAGTACTCCTGCAGTCTGTTAAGCAGGATTTCGTGGTCAACTGTATCAAAAGCCACTGAGAGATCCAACAGGATTAGGATGGAGCATTCCCCTCTGTCCCTTGCCATGAGCAGATCGTTGCAGACTTAGATGAGGGCTGTTTCACAGCTGTAGTGTTTCTTAAACCCAGATTGTAGAGGGTCCAGGATGTTGTTTACTGACAGCCTGGTTTCAAGTTGCAGATAGACAGCCTTTTCAATAACTTTACCTAAGAAGGGGAGGTTGGAGACAGGTCTGTAGCTGCTCATAGCATCTGGATCCATGGAAGGTTTTTTAAGAAGGGGCTTGATTCCTTCTTGCAGAGAGCAATTTACTACTTTGTGAAATACTGGACCAAGCAGGTCAGGGCATTTCAGCATATGTTTAGTTGGTCCAGGGTCCAGGTCGCAGGTTGTCTGGCAGAGGCGATGGAGGATGTCTGAGATCTCTTCCTCACTAATACTTTTGAAGTCAGTCCAGGGTGTTAGGTTGTTTTTGCAACTATTTCCATGAGTTGAATAAGTCTTTAGGTGTTGTGGACTGAATGAGAGACCGAATAGAGGATACTTTGTCAGCAAAGTAGCAAGCAAATTTCTCGCATAGCTCCTTTGAGGGAGTTATAGTAGGATTTAGACAGGATGGGTTGCATAGTCTATCAACTAAGCGAAATAGTTGGGCTGGCCTGTTGGTGGCCTTTGCGATCTCCTGTGATAGGTAGGAGGATTTTTTCTTGGTGATCGCATTTTGGTAGCTTTCCAGGTGAGAGACAAGGGTGTGTTTATCTTTTGAATTCTGAGATTTTTGCCACTTCCTTTCTAGTCTGAGCACTTCTTTCTTTAGGTCCTTTAGTGAGCTGTCAAACCACCGTGAATGGTGAAGTGGTGTAGACCTTTTAATGCGTACTGGAGCAAGGGCGTCGTAGGCAGATGACACTGCATGGTTGTACATCAGGACCATGGAGTCTGGGTCTGCGCAATGATTGGTTAATGCGTCGAAGTTGAGGGTATTCTGAACGTGCTGGGGTGAGACATCTTTCAGAGAACGGTATTTTATGAGTTCTTTCCCTCTGTGTTTTAGCGCTGGTGCTGTCAGAGAGAAGTGGATGGTGTGGTGGTCTGACCATACCACTGGGTTTATGTCCATGTGTGATATTAAAAGTCCGGAATGAAATAGAAGATCCAGGGTGTGCCCTTTCTTGTGGGTGGGGAGGTTGACAGCCTGAGAGAAACCCAGTTCACTCATTATGAGAAGTAGTTCACGTCCTAGGCGGGAGTTGTGATCTTCCACCTATGCATCTGAGGTAGACCACACACTTGACATTTCCATGTGAGGTCCCAGCTAACCTCATCTCTATTTGTAGCCTTGGAAGGCATACAGGAACAGTGTCTGAGTGGTGAGAATCCTTGCATTCCTATATCAAGTTTTAGATACATGACTATGGCCTCAATTCACTAAGATCATGCTGGTGATAACAAGGCAAGAGAAAACTTATCACCACACATCGACTGGTATGTTCAGTATTAATTCACTAAAGAAGCTTGTCTTATTAAGGTGTAGAGAAGTTTTCACAGTGAGAGAGTTATCTTATCACTTCAGTCCTTAAGTTACCTCCTCTGTAGTTATTTTCACATGCAGTTAATTAACCACTTGAGGACCTAGGGCTTTCTACCCCTTAAGGACCGGCCACTTTTTTTCCATTCAGACCACTGCAGCTTTCACGGTTTATTGCTCGCTCATACAACCTACCACCTAAATGAATTTTGGCTCCTTTTCTTGTCACTAATAAAGCTTTCTTTTAGTGCTATTTGATTGCTCCTGCGATTTTTACTTTTTATTATATTCAGCAAAAAAGACATGAATTTTGGCAAAAAAATGATTTTTTTAACTTTCTGTGCTGACAGTTTTCAAATAAAGTAAAATTTCTGTATACATGCAGCGCGAAAAATGTGGACAAACATGTTTTTGATTAAAAAAAACCCATTCAGTGTATATTTATTGGTTTGGGTAAAAGTTATAGCGTTTACAAACTATGGTGCAAAAAGTGAATTTTCCCATTTTCAAGCATCTCTGACTTTTCTGACCACCTGTCATGTTTCATGAGGTGCTAGAATTCTAGGATAGTATAAATACCCCCCAAATGACCCCATTTTGGAAAGAAGACATCCCAAAGTATTCACTGAGAGGCATAGTGAGTTCATAGAAGATATTATTTTTTGTCACAAGTAAGCGGAAAATGACACTTTGTGGGAAAAAAAAAAAAAAAAAAAAAGTTTCCATTTCTTCTAACTTGCGACAAAAAAAAATGAAATCTGCCACGGACTCACCATGCCCCTCTCTGAATACCTTGAAGTGTCTACTTTCCAAAATGGGGTCATTTGTGGGGTGTGTTTACTGTCCTGACATTTTGGGGGGTGCTAAATTGTAAGCACCCCTGTAAAGCCTAAAGGTGCTCATTGGACTTTGGACCCCTTAGTGCAGTTAGGCTGCAAAAAAGTGCCACACATGTGGTATTGCCGTACTCAGGAGAAGTAGTATAATGTGTTTTGGGGTGTATTTTTACACATACCCATGCTGGGTGGGAGAAATATCTCTGTAAATGACAATTTGTTAATTTTTTTTACACACAATTGTCCATTTACAGAGATCTTTCTCCCACTCAGCATGGGTATGTGTAAAAATACACCACAAAACACATTATACTACTTCTCCTGAGTACGGCGATACCACATGTGTGGCACTTTTTTGCACCCTAACTGCGCTAAAGGGCCCAAAGTCCAATGAGTACCTTTAGAATTTCACAGGTCATTTTGAGAAATTTCGTTTCAAGACTACTCCTCACGGTTTAGGGCCCCTAAAATGCCAGGGCAGTATAGGAACCCCACAAATGACCCCATTTTAGAAAGAAGACACCCCAAGGTATTCCGTTAGGAGTATGGTGAGTTCATAGAAGATTTTATTTTTTGTCAAAAGTTAGCGGAAAATGACACTTTGTAAAAAAACACAATTAAAATCAATTTCCGCTAACTTTTGACAAAAAAATAAAATCTTCTATGAACTCACCATACTCCTAACGGAATACCTTGGGGTGTCTTCTTTCTAAAATGGGGTCATTTGTGGGGTTCCTATACTGCCCTGGCATTTTAGGGGCCCTAAACCGTGAGGAGTAGTCTTGAAACAAAATTTCTCAAAATGACCTGTGAAATTCTAAAGGTACTCATTGGACTTTGGGCCCTTTAGCGCAGTTAGGGTGCAAAAAAGTGCCACACATGTGGTATCGCCATACTCGGGAGAAGTAGTACAATGTGTTTTGGGGTGTATTTTTACACATACCCATGCTAGGTGGGAGAAATACCTCTGTAAATGGACAATTGTGTGTAAAAAAATCAAAAGATTGTCATTTACAGAGGTATTTCTCCCACCCAGCATGGGTATGTGTAAAAATACACCCCAAAACACATTATACTACTTCTCCCGAGTACGGTGATACCACGTGTGTGGCACTTTTTTGCACCCTAACTGCACTAAGGGGCCCAAAGTCCAATGAGTACCTTTAGGATTTCACAGGTCATTTTTGTTTCAAGACTACTCCTCACGGTTTAGGGCCCCTAAAATGCCAGGGCAGTATAGGAACCCCACTAATGACCCCATTTTAGAAAGAAGACACCCCAAGGTATTCCGTTAGGAGTATGGTGAGTTCATAGAAGATTTTATTTTTTTTGTCACAAGTTAGCGGAAATTGATTTTAATAGTTTTTTTTCACAAAGTGTCATTTTCCGCTAACTTGTGACAAAAAATAAAATCTTCTATGAACTCACCATACTCCGTACGGAATACCTTTGGGTGTCTTCTTTCTAGAATGGGGTCATTTGTGGGGTTCCTATACTGCCCTGGCATTTTAGGGGCCCTAAACCGTGAGGAGTAGTCTTGAAACCAAATGTCGCAAAATGACCTGTGAAATCCTAAAGGTACTCATTGGACTTTGGGCCCCTTAGCGTACTTAGGGTGTAAAAAAGTGCCACACATGTGGTACCGCCGTACTCAGGAGAAGTAGTATAATGCGTTTTGGGGTGTATTTTTACACATACCCATGCTAAGTGGGAGAAATATCTCTGTAAATGACAATTGTTTGATTTTTTTACACACAATTGTCCATTTACATAGAAATTTCTCCCACCTAGCATGGGTATGTGTAAAAATACACCCCAAAACACATTATACTACTTTTCCTGAGTACGGCGGTACCACATGTGTGACACTTTTTTGCAGCCTAGGTGCGCTAAGGGGCCCAACGTCCTATTCACAGGTCATTTTGAAGCATTTGTTTTCTAGACTACTCCTCGCGGTTTAGGGCCCCTAAAATGCCAGGGCAGTATAGGAACCCCACAAGTGACCCCATTTTAGAAAGAAGACACCCCAAGGTATTCCGTTAGGTGTATGGCGAGTTCATAGAAGATTTTATTTTTTGTCACAAGTTAGTGAAAAATGACACTTTGTGAAAAAAAACCAATAAAAATTAATTTCCGCTAACTTTTGACAAAAAATAAAATCTTCTATGAACTCGTCATACACCTAACAGAATACCTTGGGGTGTCTTTTTTTCTAAAATGGGGTCACTTGTGGGGTTCCTATACCGCCCTGGCATTTTACAGGCCCAAAACCGTGAGTAGTCTGGAAACCAAATGTCTCAAAATGACTGTTCAGGGGTATAAGCATCTGCAAATTTTGATGACAGGTGGTCTATGAGGGGGCGAATTTTGTGGAACCGGTCATAAGCAGGGTGGCCTTTTAGATGACAGGTTGTATTGGGCCTGATCTGATGGATAGGAGTGCTAGGGGGGTGACAGGAGGTGATTGATGGGTGTCTCAGGGGGTGGTTAGAGGGGAAAATAGATGCAATCAATGCACTGGGGAGGTGATCGGAAGGGGGTCTGAGGGGGATCTGAGGGATTGGCCGAGTGATCAGGAGCCCACACGGGGCAAATTGGGGCCTGATCTGATGGGTAGGTGTGCTAGGGGGTGACAGGAGGTGATTGATGGGTGTCTCAAGGTGTGATTAGAGGGGGGAATAGATGCAAGCAATGCACTGGCGAGGTGATCAGGGCTGGGGTCTGAGGGCATTCTGAGGGTGTGGGCGGGTGATTGAGTGCCCTAGGGGCAGATAGGGGTCTAATCTGATAGGTAGCAGTGACAGGGGGTGATTGATGGGTAATTAGTGGGTGTTTAGGGTAGAGAATAGATGGAAACACTGCGCTTGGGTGGTGATCTGATGTCGGATCTGCGGGCGATCTATTGGTGTGGGTGGGTGATCAGTTTGCCCGCAAGGGGCAGGTTAGGGGCTGATTGATGGGTGGCAGTGACAGCGGGTGATTGATGGGTGGCAGTGACAGGGGGTGATTGATGGGTGGCAGTGACAGGGGGTGATTGATAGGTGATTGACAGGTAATCAGTGGGTTATTACAGGGGAGAACAGATGTAAATATTGCACTGGCGAATTGATAAGGGGGGGGTCTGAGGGCAATCTGAGCGTGTAGGCGGGCGATTGGGTGCCCGCAAGGGGCAGATTAGGGTCTGATCTGATGGGTAACAGTGACAGGTGGTGATAGGGGGTGATTGATGGGTAATTAGTGGGTGTTTAGAGGAGAGAATAGATGTAAACAATGGATTTGGGAGGTGATCTGATGTCGGATCTGCGGGCGATCTATTGGTGTGGGTGATCAGTTTGCCCGCAAGGGGCAGGTTAGGGGCTGATTGATGGGTGGCAGTGACAGCGGGTGATTGATGGGTGGCAGTGACAGGGGGTGATTGATGGGTGGCAGTGACAGGGGGTGATTGATGGGTGGCAGTGACAGGGGGTGATTGATAGGTGATTGACAGGTAATCAGTGGGTCATTACAGGGGAGAACAGATGTAAATATTGCACTGGCGAATTGATAAGGGGGGGTCTGAGGGCAATCTGAGCGTGTAGGCGGGCGATTGGGTGCCCGCAAGGGGCAGATTAGGGTCTGATCTGATGGGTAACAGTGACAGGTGGTGATAGGTGGTGATAGGGGGTGATTGATGGGTAATTAGTGGGTGTTTAGAGGAGAGAATAGATGTAAACAATGGATTTGGGAGGTGATCTGATGTCGGATCTGCGGGCGATCTATTGGTGTGGGTGGGTGATCAGATTGCCCGCAAGGGGCAGGTTAGGGGCTGATTGTTGGGTGGCAGTGACAGGGGGTGATTGATGGGTGATAGGTGATTGGCAGGTGATTGACAGGTGATCAGTGGGTTATTACAGGGAAGGACAGATGTAATTAATGCACTGGCGAATTGATAAGGGGGGGGGGGGGTCTGAGGGCAATCTGAGCGTGTGGGCGGGTGATTGGGTGCCCGCAAGGGGCAGATTAGGGTCTGATCTGATAGGTAACAGTGACAGGTGGTGATAGGGGGTGATTGATGGGTGATTGATGGGTAATTAGTGGGTGTTTAGAGAAGATAACAGATGTAAACAATACATTTGGGAGGTAATCTGACGGCGGGTTTGCGGGCGATCTAATGGTGTGGGTGGGTGATCAGATTGCCCGCAAGGGGCAGGTTAGGGGCTGATTGATGGGTGGCAGTGACAGGGGGTGATTGATGGGTGATAGGTGATTGGCAGGTGATTGACAGGTGATCAGTGGGTTATTACAGGGAAGAACAGATGTAATTAATGCACTGGCGAATTGATAAGGGGGGGGGGGGTCAGAGGGCAATCTGAGCGTGTGGGCGGGTGATTGGGTGCCCGCAAGGGGCAGACTAGGGTCTGATCTGATAGGTAAAAGTGAAAGGTGGTGATAGGGGGTGATTGATGGGTGATTGATGGGTAATTAGTGGGTGTTTAGAGGAGAGAATAGATGTAAACAATGGATTTGGGAGGTGATCTGATGTCGGATCTGCGGGCGATCTATTGGTGTGGGGGGGTGATCAGATTGCCCGCAAGGGGCAGGTTAGGGGCTGGCTGATGGGTGGCAGTGACAGGGGGTGATTGACGGGTGATTGATGGGTGATTGACGGGTGATTGACAGGTGATTGACAGGTGATTGACAGGTGATCAGGGGGATAGATGCATACAGTAAACAGGGGGGGGGGGGTCTGGGGAGAATCTGAGGGGTGGGGGGTGATCAGGAGGGGGCAGGGAGCAGGGTGGGGGATAAAAAAAAAAATAGCGTTGACAGATAGTGACAGGGAGTGATTGATGGGTGATTAGGGGGGTGATTGGGTGCAAACAGGGGTCTGGGGGGTGGGCAGGGGGGGGTCTGATGGGTGCTGTGGGCGATCTGGGGCAGGGGGGGGGTAAAATCAGTGTGCTTGGTGCAGACTAGGGTGGCTGCAGCCTGCCCTGGTGGTCCCTCGGACACTGGGACCACCAGGGCAGGAGGCAGCCTGTATAATACACTTTGTAAACATTACAAAGTGTATTATACACTTTGTATGCGGCGATCGCGGGGTTAACATCCCGCCGGCGCTTCCGTATGGCCGGCGGGATGTTGCGGCGGGTGAGCGGCGCCAGGCGGAGGCGGAGGATCGCGTCACTGATGACGCGATCGCTCCGCCCATGCCCCTACAAGGACCGCCGCCAATTGTCAATACGGCGGTCCTTGCGGGGTGCACTTCCCGGCCGCCAATTGTCAATACGGCGGTCGGGAAGTGGTTAACAGCCTGTCTAACTTTAGAAATCTGTAGTTATTTTAAGGATTGGAACATTACCTTTAGAGATCTCTCCTTAACTTTAAGACAGAAGAGTTAACTTTAGGTTTGCCTGATGTAAAATGTTTCTGAATACTACATGCCTTATCACCATGGTGATAACTCTAGTAACAGCTCAGAAACGTTATTAACCACTTGCCGACCGCGTCACGTCGATGGGTGTGGCCGCAGCCCCAGAAGCACCTGATGCCGATCGGCGAAAGGTCCTGGGGCAGTGGTTTGTGGAAGATCGCGCGCGCATCCCCGCTGGGATACCCCATACCCCTATCTCTTCAGTTGTCATTTAACGAGGAACCTGCCCTAGTCTAGTTTTAGGGATGGTCAATGAGATGCAGATTCAGAGTTGATGGAGAATTATTCAAATCTTGTATGATAATGTATGCAGCTTGAAAATGGACCATTCAAATTCCACCTAGGGATATGGGGAGCACCCCAACTCTTAAAGTGGCAAAACATCACTCGGTCCATGGTCATATTGGCCATTAGAAAGTTCTCTCTGAATCTGATCAGAGAGGGATCCAATGCCTGGCCACACACTGCTCAGCAACTTCCAACAGATTTCAGCATTACATCAATCGGAAATTGCCCTGCCAGCTCACTTATGCATTCGGTGGCCAGCTGCCACCGAATGCATAAGTGACTCCACCCCCCATGCACACTGTAAAGTCTCACCTTTTTCCGTCAGCATGACTCCATGCCTCCACCAGTGTTTAACGTCACAGCAAGAGCCTGTACCATGTGATTTGGTGCATAGTGACGTCACAACATGTGCACCAGTGTCAAGTGGAACAGGCACTTGCTGCCACACCAAACACCAGAAGCCAGGAGTCACTGGCAGAGAGCTGAGACTGAAGTGAGGGGTATATGTCAAATTTATTTCCTCTTAAACAATATCAGTTGTCTGGCAGCCCTACTGAGCCATTCTGCTTCAGTAGTATCTGAATACCCCTCACTTCAGTTGTTTTATCACTGCACATGGGCACGTACAACTTGGGGGGGGTGACATACTGGCTGGGGGTCCGTCGTGATATCAAACATAGTTACCGCTGCATACCTACCTGATCAGCCCTTGCAACCAAGATTTTGCCAGCATACCTCATCAATCTTTTTAACCGCTTTTGGCCAAAAATTGATAGGAAGGTCGTCTGGGTGTCCTCGTTGCAGCATGGATTCTCTTCCGACATGACAATTATTGAATCAGAAGGTCAATTGGACTGCAATTTACAGTGCAAGAAAAAAGAAACCGGGACAATGAGTTTGAGCTGCCAAATTGCGGGGAAAATGGCATATGCCATGATTGCTATGCAAATTTACGGCGCTCGTACAGAAGTGCAAACTCACAAAAGTGCAGCAGGCCGGTAATTGCGATTCAGAAAAACAAATCTGAGTAGTGGAAAAGAAACAGGTTTGATCATTTGCCTATTGTTTTGTGATTGGTTGCTAGCTCTTATACCTGTACTATTTAACCACTTAAGGACTGCAGTCATAAAACCCCTTAAGGACCAGAGCCTTTTTTTCCATTCGGACCACTGCAGCTTTCACGGTTTATTGCTCAGTCATACAACCTACCACCTAAATGAATTCTACCTCCTTTTCTTGTCACTAATACAGCTTTCTTTCGGTGCTATTTGATTGCTGCTGCGAGTTTTAGTTTTTATTATATTCATCAAAAAAGACATGAATTTTGTCAAAAAAATGACTTTTTTAACTTTCTGTGCTGACAGTTTTCAAATAAAGTAAAATTTCCTATACATTTGAGCGCGAAAGTTATTCTGCTACATGTCTTTGATAAAAAAAAACCCATTCAGTGTATATTTATTGGATTGGGTAAAAGTTATAGCGTTTACAAACTATGGTGCAAAAAGTGAATTTTCCCATTTTCAAGCATCTCTGACTTTTCTGCGCACCTGTCAGGTTTCATGAGGGGCTAAAATTCCAGGATAGTACAAATACCCCCCAAATGACCCCATTTTGGAAAGAAGACATCCCAAAGTATTCAGTGAGAGGCATGGTGAGTTCATAGAAGATTTTATTTTTTGTCACAAGTTAGCGGAAAATGACACTTTGTAACAAAAAAAAAAAAAAAAAAAAGTTTCCATTTCTTCTAACTTGCGACAAAAAAAAATGAAATCTGCCACGGACTCACTATGCTCCTCTCTGAATACCTTGAAGTGTCTACTTTCCAAAATGGGGTCATTTGTGGGGTGTGTTCACTGTCCTGGCATTTTGGGGGGTGCCTAATTGTAAGCACCCCTGTAAAGCCTAAAGATGCTCATTGGACTTTGGGCCCCTTAGCGCAGTTAGGCTGCAAAAAAGTGCCACACATGTGGTATTGCCGTACTCAGGAGAAGTAGTATAATGTGTTTTGTGGTGTATTTTTACACATACCCATGCTGGGTGGGAGAAATATCTCCGTAAATGACAATTGTTTTCTTTTTTTAACACACAATTGTCAATTTATAGAGATATTTCTCCCACTCAGCATGGGTATGTGGAAAAATACACCCCAAAACACATTATACTACTTCTCCTGAGTACGGCGATACCACATGTGTGGCACTTTTTTGCACCCTAACTGCGCTAAGGGGCCCAAAGTCCAATGAGTACCTTTAGGATTTCACAGGTCATTTTGAGAAATTTCGTTTCAAGACTGCTCCTCACGGTTTAGGGCCCCTAAAATGCCAGGACAGTATAGGAATCCCACAAATTACCCCATTTTAGAAGGAAGACACCCCAAGGTATTCCATTAGGAGGATGGTGAGTTCATAGAAGATTTTTTTTTTTTGTCACAAGTTAGCGGAAATTGATTTTAATTGTTTATTTTCACAAAGTGTCATTTTCTGCTAACTTGTGACAAAAATAAAATCTTCTATGAACTCACCATACTCCTAACGGAATACCTTGGGGTGTCTTCTTTCTAAAATGGGGTCATTTGTGGGGTTCCTATACTGCCCTGGCATTTTAGGGGCCCTAAACCGTGAGGAGTAGTCTTGAAACCAAATGTCGCAAAATGACCTGTGAAATCCTAAAGGTACTCATTGGACTTTGGGCCCCTTAGCGCACTTAGGGTGCAAGAAAGTGCCACACATGTGGTACCGCCGTACTCAGGAGAAGTAGTATAATGTGTTTTGGGGTGTATTTTTACACATACAGATGCTAGGTGGGAGAAATATCTCTGTAAATGACAATTATTTGATTTTTTTTACACACAATTGTCCATTTACAGAGAGATTTCTCCCGCCCAGCATGGGTATGTATAAAAATACACCTCAAAACACATTATACTACTTCTTCTGAGTACGGCGATACCACATGTGTGACACTTTTTTGCAACCTAGGTGCGCTAAGGGGCCTAACGTCCTATTCACAGGTCATTTTGAGGCATTTGGATTCTAGACTACTCCTCACGGTTTAGGGCCCCTAAAATGCCAGGGCAGTATAGGAACCCCACAAGTGACCCCATTTTAGAATGAAGACACCCCAAGGTATTCCGTTAGGGGTATGGTGAGTTCATAGAAGATTTTTTTTTTGTCACAAGTTAGCGGAAAATGACACTTTGTGAAAAAAAAAACAATACATATCAATTTCCGCTAACTTGTGACAAAAAATAAAATCTTCTATGAACTCACCATACTCCTAATGGAATACCTTGGGGTGTCTTCTTTCTAGAATGGGGTCATTTGTGGGGTTCCAATACTGCCCTGGCATTTTAGGGGCCCTAAACCGTGAGTAGTCGTCTTGAACCCAAATGTCTCAAAATGACCTGTGAAATCCTAAAGGTACTCATTGGACTTTGGGCCCCTTAGCACAGTTAGGCTGCAAAAAAGTGTCACACATGTGGTATCGCCGTACTCAGAAGAAGTAGTATAATGTGTTTTGTGGTGTATTTTTACATATAACCATGCTGGGTGGGAGAAATATCTCTGTAAATGACACATTTTTGATTTTTTTTACACACAATTGTCCATTTACAGAGAGATTTCTCCCACCCAGCATGGGTATGTGTAAAAATACACCACAAAACACATTATACTACTTCTCCTGAGTATGGCGATACTACATGTGTGACACTTTTTTGCAGCCTAGGTGCGCTAAGGGGCCCAACGTCCTATTCACAGGTCATTTTGAGGCATTTGTTTTCTAGACTACTCCCCACGGTTTAGGGCCCCTAAAATGCCAGGGCAGTATAGGAACCCCACAAGTGACCCCATTTTAGAAAGACGACACCCCAAGGTATTCCGTTAGGGGTATGGTGAGTTCATAGAAGATTTTATTTTTTGTCACAAGTTAGTGAAAAATGACACTTTGTGAAAAAAACAATAAAAATCCAATTTCCGCTAACTTGTGACAAAAAATAAAATCTTCTATGAACTCATCATACACCTAACAGAATACCTTGGGGTGTCTTCTTTCTAAAATGGGGTCACTTGTGGGGTTCCTATACTGCCCTGGCATTTTACGGGCCCAAAACTGTGAGTAGTCTGGAAACCAAATTTCTCAAAATGACTGTTCAGGGGTATAAGCATCTGCAAATTTTGATGACAGGTGGTCTATGAGAGGGCAAATTTTGTGGAAACGGTCATAAGCAGGGTGGCCTCTTAGATGACAGGATGTATTGGGCCTGATCTGATGGATAGGAGTGCTAGGGGGGTGACAGGAGGTGATTGATGGGTGTCTCAGGGGGCGGTTAGAGGGGAAAATAGATGCAATCAATGCACTGGGGAGGTGATCGGAAGGGGGTCTGAGGGGGATCTGAGGGTTTGGCCGAGTGATCAGGAGCCCACACGGGGCAAATTAGGGCCTGATCTGATGGGTAGGTGTGCTAGGGGGTGACAGGAGGTGATTTATGGGTGTCTCAAGGTGTGATTAGAGGGGGGAAATAGATGCAAGCAATGCACTAGCGAGGTGATCAGGGCTGGGGTCTGAGGGCGTTCTGAGGTGTGGGCGGGTGATTGGGTGCCCGCAAGGGGCAGATTAGGGTCTAATCTGATGGGTAACAGTGACAGGTGGTGATAGGGGGTGATTGATGGGTAATTAGTGGGTGTTTAGAGGAGAGAAGAGATGTAAACGATGGATTTGGGAGGTGATCTGATGTCGGATCTGCGGGCGATCTATTGGTGTGGGTGGGTGATCAGATTGCCCGCAAGGGGCAGGTTAGGGGCTGATTGATGGGTGGCAGTGACAGGGGCTGATTGATGGGTGGCAGTGACAGGGGGTGATTGACAGGTGATCAGTGGGTTATTACAGGGAAGAACGGATGTAAATAATGCACTGGCGAATCGATAAGGGGGGGGTTGAGGGCAATCTGAGTGTGTGGGCGGGCGATTGGGTGCCCGCAAGGGTCTAATCTGATGGGTAACAGTGACAGGTGATGATAGGGGGTGATTGATGGGTAATTAGTGGGTGTTTAGAGGAGAGAATAGATGTAAACGATGGATTTGGGAGGTGATCTGATGTCGGATCTGCGGGCGATCTATTGGTGTGGGTGGGTGATCAGATTGCCCGCAAGGGGCAGGTTAGGGGCTGATTGATGGGTGGCAGTGACAGGGGGTGATTGATGGGTGGCAGTGACAGGGGGTGATTGACAGGTGATCAGTGGGTTATTACAGGGAAGAACGGATGTAAATAATGCACTGGCGAATCGATAAAGGGGGGGGGGTTGAGGGCAATCTGAGTGTGTGGGCGGGCGATTGGGTGCCCGCAAGGGTCTAATCTGATGGGTAACAGTGACAGGTGGTGATAGGGGGTGATTGATGGGTGATTGATGGGTAATTAGTGGGTGTTTAGAGGAGAGAATAGATGTAAACGATGGATTTGGGAGGTGATCTGATGTCGGATCTGCGGGCGATCTATTGGTGTGGGTGGGTGATCAGATTGCCCGCAAGGGGCAGGTTAGGGGCTGATTGATGGGTGGCAGTGACAGGGGGTGATTGACGGGTGATTGACAGGTGATTGACAGGTGATTGACAGTTGATCAGGGGGGATAGATGCATACAGTACGCAGGGGGGGGGAGGGTCTGGGGGGGGTCTGGGGAGAATCTGAGGGGTGGGGGGGTGATCAGGAGGGAGCAGGGGGCAGTTTAGGGACTAAAAAAAAAAATAGCGTTGACAGATAGTGACAGGGAGTGATTGATGGGTGATTAGGGGGGTGATTGTGTGCAAATGGTGGTCTGGGGGGTGGGCAGGGGGGGGTCTGAGGGGTACTGTGGGCGATCAGGGGGCAGGGGGGGGCAGATCAGTGTGTTTGGGTGCAGACTAGGGTGGCTGCAGCCTGCCCTGGTGGTCCCTCGGACACTGGGACCACCAGGGCAGGAGGCAGCCTGTATAATACACTTTGTATACATTACAAAGTGTATTATACACTTTGTAGCGGCGATCGCGGGGTTAACAACCCGCCGGCGCTTCCGATTGGCCGGCGGGTTGACGTCGCGGGTGGGCGGAGCCTATTGCCGGTGGATGCGCGCGCATCCCAGCGCGCGATCCCCGGCCAGAGAGTGCCCCAGGACCTGACGCCAATCTGCGTTACGTGGTCCTGGGGCTGCCACTTTGCCGCCGCCAATATGAAGTAGGCGGTCGGCAAGTGGTTAAGCTTGTGTGTGTCAATAAGACATTGAATTGTGTGGCGTGAACAAGGCCTGAGGTTGTAATTGGCAGGCTGTCGCCACATCAAGGCTGTTGCAATGTTATTGACTATATTTTAGTCCATTTACAAATAAAGTGTATTTTAGACAAACTGATCCAAATTGTTTTTGGAGCTACCTCTAATTATAAAGCACGAACAGATTACACAGCTCTGATAAAAAACAAAACAAAAAAAAAAACAGGGTTTACAGATGACCATAGTATAAACTATGACACAGAGGGAGGTGACATAGTATACAGTAAGTAGAAGAAATACAACTATGGGTAATTTGCAGAGGGGTCCCTTCAAAATGGAGGAGCCACTTTCAAATTAACAAAACATCAAAGCAATAGATACAGGGCTTTTATACCTCTCCAAATTCCCATAAATGGGTCTCAGCATAAGGGTTTGCAGTGGCGGTTCTGTGTGATATACTAGGGACCTGCACTGAGCTGAATATTTGCACAAATAAATTTGCTGGTTGTGTTCAGGCAAGGACATCTTTCTGTAAGCAATAGCAACATAGGAGAAGTGCATGTTATACATATGCATACACATTCCAATTTTTTTCGCAATAGTGGTTCTGTAATGTCAAAAACAAAAAAATGAGGGAAATTTTCATTTAACGCCATCATTCTTTTGTTTCCATACTACAGATGTTATTAATTGGCTGTATAGTGTACTGGTTAAGGGCACGGCCTTTGACATGGGAAACCAGGGTTGGAATCCTGGCTATGGTCAGGACCTATTCAGTAAGGAGTTCAAGGCAAGACTCAACACCGCAAGGGTGGCCTCTTGAGCGCGCCCTTAGTGGCTGCAGCTCTTCAGCGCCTTGAGTTCAACACGAGAAAAGTGCTATACAAATGTTCAGATCTGATTATTAATTGAACTGATATGGCTTTCCACATCCACAGTGACTAAACATAAAAAAAAAAAATTTAACATGAGACTTTTGCATTTTCTATGTGAAAAAATATTTATTTTTAACTTTAGACTTATTAGCGTTCTGTTGAGAATTTTAAGGCAATAGGGTAATCATGGATTTGAGATGGGTCAGGTGTGGGTGTGGAAACCACCAGAAAAGTGGGTGGTGGGTTAGGTGCAGGAACAAAGTCCTGTACAGGTCTCTATGATGTTCTTGGCTCTTTTTCCTCAGTATCAACGGGAGAAAGCAACATGGCAGCCACACATCAGGGGACTAGTCATCAATGGAAATATCATGGATGGTATGAGTAAGCCAGTTTATCTTTGAATGGAGATTTTGATATTTGTCTGAACAAGTAATTGAAGGGCATGTGTGCTGGGAATAGAGTGGAAGAGCTACATGTTTACTGTTACTTTCCATGGAGATGCCATCTAGCTTGGCTGATGTGCCATTTGGGCTGCTCAATTTTTTTGCTCCTTTTTTAACCACTTCAGGACCACAGGCTTACACCCACCCAGTGACCAGGACATTTTTCACAACACAGGGCTGTGTAGCTTTGTCAGCTTGCTGCACAGCCGTACAACTCAGCACACAAACTAATCTTACCTCCTTTTATTGCCTTTTGGAGGTGTCTGATCGCTGCTGGTCCCTTTTTTTTTTTGTACAGTGCTTGACTTTCCCTCCCTCTTCCCGCTCCTCTGTGAAAGACCCGCTAAAGAGAACTTTTAGAGTAAAGCTTCATACAAATGCTAGACTAAACTTGGCCAAGGCAGCAGGTCAGCGCCATATCTGCCAAAAAATGTAGCATGGGTACAGCCACAGTGATACGTTGCCAAAAGATCTGGTGTGCTGGATAAGCACATCATTCTCCTTCTTACCTCGTCCCCTCTGCAATTCACTTAGTTGTGGGCTGTGCCACTACTCCTTCCCCTCCTCCATAGCAACAGTACGTATTGCTTGGCTGTAGACGAATGACAGATTTGTACAGGACACAGCTCCAAACTGTTGCTGGAGGTATTGAGTCCCAATCCCTGTGGGCGACAGTCATTGGGCATGTGTGCTGACCTTAAGAGTGAGTCTTCAACTTTATCATTGGCATGATGAGCAGTCAGAGGAGAGTTTTATGGATAGAAACAGCATTTGAACGGCATCGAGATCAGTGTAGACAGATATACAGTAAATATAATTTTGCCTTCATAAAGCAGAAGGTAATTGCAATTATTCAGCTTTATGTGAGCAAGAAAGATCCCCATCATGCATCAATATCCAAGTCATCCCTTTATATCCCTAAAAGAGATACACACATCCAGAACTACAGTGGTGAAAAGTATGCCTATAGCCCACAGGGCTGTGGAGTTGGAGTCGAGGAGTCGAAGTCGGAGCATTTTTGGGTACCTGGAGCCGAAGTCGTGATTTCATAAACTAAGGAGTCGGATGATTTTGGACAAAAATGTACAGCCCTGGTAAGAGTCGGAGGCATTTTGAGTACCTGGAGTCGGAGTTGGAGTCGGAGTAGGCAGTTTCGTCGGAGTTGGAAGATTTTTGTACCGACTCCACAGCGCTGATAGCCCACTACCTTTACAGAGCCAAATTAATCAAACATGCATAGAGCTGTTTCGGAGTGATTGCTCCTCATTAGTGCAAGGCATGGGAATAATATGGCACTGTGGCCCTTATTTTAATTCCCTTTTTCTCCTAAGTTTTCTCTTAGATCATATTTTTAGACCGGAACAATAAATCACATTGAAAGGATACCAGATGTGAAAATAGTAACAGAAACGGGGGGGGGGGGGGGGGGGGGAGCAGGAATATACTATGCATATACTATTACCTGTCCTGATGCCCATCGTTCACCCTGGGAGCGCGCTGAAGTATGCGTGCAGCTTGGCCAGCACCTACGCAGTAAAGTCCGACTCCGGCGACCTGGAAGAGGGTCCTGGGGGGGGGGGGCTTTTAGGCGTAATGTGGGGTGAGGGCAGAATGGAGAACGGGGGGACTGACAGGCATCACCCCCCCCCCCCCCCCCCCCCCCCCCCCCCCCCCCCCCCCCCCCCCCCCCCCCCCCCCCCCCCCCCCCCCCCCCCCGTTTTTGTTACTATTTTCACATCTGATATCCTTTAAGTCACCAGCAGGCAAGAAAATACTCAGGATCATTTGAAAGGAATTTTTCACCTACATTTTGGTACTCTTTCAATTGCAGAGTGCTAATAAGTTATGTTATACAGAAGATGACAATTATCTCCTAGGAGAAAAAAAACATTTGAATTGCATATGGCTTTATGAGGTATAACTTGACCCGACTAGTGCAGAGTATCTGCATATCTAACGATGAGTAGAAATACAGTGATGATAATAGATTTGATGATAAGCCTGCCCACACGGGAAGGTGTTCTAGTAGTCAAGTTGGGATGTACCAAGGGCACCCACTAACATATTACCTGTAACATGGGTAACAAAGGCGCAAATGTGAGAGAAGCATTTTAGTAGGCGATGAATGGAGGTGATCGGTGTGATATCAGGTTAGAATGAAAGAGCAGAATCAAATTCAAGATGCCGTTTACCCAAAATGAACTTTCAACACTTAAAGTGGACCCAAATTAAAAATACAAGATTTCAGAAATAAAATCTATTTTCAAAATGCTAATAATAAATAGCAGCCTTTTTTAAGCTGCATGATGACAAATATAAAATATTTTACACTTATTGGAGGAACCCCTCCCTTCCTTTCATATTGCCGGGACAGAATCCGGTAGACTGATGGAGTAGCAAAGGAGGAATTGCTAATGGCTGCCATCTGTATAACCCTAGTTATGGAAAGAGAAAGGTAAAAAGCATGCACTGAAATGATCACAGGCTTGAAGGAGTGTTTATTTATCTTTGTATGTGTCAGAGTGGTGCAACTAAATACTTTGAATTAAAAAAATGTTTGGTTTGGGCCCGCTTTAATCATTATGGTTGAAAGACCAAAAAACAATCGTACATACATGCTGCTCAGCTCCTTACTGATGCCTGCTTTATATAATTACGGTGCTCTTTACGCATTGCAGAACCTGCGCTGGAGGAATGCTACCCTCCTCCCTCCCCACCCTGTACAAAGTGCGTTCAGCAGAGCATAATGGATTTCAACCAGCCATATCATCAGGTCTGGTACCCCCTTCTCAGCAAACGGCTGAGAAGGAGGACTCCAGCCAGATCAGATAGCTATACAGAATCCAGTACACTCCAAGGAATGAAGCCTGTATGGCATCAGCATCACAGCCAGGCACCCCCATTGGCTTAAAGAGACACTGAAGCGAAAAAAAGATGATATTATGATTTGTATGTGTAGCACAGCTAAGAAATAAAACATTAAGATCAGATACATCAGTGTAATTGTTTCCAGTACAGGAAGAGTTGAGAAACTCCAGTTGTTATCTCTATACAAACGAGCCATTTAAGGCCCATACACACGTCGGATTTCCGCGAACGACGGGTCGTTTGAACGTCCCGTCGTTCGCCCGCTAAATCGGGCGTGTGTACAGACTGTCGTTCACTTGATAAGGGTGAGTTTGAGCGATCCGCCCGGCGGATCGCTCAAACCCACCCTTATCAAGTGAACGACAGTCTGTACACACGCCTGATTTAGCGGAGCGAACGACGGGACGTTCAAACGACCCGTCGTTCGCGGAAATCCGACGTGTGTATGGGCCTTAACTCTCCGACTAAGTCTTAGTCGTGGAGAGGGCTGTTATCTGACTTTTATTATCTCAACTGTTCCTGGACTATTTACTTTTCCTCTGCTAGAGGAGAGGTCATTACTTCACAGACTGCTCTGAAAGACTCATTTTGAATGCTGAGTGTTGTGTAATCTGCACATATTATAGAATGATGCAATGTTAGAAAAAACACTATATACCTGAAAATAAAAGTATGAGAATATTTTCTTTGCCGCTAATCTTCTAGTAATTATTCATAGTACACAACCAATTCACTATATCATATTTTTTTTCGCTTCAGTGTCTCTTTAAATGCAGGAAAAATGCAGCATGAGCACCGCCAATACAATGATAATCACAATGCTATTGGAATCCTAATTTCAGATGGAAACACTGTCAGGAGAATAGGTCCCGAGGTGTACACTCACTTTATAGTAAGCAAAAGAAAAAAAACTGTATACCGGTAGTTAAAAACCTTCATTACAGAACTAGTCCCAAGAATATCTGTTAACACACACATCTGGAGTCCCCAACATTTATTTTAAAGGTACATAATGTATAGAGTGCAACTGGTGCAGTCTTATTTCTTTATTACTAGTACATTTCCACTGACATTGAACACAGCAGACTTGGCTAGTAAGATTAGCACACCCACTTGGAAAGTACTACAGAGCTCTCTGCTGGTGAAAGTGCAGGAACACAGCTTGTGTAAAGAAAGGACAGTACAGAGAAAATGAAGGTCACAATATGATAAAGCACATTTTTCCTTCTCCAGGTACAATTACTCACAGCTGCTACTGTAATTATGTGTACAGTACAAATTATTGATGTTTTTACATAAGTCACTCATGCCACAGCATATAAATTCTTCACATCAGCCCAAGCTACAGTGGGTTTTAAAAGGTGTTTATACTGCAATAACTTTCATCAGAAACCTACACGATGCTCCTGCTGCAGCACTTAAACAAGCATATGTGTAAAAAGGGCGCTGGCGATCGCCGCAAGTAGATCAGTAAAATTACCAATATTCTAGTATTGGACAATGGGTAATACGATAATAGAATACCAATATTTTTAGTGATATTTTAATATCACTAAACCCTCCTTTTATAGATGCCTAACCTTAACCGACTCACCCCTAACCCCCAGCCACAATATGCACCAATACCTGCACTGCCTTTACCTGCTAAAACCCCCCTCCGCCGATATCCGCTGCACCTAAAAAAAACATCATTCTTAGGTGCCACCAGCCCCAAAAGTGGGTGCGGCTATAACGATGGTTTATGTGGCACCTATTTTACCAGAGTGCCACAAGTGCACAAATTCGTTCAAGTACAATCAATCTGCTCTTCCAAATATTTAATGGAAGATACTGAGGTCTAGTTCTAGCGTGGTGGTAAGCATGTATCCAGGCATATTTCCAGTCCTTTGAAGACCTCTGGATACCCTGCATTTGCACGCTTAATGCACCTTTTCATGCATTCCTGTTTAATGGCACTTAGATAGTGCATGGCATGTTTACCTGAACGTCATTACATGTAACGCCTTAAATCGCGTCAGAGCACTCTAGGGACGTGTAAACATGGTGGTTAAATCCTTGGAGAGCATCCTTGTAAACCAGTCACTGATTGTCAGTAAACCGACTCAAATGAAAGAAAATAAAAAAAAAAAAAAAAAAAGAGAAAAAAAAAAAAAAAAAAAAAATGAAAGAAGAACACAAGTCATTCTTTCATTTATAGCTTTTTACTACTCTTTATAATATTCTTGATTCCTTTCTTTCAGGTGCCAGACGAAAAAAAAAAAACCAAAAGGGAGCGAGCAGGTTTCTCCTGGCTAGAGGAGACCATATCTCTGAGAACTATCACAGCAAAAGGTATGCCCACAGAAGCCAAAGATGATAAGGACAGAAGGTGAGGTGAAATCTCCCTTTATGGACAGATATCAATACAGGACCCTAGATACAGTTTAACCCTTAGGGCCTGTTTCCACTACACGCAGATTCTGCATGCAGAAAACTGACTCCAATGACAGCCTATGGGAAATCTGCATCAGAAAAATCACGTTCAGTGGAAACAGGCTCATAGGCATTCATTGGAGTCAGTTTTCTGCACGCAGAATCTGCGTGTAGTGGAAACAGGCCCTTACTAGAGCAGAGAAATAAAACACTTCTGTTATTATAGTTAGAGAATAGAAAAGGATTAGAATATGTAAGATGTATTTTTGCAGCTTGTGTCCCAGTTAGACAGATTTACTTTGCTTCTTATTATCAGTGACACACAAAAAGTACAAGAACACTAGTATAGCAGTGTATGTAAAAGGTTTATCCTGTATCCTTATAGTTTGCCTTACTGTTGGAAAGTTACTAAATTCCTATCAATATTAAAGTGGACACTAACTCTTGCAAAAGGACAGAAGGAAAACAGAGAAATGCACCCTGTATGTATTTATGAGTTTAGCCCAGGGGTCCCCAACCGTTTCGGGTCGAGGGCCGGGTCAACATACTCCAGACTGCTGAGGGTCCAAAGTATACATAAAATGATGTCTCTGCAGGCCAGACAGTGAAGCATACACAGGTGACAACCTGGAGTCCAATTGGACAGCAGTGTCACCTGATGTGGAATTTGATTGGAAACCAAGAGAATTACTGCTTTCTGACTTCCATGTGGATGGGTGGTGTCAGCACTGCTATTCTATATGCGGATCACCAATATTTAAAGATTAGCTGACCGCATCTATAAGTAATACATTTTGTGTGTGTGGGGGGGGCGGAAAAAAAGCCTCAGGGGGCCGCATACGGCCCACAGGCCTTAGTTTGAGGACCACTGGTTTAGCCTGTCTAATCCCCCTTCACCTGTAACTAATCACAAGTTGTAATTTGATCTCCAAGCTGTGTCAGGTGACTGCCATGCAAAAGATGATAATTGGTAAACACGGGATGTTAACAATATGTCTGCTTCTATAAAAGCAGGAAGTAATGACATGGCAGAGTTATTGCAGTATTTGTAAAAGCTGTAACAAAGAAATGTTTTTCTTTAAAAGTTATTATGCTGTTGCGTATCTTTTATAGCAGAGAGGAAGTTCTGAGTTCAGATCCACTTTAACACCACAGAATATGAAAGCAAATCTCCACAACAGGAACACAAGAAGCTATTAAAATTGAAGAAACACAAACTCTTCCAAACTCTAACCAAAATTAAACATTTTAGCCAGTGAACCCTTAAACTAAAACCATAATTTACTGTTAATATAAGACCAACATGACATTGAACATTTTCTGTTACAAAAAAACAGGGCTGTGGAGTCACAGTTGGAGTCGTTTTGGGTACCCGGAGTCGGAGATGGAGTCTGAGGTTTCATAAAGTGAGGAGTCTGATGATTTTTGTACCAAATCCACAGCCCTGGTAAGTAATAGACGAGGAGTCTGAGCCATTTTGGGTACCTGGAGTCGGAGTTGGAGTCGGGGGTTTCATAAACTGAGGAGTTGGAGTCGGAAGATTTTTGTACCGACTCCACAGTCCTGCAAAAAAACAAGCTGAAAAAAGTCCTATTTACATAGAAATTAATTTACCTTATATAAAAATATTGCCTAGAAAATGTTGTACTTTTTAGTGAGGATTAGGCGAACAAGCAATTACTCACTATGGAATAGGTGTGACACAGACCCAGCTCAAAATCCTGTCAGACTGGCACATACCTCTCAATAACTAACTGTTTAACCCTTATGCACTCTTAGGCCTGGTGCACACCAGAGGAGTTTTTCTGAGCGTTTTGAGTTTTTAAATCTGCTGCTAATGTTATCGTATGTGTTTATGCACACTGGAGCAATGAGGTTTTGTAAAAAAAACCATAGCATTACATTGGGAAGAGCTTTTGAAACCTCTAAAAGCTCTTCCCAATGTAATGCTATGGGTTATTTTGCAAAACCTCATTGCTCCAGTGTGCACAGACTCATAGGATAACATTAGCAGCAGATTTAAAAACTCAAAACGCTCAGAAAAACTCCTCTGGTGTGCACCAGGCCTTTGTAACTACCAGTCAGACTGTATTTTATCCAGGGCTGTGGATTTGGTACAAAAATCAACCGACGACTCAGTTTTTGAAACCACCGACTCCAACTCCAGGTACCCAAAATGTCTCTGACTCCAACTCCTTAGTCTAATACTTACCAGAACTAAGGATTTGGTACAAAAATCATTCGACTCCGACTCCTCAGTTTATGAAATTACCGACTCCGACTTCAGGTACCCAAAATGACTCTGACTGCTCGACTCCCACTCCAAAGCCCTGTTTTATGAGGCTACTTTAGCAGGAGCTCTTCTATTTCTATATTGGAAACTTTACATGAACTTAAAATATTAGCTTCAGTCAGGTTTTTAGGACAGCAGGTTGTGTCAATGCAGGTGATATTGTTACTTGGGCTAGGTTTACACTAGGGTGTTGTAAAAAACAGGATCACAATGAAACGGTGAGGAAAAGTTGCACTGCATGGTATGCACACTTTGCGATGCATACAATGATGCCTATAGTCAACTGAAAGTATGCTTCACTGCAACGGTGAACGCACTTGTCCAACACTGTACAGCATGCTTTGCATTATGCCAATGTATTCCACTGCACTGTTAATGCACCATTACAATATAATTGCATCACATTAGCAATGCGATTATATTATCTGTTGGTACAAATGTTGATAAAAAGAGTGGCACTCGCTATACACAGGGAAAAGGGTGCCCAAGCCTCATGGGATCCTCACACCATCAGATCCAATCCATGCAAGAAAGAGTGTTGGAGGCTGGCACTTCCAAAAATAGAAAAAAGCTTTTTATTGAAGCATTAAAAACAGTGGTAGCACAGCGACAGCCCGCTGTTTCAAGTATTAGCCTTTCTTCAAGCCGTTTTAACAACAGTGGTTAAAACGGCTTGAAGAAAGGCTAATACCTGAAACAGCGGGCTGTCGCTGTGCTACCACTGTTTTTAATGCTTCAATAAAGAGCTTTTTTCTATTTTTGGAAGTGCCAGCCTCCAACACTCTTTCTTGCATTATATTATCTGTTGCACAGAAACACAGCAGTGAAAACATAGCCAAATAATTAAGTTATCCTTTCAGCTGGTCCAGTCTGATCTCAAACCACATTGATCACGTTTTCCAGTAACTGCATAGCAATCCCTACAGATCATATCTGGTCAGGTAGATCCTAGCACTAGACACAGCTGTCCGTACGTTTTACCTACCACACCAAAACCTAATTGTTCACAGGTAACATTACACCCCTGATGTACATCCAGCTGACAGAAGGCATCAAATGCCAAAAATGCAAGAGAAAAGAAAACATAACAGGAAAATAGAATCAGGCTATATATAAGAACAAGGCAAAGTGACATGCCTCTCAATGATGGAAAAAAAAACTGTTGCCACATTTTATTAACAGTCTATCTGGTATAGTAATTGCTTAATTAAACACTACAGATTCATAGATTCCCTCATAATACGGTATATAACTGCAGAGAAATGCATCTACGTAGGTGGAGTGTTTTAGTGACGGCGATATGTTTCTAGCAGACTTGAGCCAAAGCTAAGGAGCTCCCTCCTTATCTCACAGAGACACCTTGCATTGCTGGCCATGGAACAACATGTGACAAGAGGGCACACAGAAGGACTAAACACAAACAGGGCATATCGACAGTTACACAAACATCTGAGACACATAACAGAATTATTAGAGGCAACAATAAGAGTTATGGGTGTGTGGAGAAGTCACAGGGAGGTTACATAAAGAAATAAAGGGCATGTGAGTGTAGGGAAATAAGAACAAAATAGTAAAAGCATGTGCAAATATTATCAAGACAGAAGCTACAGCCCCACCAAAACAAATGTAGAGAACTATAGGGACTCTAACAAAAAGTAAATCACTTGTGGAAAAGGCTCAAGGTAGTCACTAATGCTGGGTTACACACATTGCGATTTCCCGCGCGATTCGCGGGATCGATTTGATTATTTCCAACATGTTTGATCGTGTTTCGATGGATACAGCCGTCAATTTTGCATATTAAGTACTGTATTTTCCTGCGTATAAGACTACTTTTTAACCCTCGAAAATCTTCTGGAAAGTTGGGGGTCGTCTTATACGCCGGGTGTCATTGATGCCGGGTGATACACCCTATCCTGTTACCGCCTCTCAGATCTCCCTGCTGAGGGAGCGCAATCTATTTTTCCATACCGCTCTGATAAACGGGTAGACAAGGAGAGCTGACCAGTCGGATGCACTTTAAGGAGATTTGACCAATGCAACAAGTCAAGTGACTATATACTGTTATATACTGGGTAACACATACAGTACAGCACCAGTATCTGTTCATACACAGCACCAGTACATGATTTTTTTTAATTTTTATTTTAATTTGGTGTGTGTTGGAAGAGGGGTAGTCTTATACGGCGAGTATATACCAAACTCCATATTTTAACTGGAAAAGTTGGGGGGTCGTCTTATACGCCCAGTCGTCTTATACGCCGGAAAATACGGGTATACAAAATCAACGGCTGTATCCATCGAAACACGATCGAACATGTTGGAAATAATCGAATCGATCCCGCAAATCGTGCGGGAAATCACAACGTGTGTACCCAGCATAATAAAGTAAATATATGTGTATTCGAACTGGGACACTGAGGCCCTGTTCACCGTGATCAGTTGCGTTGCAGAATAATTCTGCATGTCAGCTCACTACCCATACAATTCTATGGGCCTGTTAACAGTTCTGCATTGAAGCTGATCGCATTATTCTAACTGACTGCATGCAGACTTTGTATTGAAGTCTATATCCAGTTTCCATTGCAGTTCACACATAACGCGTGCGTTATTCAACTGAGCACTGTGAACCTAGCCTGAAGCAATGCCTATTTACCGGGATGCAGTGTGCAGCATTAGCATTAAGTTGCCCAAATCACACAGATTTTAAAGGAAACCAGAGATGAACGCTTTGGCATAAAATAAACATATGTATATGTATGTATGTATGTATGTATGTATATGTATGTATATGTATGCATGTATCAGGGCTGTGGAGTCGGTACAAAAATCCACCGACTCAGACTCCTCAGTTTAGGATTCCACCGACTCCGACTCCTCTAATTTGCATATTACAATCTTGTTGATTGAAAGTACGTAACATGAAATTCGTCTCTTAACTGCCAACACTTAGGAATTTTAAAAGACAACTGAAGTGAGAAGGATATGTAGACTACTATATTTATTACCTTTAGTCAGACTAAAACTAGTCCTTGGTAAGAGTACTTGTAAAAGGTACAGGCCGGAACAAAGAACATCTATCAGGCTAGGGCTGCACGATTTAAGGGAAAAATTGAAATTGCGATTTTTCACTCGAAATTGCGATTTCGATTTTTTTTCATAACAAGCTTTAGCATTACATTGCGCATGTATGCAGGTGGGGCCTTCCGTGAGGATGCTGGGCTGGGGACAGTTAACAATGTGCAGCGTATTGCGGAGTGCTTGAGCCGGGCAGCGGATGCACTCGAGTCACTGAGTGGCAGAAGCTAGAACTAGCAGTGAATATTTAGGATTGTTAATGAGCGGGGCAGCGGGGGGCGAGTCCAGTCTAGAGCGGCACACAGCGCCACCAATCACTTGATAGAGATGGTATGACGGCAGCGGTAGGCGGAGCTGTACCCTCTGTACAGCTCCGCCTACCGCCTCCGTCATGCCATCTCTATCTAGCTATTGGTGGCGCTGTGTTCTGGACTGGAGTCGCCCTCCCCCTGCTGCCCGGCTCATTAACAGTCATAAATATTCACTTTTAGTCACAGCTTCTGCCAATCAGTGGCTCCCAAAACCAGTCACTGATCCGGCAATGTGCAGTATATTGCGAAGTCACGAGTGCTTGAGCCGGGCAGCGAGGGGCGGATCCACTCGAGTCACTGAGTGGCAGAAGCGAGGACTAGCAGCAAATACATATGATAATGAGCGGAGCAGCGGGGGGGCGAGTCCAGTCCAGAGCAGCACACAGCGCCACCAATCACTATATAGAGATTGTATGACGGCGGCGATAGGCGGAGCTGTACCCTCTGTACAGCTCCGCCTACCGCCTCCGTCATGCCATCTCTATCTTGCTATTGGTGGCGCTGTGTGCTGCTCTGGACTGGACTCGCCCTCCCCCTGCTCCCCAGCTCATTAACAATTATAAATATTCACTGCTAGTCGCGCTGCTTCTGCCAATCAGTGGCTTCCAAAACCGAAGCTACTGACAATCCCGAAATCTTCTGCACGTGAATCGCGGTTTCGGTTTAAAACCGCAAAACCGTGCAGCCCTATATCAGGCCCTAGGCAATGTAACTCTGGGTACATGTAAGAGTGATGTGCAGGTACTCTGCAGGGGAATAAGTAGATTCTTCCTCTATTACACATTCTTCATGCACAATCTGAACCAGGTTTATGGGCGATAGACAACACCTCTGTGTTCAATGTGCACAACATTCTCAGTGGATTCCCTGCAGCTCTGTGGGGAGTGCATATATAGAGTATAGTACTACTGTGTAACAAAGTAAACCTGAGACAGATGAAATTAAAGTTTTATACGTACCTGGGGCTTCCTCCCGCCCCCTTCAGGCTAATCAGTCCCTCGCTGTCCTCCTCCGCCACCTGGATCTTCTGCTATGACTGCGCTGACTGGCTGAATTACTGGGACTCATAGCAGAAGATCCAGGTGGCGGAGGAGGACAGCGAGGGACAGATTAGCCTGAAGAGGGCTGGAGGAAGCCCCGGGTATGTATAAAACTTTTATTTACATCTTTCTCAGGTACCATTTAATTCATAGTCACCAAACCAAATTTTAACAAATCAAATTATTTGATTTCACAAGCAAAGAGAGTGTATACATTTGCATAAATCAGAATCAACGCAGAATTATTTCCATCTCACTGACCATCTCTATTAGTGACACGGCTACACATCAGGCTTTATACTTACAGCATAGATGTTATTTAGTATATATAAGAGATTACTGTGTACACATCATATCATATCAGTCACAATCAGATGTGTATATCTGACTTTAAAAATAAGGGGACTGCTTTATTGAAGCAGCACAAGTAACTAATTTTGATTGGTTTCTTTCATTTTTGTGGACTAAGCACATCTATTACTGTATATATAAATTTTTTATGATGACTATTATCTGAGAAATAGAACATTTTATCATATTTTCTATTTTAGTTACAGTTTAAATTCATTAGGAGTCGGTGCATTTTTTCCCGACTCCGACTCCAGGCACCCAAAATTGCCCCGACTCTGACTCCACAGCCTATGTATGTATGTATGTATGTATGTATGTATGTATGTATGTATGTATGCATGTATGCATGTATGTAGCAAATGTGATGATTTTTATTACCTACAACTGTTCTATCACCTTGGAATCAAACAACAGTTCCTATCAACGCTAAGCAACAATATGATTCATATCACTAATGGGACAAGATGAAATTTGTAGTAATTATGTACTAAATCTAGATAACTAGACCAATTAGGCCGCAGGATGATTGACAGGAGTGCAGCTTTGTACATCACTGGCTGGTGACTTCACAAACAACCAACAGTAAAGAGTAATGACAATGAAGGTGGTGGTGAAAGCAGGAGAGAATGTGCAATCAATACCACCGAGCTAAAGAGAAAGTGCAAATACCAAAGGGCCACAGAAGGCATATAAACAATGGCTATATAACTGAGGCACTAACAAATCCCAGAAAGGGCTCTGACTATTAGAAATGTGAGAAAGCTCAATCACATTAGGACTGTAAGGGGGGAGAGAGGGGAGAGAGGAGAGAGAGAGAGAGAGAGAGAGAGAGAGAGAGAGAGAGAGAGAGAGAGAGAGAGAGAGAGAGAGAGAGAGAGAGAGAGAGAGAGAGAGAGAGAGAGAGAGAGAGAGAGAGAGAGGCACAGACACGCACTACAATTTGCCCACAGAACAGAGGAGAAAACCCAACAGATACATATATTATGATCATCTGTGCCACATCAATAGTACTCTGACGCTGTCAAAAGCAATAAGGGGAGACTCTGGAATGCTGCCACATTTCAGGGAAGAGCCAAACAGGGAAAGTGATGGATTTCATGAGAACAAGGAGCTTCATTTCCCCTTCTGCTACTTGAAGGACATCAAAGCTGAAATGTTAAAGACTAGATCTACTTACCTGGGGCTTCTTCCAGCCCTGAGCAGTCTATCAGGTCCCTCGCTATAGTTCCACTTCCCTTCAGTGCACCGCTAGCCCCTCCAAAAGATCACCAACCACAGCTGTGGTGACAAGCTATTGTGCATTCATGTGTTTGTGAACTGTTGAAGCGCTGAGCAGTCCCGGCCATGGGAGGTGCCATGAATGTGTTTGCGCATGTCCAACAGCCTGTGACCACAGCTCTAGTCACTGACCTTAAAGAGCTGCTAGTGGTTAGGGGGGGCGGGGGGGAATAATGAAACAACAAAAAGGGACCTTATAGACTGCTACGGGCTTGAAGAAGCCACAGGTAAGTAAATCTACACTTTACTTTTCAGCATGGATATCCTTTAGGGCCCTTTTCCACCAGCGCTTCAGCGCTGGCTGAATCGGAAAGACGCAAACCGCTAGCGATTTTACAATCGCTACTGTTTGCTTTTTAACATAGGAATCGCGGTAGGTCATTTCCACTACCGCGATTCGTTTTTGACGGGAACGGGAACGCGCGGCGGAGCGATATTTGCCGCGATTTTGCTATGCAGTGCATAGCAAAATCGCGGCCGCAAACGTCGGGGGATCGCCGGGTAATTGCGATTCAGCAATCGCTAGCGTTCAGCGTGAACGCTAGCGACTGCTAGTGGAAAAGGGCCCTCAAAGAGCATTAAATCACATAAAAAGGTTACTACGTCCCAAAAGTGCGCATGTTTTGAAGATAAAGGCCTCAATTCACAAAGCAGATTAGACTAGTCTATTGAAAATTTGGTATAAACCTGCATTCAGCAGCAGCAATAAGGAATTCACATATAAATTACAAAATGTTTCAGACCTGTTTGAAGACCTAGTCTGAAACATTTGATAATTTGTCCGGAACGTTTAACTTAAGTGAATATACATGACCAACCTTACTGATATTTTTTTTCTCCACTGTAAGGGTTAATAATCCAAATATATAAACTGCTGTCTCCAAGTTTAACTAAAGTAAAGCGTAATAGGCATGCAAGATTGTTCTCAGCTGAAGAAGACGGTCAGGGCTGCCTTTGCCAAGAATCTAGCATGTGTGCAGCAGCCACTATGCATAACAGAGGTACGGATTGCCGGATCATCTTGGCCAAGAACAGGCCAAGGCCATTGTTGTCATTCTTACCCCTCCCAGTCTGCATCATGCCTCTGCCCACCCTCCATAGCAACAGAATATTTCTATAGAACTCAGCCCCAAACTTTCACCTGAGGAATTGACTCTCGGTCGTCATGGGAGACCGTACTCGTATTTATATGCACCCTAATTTTCTCTGTTTACTAATTAGATGTCAATCTGCTGACAGCAGAGGACAGAATAGAAGTTTAATATGTCTTCACTGCTCTGTATGGGAGCTGAATACATAAAAAGGCAGCAATGAATGTCAAGGAGTTAAATCGTGAAACCTATATTTATTAACCCTTAAAGTGTACCTGAAATGGGGCCACAGAAATAAAATATACATACCTGGGGCTTCCTCCAGCCCCCTCCGGCCTCATCGCTCCCACACTGCCCTCTTCTGACTGTCAATTCGCCCACTGCTGGCCCAGAAAATCTGTCAGTTGGGGCCAGTCGTCGCATGTGCAGTCCGGCCAGGCACGTTCCCGTCTTGCTCCCGCCGCTAGGAGCGTTCTGCACCTGCGCAGTAGTACTAATATACAGCTGATCTTAAGTGTTCCACCTTGGAGCAGAATGCGCATAGGTACTGTTGATTAATGGCATTGCATAGAAATCCATTAATTCCTCAGCGTGCATTCATGTTCTATATACACTGACATGTAATATATAAGAACAGAAAAGCCAGTGCTAAAGCAGAAAAGTTATATGAGACGGCCAGAGGCCGATACACGAGACCGCAATTCAGACTGAAAAACAGAAAGTATAATGGAGTGACAACAGACACACACAGCTTCATGTAATTGCCTAGTTCCAATACCAAAAACACTTTCTGTACGCAACCTCATTAAAATATGCCTGAACCTTGGAGGTGAGGAGTAGGTGTACGTTCTCCTGTTAAGCACAAATAGTTATATGCCCTTACTTTGCCTAATGTGGGGACCCTATTCTCAGAGACTCCCCTTCCTGCTTGTAGACTTATTTCTGCAAAACATGAAGGAAGCTGGACTATCTGAGAAATGAGACATCACAGAAGGCAATGTAAGGCCGGATCCACACTATAAGCGCTTTTCTGAGCGCTTTGTGAGCGATTAGCACTTACAAAAATTTCCCATTCACTTTCATTAAAATCGCAGCGATTTTTCGCGTACGTGATCGCGGTGGTTTTTACACGATTTTTACCGCTATTTTAATGAATGTGAATGGGAGAAATTTTTATAAGGACTCAGAAAGCGCTAATCACTCACAAAGCGCTCAGAAAAGCGCTTATAGCGTGGATTCGGCCTTACATTGCCTTCCGTGGATGTCTCATTTCTTAGATAGAGATTCCGAGACCCAGCTATCTTTTCTTTATGCTTCATTTCTTAGATAGTCCAGCTTCCTTCATGCTGAGCAGAAATAAGTCTACAAGCAGGAAGGGGTGTGTCTGACAATAGGGACCCCACATTAGGCAAAGTAAAGGCATATAACTATTTGTGCTTCACAGGAGACAGGAATGTAGTCAGTCAAGCTTCAGAGGAGAACATAAACATTCCCTTTATTTAATGAAGAAAAAAACAGCAAGTCGCATTAAAATGAATTTAATATACAAAAAATGCTACATTTATAACACTAAGTAAAATGTACACTACAAAGAAGCAATTATGCCATTTCCACCTCCAAGTGAAAATACAGTAATATCAGTCTGTCAGGGAACCCAAAGTTGCTCAGACCTCAAACACAAATGTAATCCGGCACAGCAATCCAAGAAGCACCTACAATGTTATCAGCAACTTTCTAGAACTAAGCAAAGGCTATAAACAGCACTAGCGGTTACAGAGAAGGCTGGAATACGGAATGGCATACACACAAGTGTGGAAGTGATTGTTCACAATGGTGTTAGCTTGCTCGTCACACTGATAAGAGAACCTTCTATACTGTAATCATACTGTAACAAACTCAGATGTAAAATTCTAGCGTTATCTATTACTTATCTTAAGCATGTCTTTTGCAGTGCTCCGCTTTGTCACTGCACAAGGAAATGCTTTGTGCTGTACATGAATGTCATCAATTCTCTATGATCAAACAAATTAAACATTGTGGATAATATAAAAACACAGTTTTATTCTACGTAGGTTAGAACATATGTGTAATAAGTATGTTGATATACAGGTCTGAACAAACCCGGTTTGCTGGTCATCAGTTGAACAGCACGTTTGCAAACAACCCCACTGAAATATTAAACACTGCTCACTATGTAAGTAACAGTCCAAGGCAACAGTATCATATATGAGCCTACACAATAGACGATCCACATGCAACTAACTAACACAGATGGAAGACCCGTGTCATCAGAGGAAGCAGGGGTCCACAATCAATATTTAATGAGGAAAGGTCTCTGAAAACTGACAAATGTATACACCTACCTTTAAGATTATTTAGGTCCTGAAGAAACTTCTTGTAGTTGCAGCCACTCATGACAACAAAATTGCTTCGGACATTCAATGAGTAGCCCGCACCTCTGTCACCCAGAGGTAAATGATCCCTGTATAGTCACCGCAGCTCCAACCCCCACTAAGCAAACACACAGTCACTGTGCCTGGAGAGGTCATACAACACAGAAAGAACTCCACCTGCAGGTGTACGTCTGCTCAGAGATGATTTAAAACTGACTAACACCTATACCCACAAGGGACAATAAGAATTAATCATAAACATACAGGAGGAAGTCATGCCTTTTAAAGGCTGAACTTTACTCTAACAAGGCCACTCAATGTACGCAGCCCCAGCGTTACTGTACTGCAGCTTACAGGTAAAAGTACAAGGAAGGAAATCCAGCTACTGGCATATATGATCAAACAATCCGGGCTACAGCATACAATAGAGAGCATCCCAGCATTAGCAGTATGAGGACCAAATGTATTTGAGGCGAGAAAGGGTCGGCACATGCTGTAAGTAAAGGCGGGGGGAGCATCAGATTGGGTTTCTTCACCTGCTCCCAGACAGCTGGCAGATTCAGGAGGGAGATGGTAGCAGAATACCAGACTAGGGGATTACTGCAGAAACCAATATGCACCATGTTCCTAAAATGATCAAGATATCCATCAAATGTGGCATTACACACTAAACCAGGGCTATAAAGGCCCCACATCCCAAAGGACTCGCAGTCACTTTTACAGTCTCCTTTAACAGCTTCATCCTTGCCAACACATACTAGAAACTGAGCTCATTGGCATGAGGACTTTAAACATACATGATACACATCACTGTTAAACTGGACAGATCTCACAAGCCAACAGATATTACACGCCACTCGGGAAAATAAACAAAAACCTTCACTAAAGCAGAAATGATTAAAACACGTATTTGACATATACATAAACATTCATATATATCAGATGAATAAGAGTGCACATTTTGTGTTTATAAATGCAGTTTTCATGTAGTCCATGTGCTAGCCTGATGAAAAGTTTTAGGGCGTTGGACCGTTCACTAACCCAGCTACTAAATAAAGGCCCAGGATGAGATCCCAGGACAAGGTGTCACAACCATATACCAGTAATCCCCAGTTACTGAACGAGATAGGGACTGTAGGTTCATTGTTAACCTGAATCCAGGGGCAAATCCAGGATTTTCAAGGGGGGGGGGGGAGGGGTTTCCTGAAAGCGGCATGTGGGCGTGGCCAAAACATGATGCGCGTGGAGCCAAATACTAGCAGTTTCTAGGCTAAATTGCACCCAGGGCGAGGGCGTAAAATGTGCCCCAATGTGGAGACAGGTATAGGTTCCCACAGTATAGGTAGCCAGCCGAGTATAGGTAGCCCATATAGTTGCCCCCAGTATAGGTTAGATAGGTATATGGCTCCAGTATAGGTTAGATAGGTATATGCCCCCCATTATAGGTTAGATAGGTATATGCCCCCCAGTATAGATTAGATAGGTATATGTCCTCCAGTATAGGTTAGATAGGTATATGCCCCAGTATAGATTAGCTAGGTATATGGCTCCAGTATAGGTTAGATAGGTATATGGCTCTAGTATAGATTAGCTAGGTATATGGCTCCAGTATAGGTTAGATAGGTATATGGCTCTAGTATAGATTAGATAGGTATATGCCCATCAGTATAGCTTAGATAGGTATATGCCCCAGTATAGATTAGATAGGTATATGCCCCAGTATAGGTTAGATAGGTATATGCCCCAGTATAGATTAGCTAGGTATATGCCCCTCAGTATAGCTTAGATAGGTATATGCCCCAGTATAGGTTAGATAGGTATATGCCCCCCAGTATAGATTAGATAGGTATATGCCCCCCAGTATAGATTAGATAGGTATATGCCCCCCCCCCAGTATAGATTAGATAGGTATATGCCCCTCAGTATAGCTTAGATAGGCATTTGCCCCAGTACAGGTTTGATAGGTATATTCCCCAGTATAGGTTAGATAGGTATATGCCCCAGTATAGGTTAGATAGGTAGGCGGGGGTGGGCAGGGAGCGGGGAGAGAGGAGTTTCCACTTACCTGCCTTCATCCTGCACGCAGCTTCTATCTTCTGCTTGTCCCGGCGCGCGTCGCATCGGTAAGAGCTGCCCCTGTGATGACATGCGGTACGTCATCACAGGGGGCGCTGTTACCATAGCGACAGACGCCGGGACAGGAAGTACATGGAAGCCGCGCAGGATCCAGGCACCGTAAGTGTAAAGTCTTCTCTCCCCGCAGCTCTGCCTTACGCCCGCCGCCAGCAGCAACCGAGGCCCTCGTAGCGCCGCACACATATCCTTCTGGTCGCGGAGGGGGGGGGGGGGTGTTCCAGACACCCGGAATACCCCCTTCGGTGCGCCAGTGGAATCTGTCCATAAAAGTTGAAACACTGTGCCATATCTGTCCCCTGTACCTCCTCTCTGCCCCAAGCACTCCTATGTGCCTCCTTTTGTTCTTGTGATGGTTGTAATGTGCTAATTTCACTTGTGCAAGATTGCACATAAAATTTAGCAATTACGATTATATGTACAGTAATAACGATTTTGAATTGAATTGAATTAGCATAATCCATTTGTAAATATTGCTTTGTTTTTGCAAAATCACGAATGCAGCCATCAAACTATTTTTCCCGTAAATTGCGAAAACACATTCGCACAACCAGAAACAAGTTGGAACAAGCCCAAAAAAAGGTATTTCAAAGCGACCTTGTAGTTTTTAGAAAAAGATTTTAAGGCACATTTTGATGTGGTACACTAATATATTCAGAGTTCTGTATACACATTTTATATATTTTAAAGTCATTGAGAGTCAATAATTATAGGGACTCCGAGCAGTGCAGAAACTATGGAAAGATGCATATCATTTTAAAGCTCTCTGTCGTCAGAAGGAGGAGAAAGAGAGCTTTAAAATGATACCCATCTTTCCATAGTTACATTGTATTACACAGGGCGACTTTTTCTCAAAGTCAGCAGCTCCATTCAGCAGAAAAAGTCGTCCTGTGTAATACAATGTAACTATGGAAAGATGGATATCATTTTAAAGCTGTCTTTCTCCTCTTTCTGGCGACACCTAAATCGTCATTCTACACCTTTTAGTTTTTACTATATTCACGATCAAAATTGCGGCCGCTGCAATTTCAATTGCGAAAATAGCAAAAACTAAAAGGCGTAGGGCGGTGGTTTATATATCATTGGAAAGAGGAGAAAGAGAGCTTTAAAATGATATGCATCTTTCCATAGTTTCTGCACTGCTCGGAGTCCCTTTAAAAAAAGAAACCAAATACTTACCTAAGGAGAGGGTAAGCTTTGGGTCCTAATGAGCCATCCCTCTCCTCTCCCGATGCCCTCGTTGTGGCAGCAGCTCCTCCGTTCAAATCCCCAGCCGCGGGGGACTTCGGAAGTCTTTGGGAGCCGAGTCCTCCCAAAGACATACTGTGCATTCGCGGGTGCACAAAAGAGGGCACTCACGCATGCGCTTTCTGGAGCGGACCGTCTTCGGGAGCACTTGGGCTCCCGAAGACTTCCGAAGCCTCCCTTCGGCGGCGGAGAGCGCAGCATTTGACCAAATTGGTTGAATGCTGCTAGGGGGGATGCTGTGCTGGAACGGGCACTGGGAGAGGAGAGGGAAGGCTCATTAGGACCCACAGCCTTCCCTCTCCTTAGGTAAGTATCTCCGTTCTCCTCACGGTCCAGCACTGGATCCCCATTTCAAATCACCCACCGTGGGAAGCTTCGGAAAGTCTTCAGGAGCACTCAGGCTCCCGAAGATGGCTGGCTCTGTACTGAGTGCGTAAGAGAGGCCACTCGCACATGCGCAGTATGGAGTATTTCCGAAGCCCACCATAACCCGAAAGAATATAGTCTCCGACTGAAAGGGGGAGCCTGCAGGGGTATGGGGTGTGGGGACCGTTGAGAAGACCGGGAATGCTCTATAGAACCCAGAACCTTCCCATCCCTAAGTGAGTATCTGTTTGTTGTTTTTATTTCCACTTCGGATTCTCTTCAAAGGAAACATTAATTCAGTAATTAAAACAATTTGGTAATTGGCATGTGTGTGTGGCTGCTCATCTGTCTCTGTTCAGCTGAAAGCTCTTTAGCTTTTTAGCTCTTCAGTCCAAAGTCCTGGTCGGTGGGGTCGGAGCAGTACACGTGAACGCTCGCGGGAAGACGTAGCTGGCCCAAGCGGACATACCGTGCATGGAATATGTCAGGGTCAGAGGGCTTGCATGCACTTCCACAGACATAGCCAACCCGAACTTTGGACCGAAGAGCTTTTCATCTAAACGGAGACCGGGTCACGGGATGTGCAGTATTTATTTATTTATTTATTTGTTGTATTTATAAAGCGCCAACATATTACGCAGCGCTGGACATTAATTTAGGTTACAGACAATATTTAGGGGTGACAAACAGCAATATGACAATACAGGAATACAAGAAAACCAGATCACACAGCACAGTATGAGTACAAGGTAATGCTTAGTCAGTCACTGGATGGGAGCATGGAGTTAGGCAAGTTAGGTTCACTCAAATGCATAGCATGGGTGCACAGTAATAGATGTGCATGATCAGGTAGGACACAAAAGGAGTGAGGACCCTGCCCAAAGGCTTACAATCTAGAGGATTGCCTATGTAAGCCTATGCGCACCACCCCACATACACACGGTGTAATTTAGGGCCTGAGCCCACTGACGCAGTTGTATCTGCTTCTGTTCGCTTTTCAGCATCTCTAACATTGATGTGTAACTGAAAAGCAGACACAACTGCATCAGTGGGTTCAGACCCTTACGGAATTGATTTAAGACTAAAGCAAACCTGTGACTGCAAAAAGAGAGAAAGTCACAGTTATCTTGGTGTAGAGAAGCATGTTCATACTCCAGAGGCTTTCCACGTCCTCCTCGAGACCACCAACGCAGCAATGGGGCCCTCTGAATGTTCACAACCACCCTCTCATCCATCAACAAGTGCCTGTACAGTAGCACAGAGCCACTCGGGCTTGGTGGTGAAAGCAGAGAGGCTCTGTAGTACAGGGCAGGAGTGAGGCGCCCGGCGCAGTCCAGCCATGCTTGTTCACAGACTTCAGAGGGTCACAGTCTTAAATCACAGGTTTGCATTAAAATGTATATGCAGAACTTGGAACTCACTATATAGTAAAGTATACCGCAGCAAAAGTTTAAAATCAATTTTCTAGAAAAACTACAAGGTCTTTTTTTCCCCTTGTTCCCACAGAATCAAATTTCACATTTTCAGGCTGTTCATATAGGCGGGTCGTTTGTAAGTTGGGGGTTCATAAGTCAGGGACTTCCTGTACTGGCAGACAAATCCTTTGTCCTGGCAGACCAACACAGCATGTGGACTGATTGTCTTCTATGTCCAGAAGTTTTAAGGTGCCTACCGTATTAACAGTACAATATTTTCATCAGATTTGTACATCGAATTGTACAGAAAACAGTGTTTAGTGAAAATTGATGTGAAATGGTTCTTTGGTTGATTAGAACTGAAAATTATGTGGATCCAAAAGTTAGATTTTACAATCGTATCTGAAAGAGAAAATGCCCAAATTGACCTGTAGGAGCAAATCGAGAATTACCTTCTCATTAGTTTTGATTGTAAAAAGTGCATCGAAAGATCGCATCTGATGAAAAAATGTACAGTTAATGGGCACCTTAAAATAATGTCTCAAACTAAATAGAAAATAGCCAGATTCCATAATGTTTTCAGGTTCATAATGGCTTTCTTGCAAAACATCTGGAAGTCGAACTGACTAACCAGTGTGTGACAGCCTGCAAACTAGTGAAATGCCTTAATAGAGGCATAACGCATGTGTGTGTCAGAGCAAGGATGTGCTTGATCTTGAAAAGGAGTGAGCTACAGCCAGAGTTTGGCCATATATTGAAGGGCGTATTGATAAAGGATCATAAAATGTGAGATGCACTTTGTATTGGGTTTCAATGTGTCTATTAATTTGAAGTGAAGAATGCAATGGCTTGCACATAAGTGCAAGGAAGAGGCAGTTTCTTGTGATACACAATGCGCTATTTGTGCGCAGTTGATGGATACAGGTTCATAGAAGTTGCCAGTGCATTTCTTGTAACGTTATTTGAGGTTTCTTTGCGGCAGCTGCTTCTCTTCATACTTTCCCGCACAGAATGGAAAATCCGAATTTGAACAGGGATAATGTTTGCCACGGTTACCAGTAAGCAAAATGGGACAGCGAAACCTTCTGCGCAAGCGTTGAATCTTGCACTTGCGCACAGAACTCAGTGTGCTTTGTCTTCTAGTTGCTATGGCAACCATTACCACCTTTACTTTGTCTTCAGGTCGCTATGGCAACCATACATCCCCCTTTTCAATTTTGGTTTTCAAGTCAAGTGAGAGAAAAAAAAAAGATCAGATCAGGTGACTATCATATGATGTTTGCAGATGCTATAAGAAATGGTACTTAGAAAAGGCAAAGAAAATTCAGTTACAGTAGGGATGCCTTACCAGTTTCTATTTCAAGTAATATGAAAACAGATAAGGGCAGGACAAAGGCTACTGCATATACTGTTAATCACAGGATTTTTATTTTTCGACAACACGTGTCATATCTGCCTGCACGTATACCTAGTTATTACCACAATAAGCACAACTATTCTTAAAAATATAGTGTTACAGTACAGTTAAGAACAATAAGAATAAAAAAAGGTACAGCTCAGGGTAGATTAAACTACAGGCAGATATTCAAACACTAGTGAATAAATTCACTAAAGAGAACCAAAACTGCATGGCTTGAGTGATCATGCAGGCTAAAAGCGATACAGTTCATTACTCATTAACAAACCTCATAGCATAGTTGGCCAACTTACTAGGAAACTTAGAAGCCACTTTGTTTAGTTAATGTGTTTAGTTAGGGGCCTAAAAATGAGGTACATGCATCTTCAGTGCCAGTTTTCTGGCAATAGGTCATCTGGGTACTGGATAAAGGGATCAACATTTAACACTCCACAACGTAAAACTTTCTCTATTTCACTCGCCAAATACAACCTAACATTAAGTTTATTTTGCAACCTTTCTAAAACACTAAGCTCCCCCCCCCCCCCCCCCCTCACCTCTGCCTAATTATTAACTTTTTACCATAACCCTTTGACCACTGACTAACTTTTCCTTGATTCTTAGCCCTGGCTTCACACCTCTACCTTAAAGGACCAAAATGATGGAAAACTGTACATTTCAGAACACATCACAATACATGCATACACATACATTTACAGTAAGCTCTATCTACATTTGTACCAGAAAAAGCACTGTAAATGACTTTTTTCCTACACAGATGTCACTTACAGGAAATATTAATCCAACAGCTCTAAATCTCTTACTAAGGCCTGGTGCACACCAGAGGAGTTTTTCTGAGCGTTTTGAGTTTTTAAATCTGCTGCTAATGTTATCCTATGTGTCTATGCACACTGGAGCAATGAGGTTTTGTAAAAAAAAACCATAGCATTACATTGGGAAGAGCTTTTTAGAGGTTTCAAAAGCTCTTCCCAATGTAATGCTATGGGTTATTTTACAAAACCTCATTGCTCCAGTGTGCATAGACACATAGGATAACATTAGCAGCAGATTTAAAACTCAAAACGCTCAGAAAAACTCCTCTGGTGTGCACCAGGCTTTACAGGTTACTGGACCACTACATCTCCTCATAGAGTATTAAGTTTTTTATTATTCATATTCATAATTCTTTCCAAAAGCCCTCATTGGCAATGACCAATAGAAAGATGCCAGCCTGACTACCTAAAAGGGAGGGGTGAAAACAACTTTGAGAATCCTCTATGAGAAGATGTACTAGTCCAATAGCTTTCAGAAAGAAGATCAAATGCAGAATTGAAGTGACAGCTTTGCAGGAAAAGTATTTTACGTTAAATATTACTTTGGTACAAATGTACATCTTGTATGTATGTGTACATATGCATTTTCATTTTTACAGTTTTTGTCATAAAACAAAGAAAGTTAAAGAAAGACGGAAGCTCAGTATACATTTAAAGAGGAACTGTAGAGAAAATAACGGAATTAATAAAATTGCTTATTTTTTACAGTATTAACGTATAAATGATTTAGTCAGTGTTTGCCTACTCTAACAATTTTCTCTCTGCCTGATTAATATTCTGAAATTTATCACTGGTGGTGACATCTTTATTCCTGCCAGGTGATCTCTGCAGAATGTTCATTACTGAGAATTGTATGCACAGAGGGAGGCTGGCTTGGCAGTTGGACACAACCATTATTTCCCACAGTGCAACAAGGCTACACAGTAACTTGTGACCATGGTCCTGACATCACACCGTGGGAGGGGTTTCACCACAATATCAGTCATACTGATGTGCCTGATGATTAATTAGAGAAAAGGTAAATATTTTTCATGGGAAAAGGGGTACTGGCTACTCTACTGATTGGAATGAAGTTCAACCCTTGGGTAAACTTCCTCTCAAAGCCAGGGGTTTTTTTTTTGGGGGGGGGGGGGGGGGGGGGGGGGGGGGTTTAAAAGCCCTTTTCAGCAACTGTCTATAAAACAGCTTTTCCACTGAGAGCTCAGTCTCCCCATCCCACAAGCAGAGCGGTGGAATCGGAAGCAGTTATGTGGTACCTCAAGTTTGAGTCAGCAAAAATGTACAGTCTCTTGATCTTTGAGGGTGCGTTTCCACTAACACGAATTCGCATGCGTTCCCCGCATGCAAATTCGCATAAACAATAAAAGTTAATGAGCCTGTGTCCACTTGTCAGGAAAACGGAGCGTTTTCTTGTGCAGGAAAAATCTGTGCAGAGCCATCCGAATACGGACACCGCACATACCGCATGCGATTTGCATACAGTGTATTTAATAGGGAATTCGCATGGCGTTTTTGTATGCGAATTTTCATGCAAATTCGCATACAATTTCACATGGAATCAATGAAAAAGCACACAGGCACTAACATGGTTAATTTCGCACACAGCGTCATCCATGCGAAATCATATGTGAATTCGCTGTAAAATTTGCATACAACCGCATGCGATTTCGCTCCTGCATGCGAATTCGTCCGCGGAGAATACGCTGCGATTTCCCACTGCACTAGTGGAAACGCACCCAAAATTACTGTGAAAGAAAAATACAATACATATGTGTATGATATTTATGAATAAATAGTCCAAATTCAGAGATAATAGTCAAACTGATTTCATTATATTTGAACTGTATGATGTTTGAAAGTAAGTGTAACTATTGCCAGCTCCAGAACCAATTTCACATGAGTTTAAAACTCATTTGGCTCATAAAATAAATGTATCTGCTTTTATTAGATTTGGGCTTAGTGTTAAAATAATGTAGTCAAGATTACCGTATATACTAATACTATATGCTGCATATTCATTCCCTGCAGATATGTTGCAAATGCTGTGCAAATGGTATGCAGAGGGGTTGTCTGTTGCCCATTAACCCCATTTGTGAGAAAGAGTAAGGCTAGGTCCACACTACTGCAGTGCAGTGCCGTGGACAACGTGATACATCCTCACACATGCGGATTGCATTGGACATGTGATAAAAGCATTGCTATTTTGACGCATCCAACTTATCTACATGTCCGGAAAAGTCATACTAAAAGAGCCGGATTCCGCTCTCTCTGCATTATCACAAATAACTTTAGTTTTAAAGCAAACCTGTGCAAAAAAAACAGGTCAAAAAGTTAGATATCTACCACGGTAGAGGGAAGTCTCGGGATCCTCCAGAGACTTCCCACCTCCTCCTCCCAACCATCGATCCAGTGCTGGAACACTCAGACATTTTGCATACATGCTCCTGTAAGCTACTGAGTGTGGCCACGCCTTGCTGGACGGCTTATGCCTCCGCAGTAGCAATGTCCCGCCACTACAGCTTGACGGAAAAAGCAGAGCCTGTTCGGCTCCGTGGCACTGTGCAGGCACGAGCCATCTGCATTTGCTCAGTGCAGCTGAGCTCTGTTGACAAGCCATTGTCAATGTTCAGGGCATCTCAGCTCTAGAAAGGCGAGGAGGAGGGGGATGGGGATTATTTAAACTTAGGTAAGTACACATTTGGGACACTTTTTTCCCCTTCAGGTAAACTTTAACAAGGCAATTTCCAAGAGAAGAGACCCAGCACTGTCCATGGTGCTGGGTCTCTTCTCTTGGAAATATTCTACTTCCTGTTCCTGGAGGCAGAGGGACAACGACCGAAGCGCGTTGCATCTGGATGGTTGGGTGTTTTCCTACTTTAACAAGGCATAATTACATTCAGTGTTGCATTTTTGTAAGAGGGCTTTTCGGTCTCTTTTAGCCCCTTACAGTTTCCTAGTGGGTTCTGGGTCACCATGAGCCATCTGGATATTCCCAATATTTCTGTGACTGACTAATGCAGAAAACAAATACAAATGTAAGTTAGCTGAATGTATGCATTATTATTATGCATGCAGTAGCTAGTTCTAGATTTACCAAGCCAGCCTTCACATATGTATTACGCAGTCTGTGTCTTGTTTTTATTTGCAGTGTACGGTAATGATTTTAAAAATACTTTTTATACTCTTTATGTCGGGGCACGTTATTTTTTTAGGTCGTATTTATATCCATTTCCACATGGTAAATGCATGCAGTCACATCTGGCAAGATTTGAGGACACGTCACTAGATAAACTGTCAAAGACACAAGATTGTAGTTGTTCCGGCAGACTCTGACTGCCCTCGGGCATGTTTCTACACAGGTCTGTACACAGACATGAATGCTGCGGCGCAATGACCATGATTATGTTATGGTGATAGAGGGAGGCATGTGCAGACATCACTGGTGCTCAGTCTAGCAAAATAGATCAGGGAAGAACGTAGATTAAAAAAAAAAAAAAAAAAACTCTACCTACTGATATTGGATGATAGTCTTTCAGATCATCATCAGACTACTACAGACTACCTTTGTTCATTTTTTACACCACATTGCACAGACAGTGGGGACAATTTATCAAAATGTGGAGGGGAAAAAAAATGTTGAGTGGTTGTCTGAAGTGGCAGACTGGTAAATGAATTGGATTGATTGCTGTGGGAATTTGCATTTCTGAAGATTTCTTTGCATTAGTCATAATAAATCAGCCCAACTCTGTCTGGTATTTCATACCAAAAGGAAAATGAGAAGAGCAGCACAATTCGCACAAAGCCTTGACTTACAGTCAATAACATTAGCTATTGATATGCAAATATCCAAACATCATTGGAAAAAGACCTTAAGCCCCATACACAAGCTAGATTCAAGCTGCCTTAGGTGGCTGATAACGACTGCCTCAGCTGCTAGGTGTGTGTACAGTGTCCTGCAGATGGCAAGCGATCTGCTAGGTGCATAAACTCAGCCAAATGATGGCTGATTCCATTGTGCGTGACGCTCCGGCACGTGATGTCATGCACACGCTGCTCTAAACCCCCCCCCCACATACACAGCAACAGACCGCATCATCAGCAACACAGTTGTGACACATACAGTGAAGCATACAGTACATAAAAAGTATGATTCACAGCAACTGTGCACATTGTCTAGCAGTCCACACACAAGACTGGCACAGCTGTCTGTAAATAAAGCTCTTTTATTCCATAAGAAGGAAGAGGCAGCAGTGACAGACTGCTGTTTCGAGTATTACAACTCTTTATCAAACTGCTGGTTAGCCACAGTGGCTAACAAGCAGTTTGATAAAGAGTTGTAATATTCGAAAACTGCAGTCTGTCACTGCTGCCTCTTCCTTCTTATGGAATAAAAGAGCTTTATTTATAGACAGCGGTGCCAGTCTCATGTGTGGACTTTGCTGTGCTCCCCAGAAGGCACTGGGGCGCGACTTTGGCACACTGCATATATCTTCTTGGCGTGGTGCTCCCTTCCTTCTGTTTTTGTTGTCACATTGTCTAGCACTGCAGAGCATGGCTCGCATTATTTGGATGGATTCCACTGCACTGCTAACTAGGGCTGTGGAGTCGGTACAAAAATCTTCTGACTCAGTTTATGAAACCACCGATTCCAACTCCAGGTACCCAAAATTGCTCAGACTCCTTAGTCTAATCTTTAAAAAAAGCTATGGACTTGGTTTGAAAATAATCCAACTCAGACTCCTCACTTTATTGAAACCACCGACTCCACCTCCAGGTAACCAAAATTCCTCCGACTTCTCGACTCCAACTCCACAGCCGTGCTGCTAACACTTGACTGGGAACATGTCATAATATAGTCGCATAGAGTTTGTGATTGAATTATATTATCTGATGCAGGGCAACCTGTCAGTAAAGCCTCATTGTCTGAAGGTGCCTAAAGACAACTCATGGACCTTATGGGGTATTAAATCACAAAGGCTAAACATACATCCAAGCTCTCACTTATCAGTTGCCTCTCCACCAGGAGAACTAACTTTGGATCTCAATGTTGTTTTTTTTATTGTTTACATGTTCAGTTTTGAATGGTTGTCTATACAGTTTGTATCAGAGAGACTTGACAGTAGTACAAAGAAGTGATACCCCATAGAGGTGCTGCTCTCAGTTTCATACAGCATCAATTAAATTCTCAAGAAGCATGATTCGCAGAGTGTGGTCCGCATACAGTACAGTGTCTTTAATTACCCCAATTGCCACCAAGGGTGGTAGGTCTGAAAAGGAAGGAATGATTAGTTAAGTTAAAGGAAGTTAAAGGACACCTCAACTGAGAGGCATATGAACGTTGCCATACTTATTTCCTTTTAAACAATACCAGTTGTCTGGCTGTCCTGCTGATCATCTGCTTTCAATACTTTCTAGCCATAGAAGACCCTGAACAAGCATGCATATCTGACTTAAGGGCCTGTAAAAGGTACATACACACGTCTGATTTTTCCAAACGACTGGTCATTCAGACCAGTCGTTTGAACGTCAAGTCAGACATGCGTACAAACGATCGTTCCACTGATAAGACTGGTTTTGACGGATCCATTTGGCGGATCAGTCAAAACGAGTCTTATCAGCTGAACGATCGTTTGTACACACGTCTGACTTGACATCCAAACGACTGGTCTGAACGACCAGTCGTTTGGAAAAATCAGACGTGTGTATGTACCTTAAAGAGTAACTGTCAGGCTGCAAAAGCTAATTTAAACGTCTATTCTTCTGTGTTAAACAGTTTAGAAGCAAGCCAAAAAGGCAATACTGAAGTTAAAAAAATCTCTCTTACTTTTGATGTGTGCTGACAGCAAGGCTCTGTATTCCCAAGCTCTTAAAAGGACTAGAGGCCGCATAACATACAGCAAAGCATTCTGGGGCCCTCCCCTCGGCTGCTAGTGAGAAGTTACAGGGTCAAGTTACAACAGCATGTAACTCAGTCCAGCGCACAGCACTGATAAATCTCGGGCAGAGTACACCGCAGGAGTCCGCTATTGTTCCTAGCCACATGGCTAATTAATATTCACTACACAGTAGTGTTATTCAGTACTAGCTTTTCTGTGAGTGGAATCATCAGGAAGCAGGCAGGACATGACGACACATTTGGCTTCATAGGAGACAGACAAACATGGAACCTGCCATGAGTTGTCAAGGAGCATCAATCTCTGCATATACTATATAAAAATCCAAACGTGGACAGTGAAATGCATATGTAATGTAAGTACAGCCAATATTTAGCTACTGATATATGTGTTTATTTTCTCTAAAACCTTATACCTAACAGCTCCTCTTTAAGTCTGATTGGATTAGCCACATGCTTGTTTCAGTGTGTGATTCAGATAATACTGCAGCCAAAGAGTTCAGCAGGACACCAGTCAATTGGTACTGCTTAAAAGGACATACATATGGCACCATATCCCTTTCCGTTCAGGTGTCCTTCAGAAAAATAGGATAAGATGAAAAGGGAGACAAAAAAAAAATAAGGAGTGAATTGCCACTATGTTCCTACTACCACTCCCCTTTAAAGGCCCTTTTACACAGGCCACATTTCCAACACATCACAGTTTGCCAATTGCAAGGGCACAGCGACAACATGGTAGTCGGGGTACCCTTTTCCCACCAGTGTGCTTAAATTTTTGGACGAACACAAAAGCGCTGCATTTTTTAATATTTGCGTTTGGCCAAACGCAATTGAAAACGCCGTCAGTGTGAAAGAGGCCCAAGTGTGGTTATCCTTTGTTCGACCAGTTACACAATGCTGCTGTACACATGCTGGATTCTCAGCAGAGACAGTCGTTATCAGTCCACATGGCTGAGTTTCATCTACTGTGCATACAGGAATTTAAACAGTGATAGAAATATACATAGTAACTACAGATAATGGCTCTCCAGGGAATAAGGCGTGGGGATGCAAATCCTGCAAAGATTCCAACAATCTACTGAATCATTCCCACACAAAACAAAGGTAAATAGCGGTTGGACAAGTCTGGCCTGTCCATTACAAGAGTCTGAAAGTGTCCAAACACAGGATCACTATCCTGGCAAATCTGACCCCTTAAGGTCTGTACACACGCCGGACTGCAGGAAACGACGGGTCCGTCATCACCTCCTGCTGGGCGTTTTTTCAGCAGACAGTCCGGCATGTGTACAGTCTGTCTGCAGACTGTACACACGCCGGACTGTCGCTGGCCCGTCCAGCGGGAGGCGACGACGGATCCGTCGTTTCCTGCAGTCCGGCGTGTGTACAGACCTTTAATGCTGGGAATACACAATAAGATTTTTCAGTGTATTTACCGTCCAATCATTTTTCCGATCATTTTTCTGATCGATTTCCATTCACTTCTATGAGAACTCTATCAGAAAAACAAACAATCGAACCAGCTACAGTATCTGCGAAAAAATGTCATGGTGTATTCTCAGCATAAGCATCATACACACGCTCAACAGCGGTCTTTTATGCGGCACAATTATCAAACAACTTTTGTTGTGAACCAAGTTGAAACAACCAAAAAAAGTTGTTTGCTATTGTACAAACAATTCATAAGACGTCAATGCAACAGTTGGATTGCTGTCTTATGAGTTGTTTGAATAATAGCAAACAACTTTTTTTGGTTGTTTCAACTTGTTTCACAACAAAAGTTGTTTGATAATTGTGCCGCATAAAAGACCGCTGTTGAGCATGTGTATGAGGCTAACCTACCAGTTATCTACTGACTGCAAGGCTGATCACTAAGCTTGAAAGATTTTGGACAGTTTATGGCTTGAAAAAGAAATCAGATGTGACAAGGAGGGGATGGAGGATCAACAACCATATAGCTTTGCAGTTCAAACTATTTCATAAAACCTAATATCAAATGGTAGAAGTTAGTACAATGATCACCACTTCCTTTTATTAAAGGGGAACTGAAGAGAGAGGTATATGGAGGCTGTCATGTTTATTTCATTTTAGACAATACCAGTTGCCTGGCAGCCCTGCTGATCCTCTGCCTCTAATACTATTAGCCATAGCCCCTGAACAAGCATGCAGCAGATCAAGTGTTTCAGTGGTTCAGACTTATAAAGGTTCGTATACACGTCCGATAAAGATCGTTCGTCACGAACGATTCGTGACGTTTACACGATATTCAAATTAGACTGAAAAGATCGTTCGTAATAAACGATTGTGTACACACGTGAACGATATAAGTATAAAGTACTGAACGACGAACGATAAAAAAATGCGTGCGCAAACGGAAGTGACGTTATGACAGGCAATAAGAACATGCGTTATCGGACGATCTTTGTACACACTGCAACGATTGAACGATTATCTTTCGAAAAAATCCGCCGGGTTGGATCGGTCCGATTGAACGATAACGATCGTTATCGTTCACAAAAACGATCGTTCACACTTTTTGAACGCACGATTATCGTTCCGATTGTCGTTATCGTTCGTTTTTGAACGATCGTTATCGTACGTGTGTACTCAGCTTAAGTCTGATCTGACAAGACTAGCTGCATGCTTGTTTCTGGTTTTAATCAGATACTACTGCAGAGAAATAGACCAGCAGGGCCGCCAGGTAACTGGTATTGATTAAAAGGAAATAAACATGACAGCCTCCATATACCTCCCTCTTCAGTTCCCCTTTAAGATTATTGCTTAGTCTATCCAGAGTGATCTAACTGAAGTGACACCTTGGACTACTCCAGGGGTCTCAAACTCGCGGCCTGCGGGCCATTTGCGGCCCTCGATACAATATTTTGTGGCCCTCGCCGGCAAAAGCTTCCTTATAGTTCGCTTCAGTGCTCCCAAGTAATCCGCCGCTAAACGAGGGCTGCAGAGCCCCCAAATCGCCCGGGGGGAAATGCGCTGGCATTTCCTGGAAGGGGCAGAGCTTTCAGCTTCAGCTCTGCCCCTCCTGACGTCAATCGCCGCCTCTCCCCGCCTCTCTCTGTGAAGGAAGAGTGAGAGGTGCGGGCAGAGGCGGCTATGCGCCGCGATTGTGAAATCCCTTATGCGGCCCAGCCTCATCCGGACTTTGTCTCCTGCGGCCCCCCAGGTAAATTGAGTTTGAGACCCCTGGACTACTCCCTTCCACAATGTGCACATGATCCTGCCAGATTATTATTGGGGGGTGGAGCCCAAACCCTAGCAGGCGCTTAATTAGCAGCCTTTATACTTACCGTTGGGAAAATTAATCCAAAAACATGGCCTGACATACCACTGCTATGCAGACGACACCCAACTATATATTTCCTTCAAGCCTGGTGTGACAGACCCAACTCTAACTATAAACGCCTGCTTACGTGAACTACAGCAATGGATGAATGACAACTGGCTGAAACTAAATGCAGACAAAACTGAAGTCCTTCTGATTGGAGGGCAGAGCATGATAACAAAACAACTTAACTTGCAGTCTTCACCACTGGGAATAGGAGGCACGGATCTACGCAGATCTGATCATGTGCGTAGCCTGGGAGTTCTAATTGATGGGGATTTAAACTTCAGAACTCAAATCTCTGCTGTGGTGAAATCATCCTATTTTCACCTGAAGAACATTGCAAAAATCAAGCACCTCATACCCCCAGAAGATCTGCCAACCTTAGTCCACGCCTTCATCACATCCCGACTGGACTACTGCAATGCTCTCTACACGGACCTTCCTAAAAAGGTCTTGTACCGCCTACAGCTGATACAGAATACTGCTGCCAGACTGCTAACCAACCAACCCCGTCACTGCCACATAACGCCAGTCCTGCATTCCCTTCACTGGCTACCTATAGAATGGAGGGTCCTATTCAAGATCGGCCTACTGAGATTTAAATCCCTGAATAATCTAGGCCCTGGATACATGAAAGATATTTTACAGCTGCGTAGCAATCCCCGCATTCTCAGATCCACAGGTTCTAATAATCTAGTCATACCCAGAGTCCACTTGGAAACTTTTGGTCCCAGAGCCTTCTGTCATGCTGCCCCTACGTTTTGGAACTCCTTACCTCAACAGATCAGGACAGCCCCATCCCTGGACGTGTTTAAATCCAGACTGAAAACCCACCTGTTCAGTCTGGCATTTGCAGAAATATAACTTTTGTTGTGTGAATACTTCATCCTACTAATTACTGAATCTGAGAGAGCCTAAGCGCTTTGAGTCCTATGGGAGAAAAGCGCTATAGAAATGTTATTGTATTGTATTACAGGGAAGTTGAAGTGAAACTAATACTGAGATGATATTTCTTTAAATATCCATTTGCATGGCTGCAGTGCTGATAATCTACTTATCTGCTAAGGAATGCTGCTATTAGATTTGGGGTGGTGTTTTTCCCAATTTCAGTTTGTTGTACTGATGAACACACTTCCCGAAGTCACTGCACCTGAATTTCTGCGTAGATTCACCATGAGCTTATGGGCAATCTGTAACTCTGAATTTCTGCATGAACACTTGAATCGGCTCTGATCTGAAAATAAAAATGTGCTGGCTTCAGGAAATGCATTTACCAAAACACCTCACCTGAACAGCAACTCTGCTTTCTGTGGGATGTGCTTATAAAGATTCTTTGACTTTACTTCGCCATGCTGTGCTTGCAGGCTTCCTTGCTGAATCTATGTTTGTTGCCCTGTGGAGGGCTTTGCCAGGCATTATCGGTAAGGCCAGGAGGTTGTAGAGTTCTGCTGCTCTTTCTACTTCTCAGTCAATGACGCAGAACAATGAAGTCCGTTTTCCATGAATGGCTGAACTGCGTGCTTGTCAGGCAGTCCAGCCTCTTGGCCACAAGCGCCTTTCAGCTTCAATTTCATACAGTGGAATGGCAGGGTTGTAAGGCAGGGTTGTAACACCACACGTGCCAACGTTTGACACACAGTGGTGTTACATAGGGGCAAAAAAAACAGCACAACTGCACTCAGATGAAACGCCACTGGGTGGGCCCCTTTTTCAATACTGAACTGAGGGCTAGCAGGCACCCATCAAAACCATGGTAGAAGCGTTATGCAGATAAAGTGCTACACTGACTACATTGGCTAGAACTTATTTTTATTTTGGCATTGGTGGCATAAGAGCCGTCAAGATTTTACGGCTGATTTTACGGCTGTGTCCACTTGGGGAGGCTTGTAATACTTCCGGAACTCAATAATCCTGCATTTGGGTTGGAAAGTGGGGAAAATGTTCTCAGTGGGGAAATAGAAAGCAGTAGAACAATGGGAACCTTATTTCTTTCTATGTCCCCATCAAAGACATTGCACCAACATTCCTGCTTTAAGTGAACTCATCAGAGGTACAGGAAGTGAGGGGAAAAAACCCTCAACTTAAAACCCGAGAGAAAACAGGCAGAGGTTCTAACTCCATCCCACTCTACTCTAAATAAAAAATAGCCTAGTGTTCCATTCCAATGTTACTTCTTAACCATATTATGAAATAGTGAAGGAGATTTGCTGCCTCGGCCTTGCAAGTCTCTATGTGATTCTGATACTTTCTTTATTCAACAAGGGCATCAGGCAAAAGCAACAATTGGAAACACAGAACTAAAATTAGGTCCCTATCTATTTTTTCCCCTTGAAACCAGCTACATAATAAAAGAGAAGTTAAACTATAATCTTTGTGCTGAAAATAGAGGATGTAAGGATGTAAAAGTAAAGATGCTGTACACAGCATCCACACTTCAGACATAAAAATGAGGAGGAGGACAGCTGTCTGATTCCTAGCAACAGCCAGTAAAATCACTCCTAAGGACTTGTTTGCATGTGTGGTTCTGCTTACAGCTGCTTTCTACCTCCCACCGCGCTCACTTGTTCCTTAGAGTTTGTATAATGATGTGAAACCCATCTCAGTGTGGGGCAGAATGTGAAATGTCAGGTAGACTATGAAAGAATGTACTGTGTGTTAAGGAAACATACATCTACGCTAAGATGCAGCATGTGACAGTTTCCTATTGCTTAATAGCTGCGAAGCTGATAGTGACCAGCCATATATACTATCAAAGACTTTCCCACTGACTTCTATGAAATACTTCTTATGCTGGTGCTAGGTAATAGCTTCGCAATGAAAAAGCCATTGGAAAAATGGTGTGAAATAGCCTGATGATGCAAAGACTGTGCTCAACACTCAGGTATGGAAGTTAGAAAGGGCTTTAGGTGAATGCTGGAGGCTTTCCTATGGTAGCACCCAAAGCATACCAGCCAATACCGATAATGAGTGTAAACAGAACTTTCTGGCTTCCAGCATGTGAAGTACACATGGGAATTTAGTGCTTTAAAGCAAACCTGGAGTGAAAATAAATTGAAGACAAACAATCCTTGCTATAGGTCTATTAAACAGGAATTTCCTGGAATGCCATAGTCTCAATTAGTGTTTAAAGGGAACCTAAACTGAGAGGGATATGGAAGTTTCCGTTTAAACAATACCAGTTGCCTGGCACACCTGCTGATCTCTTTTGCTGCAGTAGTAGCTGAATCAGACCTGAAACAAGCATGCAGCTAATCCAGTCTGACTTCAGTCAGAGCACCTGATTTGCATGCTTGTTCAGGGGCTGTGGCTAAAAGCATTAGAGACACAGGATCAGCAAGAGAGTCAGGCAACTGGTATTATTTTAAAAGGAAAAATCCACATCCTTCTCAGTTTAGGTTCCCTTTAAAGGTTAAAGAACTACCTTTAGACCTTTGAATGTCTCAGATAAACAACTGAAGTTTTGTAATGTAATTCAGCTCCCGTACACACATAATATTAAAGTTTTATCTGTTCCCTGCAGTCAGATATGTTTTTATCAGTCACGCAGAATTTTACAACTCCTAATTAGTTGTCTGTGAGAGTTATGCTATGGTTTAAATGCATTCCAAATGCACAGAAACATGTCACTTAGCCCGGGATTCTTAACCCTTACAGTGAGAAAAAAGGAACACAGCCTAGATCTAAGCAGGTGTGGCACTGCACATATCCATGTTTATCTCATGTCACTTCAGGCACCTTTTAAGGATTGGCGAGTTTATTTTGTATTACTCATCTGTTACTTGTAAGAAAAAACAGCTACCAACTGATGGATTGCTATGGGCAACATTACAATATTTACTTCCCAGATTCTATAAATAGTTCCTGAGAATAAAGGCTACATAAAGCAGATACTGATATTTGAACTGCTTACATTCTGCTATGGATAGAGTATAATAATTTGTGTGATTATTGCTAAATTCTGAGTTCTGAATTCTGGCTCGTCACCTTCACCGATGATCAGCACAGAATGACTGCTGCCCAGAGTGGGAAGACAAAGCAAATGAGTCACTAAAGAAAGACAGACCAAAAGGAATGCATGTCTCTTGCAGCATGAGCTCAGCACTGTTGTCACAACTTCAGCAGACTATGCAGTGCAATCAATTAGCAATGTACACTGTCTTATGCTGGATACACACTATGCGTTTCCGCGTGCGACGCGGCCGTCAATACGCGTCGATTCGATTATTTCCGAACATTTCCGAACGAATTTCGATGATTTTTAGGTCGAATGCCATGTAAAGTATGGCAAATCGACCTAATGATCCATCGAAGCTTGAATCGGACATGTCGGAAATAATCGAATCGACGCGTATCGACGGCCGCGTCGCACGCGGAAACGCATAGTGTGTATCCAGCATTATATACTATTGTCTCACAGGGACCTTAAAGGTTCCCAACATCAGCAGAAATAAAATTACAGCCTTGCTTGTTTGCCAGTGTGTATGTATTCTTTTTCAAGTGTATTTTCTGCATTAAACAAAATAGCAAAATGCACAAGAAGATGTATTGGCTCAATCACTTAAAAATAACAGCCCTCAATAATATAACTTTTTCCATTTACTTTTTTGTTATGTTGCCTGGAAATCAGCTGAAAATGCTTAAAGGGACCCTGAGCGGTGTCATAAAAAAAAAAAAGAAAACTGGACTTACCGGGGGTTTCTTCCTCCAGCCCACCATAGCCTGCGAGGTCCCCGGCATCCTGCTGGCCCCCTCTGCAGTCCTGCTGGCGGCTCCAATAATGTGCCGACTTCAGGCGAGCTCGCCCATTGCGTCATCACGCTGGTGTAATATCAGCTTGTGCGGACCGTATGCTGCTCAGCCTAAATCTCATGTGCTCGAGCCTCTGTGATCCACGTCATCATCTGACAGCAAATTACTGTGCATCCCTGATTTACTGCTGCTGCACAGTATTCTCAATGCATCTGCCTGCCTCCACCAGTGACATCATAAAATCCACCCACTGCCATCCTTCGCACCCGCAGGTTAAGTAACCATTTAAAGAGACACTGAAGCGAAAAAAAAATTATGATATAATGAATTGGTTGTGTACTATGAATAATTACTAGAAGATTAGCAGCAAAGAAAATATTCTCATATTTTTATTTTCAGGTATATAGTATTTTTTCTAACATTGCATCATTCTCTAATATGTGCAGATTACACAACACTCAGCATTCAAAATGATTCTTTCAGAGCAGTCTGTGAACTAATGACCTCTCCTCTGGCAGAGGAAAAGTAAAAAATTAACTAACAGTTGAGATAATAAAAGTCAGAAAACAGCCCTCTCCATGACTTTGAAAGTCGTAGAGCGTAATGGCTTTTTTGTATAGAGATAACAACTGGAGTTTCTTAAATCTTCCTGTACTGGAAACAATTAGACTGATGTATCTTATCTTAATGTTTTATTTCTTAGCTGTACTACACATACAAATCATAATATCATAATTTTTTTTTTGCTTCAGTGTCTCTTTAATTTTAAAAAATATTTGCAACACTTGGCGCAGAGAAAGCCCAGTGAGGGCCAGTGCACACCAAAAACATCTAGCAGATCGGCTAACGTTAGAGGTTTTTGAAGCACATTTTCAGAGCAATTCCTAGGCATGTTTAGAGAGGTTTTCTAAACATGCCTAGCAGTTTTTGGAGCATTTTTGTGTAGCAGATATCAGACATTGTTACAGTAAAGCTGTTATTGAACAGCTTCTGTAACAAAAACATCTGGAAAACCGCTCTGATCTAGCGTTTTTCAGAGCGGTTTTCCACTTTCCTATACTTTAACATTGAAGCCAAAACGCCTCATAAATCTAAAAAATGCTGCATCCCCGAGTTTGCGTTTGGGGAAAAAAACGAACCGCTCTGGTGTGCACCATCCCATTCGCTTTTATTAGCCAAGCGGTTTTTCCCCTGCAAGCGTTTTAAAAACTGCTCCAGAACCGCTCTGGTGTGCACCAGCCCTGAAAGAGAGCGGTGGCGGGTGGGGGAGACTAGCAGTGGTGAGGGGCAGGGTCTGTGATGTTGCCTGTGGGGGGCTGAGGCAGACCGTAGTGCTTTGTCGATAGGCAATTACAGAATGTAAAACATGCGGCTGTGTGATGACGCAGCAGCTATACGTGCGCACGCAGCAGCAAATCCTCTGGGGATGCACAAACTGTTACAACACTGGCCACCATAAAAGTCCTGTGCATATGGGGTTTCTCTAAAGACTAAACCAAGCATGCGCAGGACTCTTACAGTGGCCAGCATGACCACGCAACCGGTGCGCAGCGGGGCCGCAGAGGGGGCCAGGAGAATGCCAGGGACCTCGCGTTCTGTGGTGGGCTGGTGGAAGCCCCATGTAAGTCCAGTTTTCTTTTTTTTATGACACCACTCGGGGTCCCTTTAATGATGTGTAGAAACACATGGCTGACTTCATAAAATACATATAAATGGGTGGGTTCTAACTAGAAACAATTGCTTATCATTGTTAAGGGAGAGGAACAGCAGTACAAAAAAATATAAAAATACAAGCTTGCAACCTTTAATATAAAAAACAAACAAACAAACAAATTTAAATGACCTACAATTACTGATATAGACGAGGTTCTATTTAAACGATACTAGATTACCTTATCTTAAAGCCTCAAACTTGTTTGATCGTAAGGGCAAAAACTTAAAGAGAATCTGTATTGTTAAAATCACACAAAAGTAAACATACCAGTGTGTTAGGGGACATCTCCTATTACCCTCTGTCACAATTTCGCCGCTCCTCGCCGCATTAAAAGTGGTTAAAAACAGTTTTAAAAAGTTTGTTTATAAACAAACAAAATGGCCACCAAAACAGGAAGTAGGTTGATGTACAGTATGTCCACACATAGAAAATACATCCATACACAAGCAGGCTGTATACAGCCTTCCTTTTGAATCTCAAGAGATCATTTGTGTGTTTCTTTCCCCCCTGAGGGGGCAGTTCATAGCAGAACCACAACACTGAAGAACTTGGCAGCCTTCCAGACACAGGCTGACAAGTCTGACAGGGGAAAGATACATTGATTTATTACAGAGACTGTGATAGTACAAAGTGCTGCAGTAAGCCAGAACACATTAGAATAGCTTTTGCAACTTGTAGGATGATAAAAAACAGGATGCAATTTTTGTTACGGAGTCTCTTTAAGCCCGCTACACACCTTCAATTTTGATTGGCAAATTTTACTAACTGCATTTAGTTTAAGGGCCAACAGATTTTGAATACTACAAGTACATTGTACACGTAAACTCTCCTACTACATAGAGGTGTTAAAATTGGGCAGTGATATGCCAATCAAAATTGATGGTGTGTACCACGCTTAAGATACTTACTAAGATACAGGGAAGCCTCTGGATTCTCGAAAGGCTTCCCCCATCCCTATATTACCGTTTCAGTACTGGGACTCCCATAGTTTGCGTCTGTAGCAGAACGACTGCGGCTGCACTGCGCAGAATGGCTTGTGCCTGTGCTGCTCAGCACCACCTCTCGGGCCTGGCGGAAAAAGCTGAGCCCTTTCGCCTCAGTGCTGTAACCCAATTACGCTATTTTTATTGTAATTTAGGCTTTGGCTATTGCAAACACCCAATTTATTCAGCGAATGCCTAAATTACCTGTCTTCTGGCAGGATTCCTTTTGGTTTGCTTCAATACAACAGAAAGCCACAGCAATATGTTGGGGCTCCCAGCAATATTGAAGTGCTTGTCCCTTATAGCAACAACCACGATCGGCAGCAGAGGACCTGATCGGAAGCATAAAAGTGCGTAATGAGAACAAGGCAAGTTACATTCGACGGACACTGATGGACACAGGATATCCATACAGTATATGCGGTTAATGCACAGTTGTGCATTTGGCATAGTGTGGACTGAGTCTTAGTCTATATTTCCTTTCCTCACCCTCTATTTATATCCTTGCATTCAGAATGCGCTATTCAGGACTGTGGAGTTGGAGCAATTTTGGATACCTGGATTCGGAGTTGGGATCAGAGTTTTTTTTATAAACTGAGAAGTTGGAGTCGGATGATTTTTGGTACCAAATCCATTGCCCTGGTAAGTATTAGACTAAGGAGTCAGAGTCGAGGAGTCTGAGCCATTTTAGGTACCTGGAGTTGGAGTCTTAGTCGGTGGTTTCATGAACTGAGTTGGATGATTTTTGTACCGACTCCACAGCCCTGGCGCTATTGCACTAAGTAAAGGTTTGGACATTGCGTCAGCCTTCTCAGATTCTGGACAAAGGGAATCGCATCTGAAAGCTAATCCTAAAAGAAGATGTAATGCTGGGAATACACAATGATTTTTTGGGGGGGGCAAATAGATGGCTTGATAGATAATTTCCGACAGGTCCGATCTGATTTTGATCATTTTTCTTATTGATTTTCTCATAGAAGTGAATGGAAATCGATCAGAAAAAAAACAAAACGCTCCGCCAGTAAATCTGCCGAAAAAACTCATTGGGTATCATTCATGAAGGAGCTGTCGGTAAGGAGAATCAATGCGCTGCGTAATATGTTGGCGCTTTATAAATAAATAAAAAGCGGGAAAACACCGCTGCCGGTATTTTAGACTTCTGGGTGGGCATTCATAAAGATGTATCCAGGTGCGATAGCAGTGCGGAGATTCCCCGAACTAGGCTGGCGGTAGGCAGGCGGAGATACAGGAAGCAGCCGAGTTGATACATTTCTCCGTGTTCCGCTCTACTGCAGCTGCCTGGGAGGTCTGTGTGTCTCCATTAACTTTACATTAGTATCGCCACATGAGAGGGAGCGGCATTTCCTGTCCACATACCGCTTGCGTAATTGTTTATGAATTACCATTTTGTTACATTTGTTCCGATAATCACCGCACAAGGCGGTGATTTATCACTCTGCTCGGTAGTGTCAGTTTTTCATGCGGAAAGAGGCTTTATGAATGCCGAACTTGCTGAGTGTTCGGTAAAGTCAGCTGTTTTAAGCATTTCCGCATGCGGAAATGCTTTATGAATGATAGCCATTGTGTATTCCCAACATTAGTATTTTTTCACATGGAACTCTCTATTTGCACTAATTAGCAAGTACAATGGGTGTAGATAAGCTGTCCATTCATCTGTATTGTGTGATAACATTCATTACACCATGACTTAAGGTGGCCATACACTCGTTAGATTAGCAGCAGACAGATCATCAGATAGATTTTCTGATCTATCTGATGTGTTTAGGAACATTTTTTACTAGGAACAGATTTCCAATAGATCTCAGTACGAAATCTATTGAAAATCGATCTGATGGCATTTTTTTGGGTCATTAGGTCCAATGCAAAATGCAAAATGATAAGCCATCTCAAGAGATAAGCCTAAATTTTCCAACATGTCAGATCGATTGAAATCGATCGAAATTGGACGCAAATCGATCGATTCGCAAATCAATTGACCAGATAGGCCGAAAATCGGCTGTGTGTATGGGACCCTTAACACTAGATTGTCCAAATGTAAAAATAAAAGAGATCCTGTTTCATACGAGAGAACAGCAGATGACATTTGCTTTATGAGAATCATTTTCCTATGAATTCCTGGCATTCTGAAAAAGCACAAAAGGAAGCTCCATTGCTTTAGGCTATATAAGGACACAAAAGAGCAGCAGAGTGAAACTGAAAATGCTTTCACTGTTATATCTATTTACCCAGATATATACTACACCCTCTGTATGTGTTAGTGATATTTATTTGGGCAAAAAATGCAAATACAAAGGGTTAACCAAACTGCACAGACAGAAGACATTCCGGTTGAGGGAGAGACTGAACAGCTGGGAATCCCACAACCAGTTGCTGGGAGCCCCACAACCAGCTGTTGTACCAGTAAAACCAGTTGCCCAACAGCTCATACCAATATGACCAGTCCCTCAAAGAGCTTCAAAGCCAAAATCTTTTCCTTGATTTTATCAGTATAAAATGCTCCACTCCCAGACAACATTATAGCATTCATTACACAATGTTAAGTCCCTTTATAGTTGTTGCTGTTCCACAGCTTGTTTCATCACACATTAAAGGATTAGCAGTGCAGAAAATGGAAATTTGCTTTAATTTCAAACCAAATGCCTGCAAACTCAAGCATCAAGTGGCAGATTCGTAGAGTTAAGATGGCCATGCAGCTAGTGATTTTGGCAGCCAATCGACCAAAAGACAGATCCCTCTCTGATTGGAGAGAGACCTGCTGGCCGCCATAAACCACAGGCTGACTCCCAATCTACTTCAGCATGAAAGCTTTCAGGTATCGGCTTTGTGGTGCCACCTCGCGCCCCGGCCACTGTCCCCCTAAGGTTTTGTCCCCCCACGGTGCCCATTGATCAGGCATGCTCTTGGTGGGCCCGATTTTCACCAGATTCAATAATTATCGAATCTGATAGTAGATCGGCCAAGTCTACAGATGTATGGACACCTTAATTAGACATAAATACACAGACCACTGCCACTTCCAGAGTAAGTCTATGGGAATTTCCATTCCTTCCTGTTCAGACAGAGGTCAGGAAAACTCCTTCCAAGAGTGAAGGAGACAACAACAAATAAAGGCTTTTTTGTTGAGTGAGAAACATTTAAAATCTTTTACTAGTTAAAAAAGCCCCATATCATACACCACCTACTCCACATTCCACTCGCTGTCTTTTTCGGCCGTCAACTCTTCCATTCTGCTGCAGAGTCCACTTGTAAGCAGCAGCATTTTCACAGCAATGGCACTGACCCTGAAGTGCTGACACAGAAATACTTGCGGGTCAGTGCCATTGCAGTGAAGATGCTGGGGATTTCTAGAGGACACTGTGGCGGAAAGGACAAGACAACGAGTGGAACGAGGAGTAGGTAAGGGAGGTTGGTATGATCTGGGGCTTATTTTTTTTTTTTTACACAAGTTCAGGAGTACTTAAAGGATGTTGCTTTAATTTAGGATTACACAACCCCAGCCTAAGCTAGTACGTAATAGAGTAATTGTCTTTTGGTATCATTAACGATCCTGGTCACCCATGGAGCTGCAGCCCTGATGTGCTTTGAGTCCACCAGGAGGAAAGCGCAATATAAATGTTATACATCTTGTCTGTCTGGTCTATTGTTGGGAGGACTTGGGAGGAACCTGGAGGCACCCAGAGAAGACCAACAAAAACACAGAAAAAATACACTCCATGCAATTCCATGCAGACAGTGATTTGGCCAAGAATAAAATCTGGGGTGATACCACTTCAATGCAAAACAGCTACCCAATGAATTATCCAACCACAGAATTTCTCTTTTTTAAAGAGAAACCGTAACCAAGAATTGAACTTCATCCCAATTAGTAGCTGATGCCCCCTTTCCAATGAGAAATCTTTTCTTTTTCACAAACTGATCATCAGGGGGCTCTGTATGGCTGATATTGAGGTGAAACCTCTCCCACAGTGGGATATCAGGACCATGGGCTTTTGACATCACACTGTGGGAGCCTTGGTGCATTGTGGCAAATAACAGCTGCTTACAGCTGTTTCCAACTGCCAAAAAACAAGCAGCAGATCCTTCCACTAACATCTGCCAGCAGTAAAAATGTCACCATGTGATACATTTCATAATGTAAATCAGGGTGAGGAAAGATTTCAAAATGGGCAAACACTGACTAAATCATTTATACATTACTATTGTAAAAATGAAGCACTTTTTATTACATTATTTTCACAGGAGTTTCTCTTTAACTGGTTTATTTAAAGTCAAAATATACAAAAGATTCCCAGCTGTACCATTGACGTGGGCAATGCAGGTAAGAAAGACATTTCCTTTGAATCTGATTCATAGCACTAATCAACATAAAGCAATAAAAAGGTAAAAAGAAAAATACTGGCTTTGAGATAATGTATAGCAGTTTACACATTCTTGTAAAACATAAAACTGTGACACACAAGTGAAAGCAATTGAAATATATATATGAATGTATAACAAAGTCCATACTCAAGTGAGGAATAAAAAGGTTTGTTACATAAACATTCCGGGCAACAGTTCGCCACCTTGTACCAGGGGGGGAAAAAAAAAAAAAAGATTGTAATATAATATATATATATATATATATATATATATATATATATATATATATATATATATATATATATATATATATATATATATATATATATAGTGAGCGTCGGGGAAACCAGTACAGTCGAGAACTTTTCCTGCTGAGCCTGCAGTTAGTGATCACTAGATGATCGGCATGGCTCCTGATCATTGTGGGGAGATGTCAGCTGTCAAATAACAGCTGAATCTCCAGCATTAGAAGCGCGCAATTGTGGTGGGAGGGCGCAGCAGAGAATAGTTTAAATCTACATCCTGTCCAGAAACTTATAGCCACAAGCAGGATGGAGAGTTCAACTGCATCAGTCTGGAACAGGTTAAGGAAACATTTAAGTAATTTTATTTTAGAAACACTATCTTCTAATTATTTCTCCACACAATCACCTTCCTTATTTAGGCATTTTTCATATCTTTTTTTACTGTTTTCAATCCTACTACCCACCTATGGGTTAGAGAAACTGAGCTGCTGAACATAGATTTACTGGTGTTCTGCAGTTACGTGACAAGTGGTGCAGGGAGAGACGAGTTAACGTGACAGATGCAAGTTAAATTACACTAAAAGACTGTCTTACATGGCTGATGAAAGCAAGTGGCTCTTTGACACGCTAAATATTCCACCTGTGCATTTGAACCTGAAAAACATGCACTACTGGTGGGACTGACATCCTTCCAGAATGATCACTAAACACCCACCAGAATTCCTAACTGGCCTTCTAATGCAGGTGCTATGCTGACATCACTTGATAGAGAGAAAGCCACTGAGCACCAGTGATTAAAGGCGCGCACAGCCAGCAAGCATTAACCACTTGAGGACCTAGGGCTTTCTACCCCTTAAAGAGACTCCGTAACAAAAATTGCATCCTGTTTTTTATCATCCTACAAGTTCCAAAAGCTATTCTAATGTGTTCTGGCTAACTGCAGCACTTTCTACTATCACAGTCTCTGTAATAAACCAATGTATCTTTCCCCTGTCAGACTTGTCGGCCTGTGTCTGGAAGGCTGCCAAGTTCCTTAGTGTTGTGGTTCTACTATGAACTCCCCCTTCCAGGCCCTTCTATGCACACTGCCTGTGTATTATTTAGATTAGGGCAGCTTCTCTCTTCTCTCTTATCTTTTACAAGCTGGATAAATCGTCCTCTGAGCTGGCTGGGCTTTCACATACTGAGGAATTACAAACAAGGGCAAAGCTGTTTGCAGGAAGAAAAGAGCAGCCTGAAACTTCAGTGCATGAGAACTGCAGGGGGAAAGAAACACACAAATGATCTTTTGAGATTCAAAAGGAAGGCTGTATACAGCCTGATTGTGTATGGATGTATTTTTCTATGTGTGGACATACTGTACATCAACCTACTTCCTGTTTTGGTGGCCATTTTGTTTGTTTATAAACAAACTTTTTAAAACTGTTTTTAACCACTTTTAATGCGGCGAGGAGCGGCAAAATTGTGACAGAGGGTAATAGGAGATGTCCCCTAACGCACTGGTATGTTTACTTTTGAGCGATTTTAACAATACAGATTTTCTTTAAGGACCGGACACTTTTTTTCCATTCAGACCACTGCAGCTTTCACGGTTTATTGCTTGCTCATACAACCTACCACCTAAATGAATTTTGGCTCCTTTTCTTGTCACTAATAAAGCTTTCTTTTGGTGCTATTTGATTGCTCCTGCGATTTTTACTTTTTATTATATTCATCAAAAAAGACATGAATTTTGGCAAAAAAAATGATTTTTTTAACTTTCTGTGCTGACATTTTTCAAATAAAGTAAAATTTCTGTATACATGCAGCGCGAAAAATGTGGACAAACATGTTTTTGATAAAAAAAAAACCCATTCAGTGTATATTTATTGGTTTGGGTAAAAGTTATAGCGTTTACAAACTATGGTGCAAAAAGTGAATTTTCCCATTTTCAAGCATCTATGACTTTTCTGACCCCTTGTCATGTTTCATGAGGGGCTAGAATTCCAGGATAGTATAAATACCCCCCAAATGACCCCATTTTGGAAAGAAGACATCCCAAAGTATTCACTGAGAGGCATAGTGAGTTCATAGAAGATATTTTTTGTCACAAGTAAGCGGAAAATGACACTTTGTGAAAAAAAAAAAAAAAGTTTCCATTTCTTCTAACTTGTGACAAAAAAAAATGAAATCTGCCACGGACTCACCATGCCCCTCTCTGAATACCTTGAAGGGTCTACTTTCCAAAATGGGGTCATTTGTGGGGTGTGTTTACTGTCCTGACATTTTGGGGGGTGCTAAATTTTAAGCACCCCTGTAAAGCCTAAAGGTGCTCATTGGACGTTGGACCCCTTAGCGCAGTTAGGCTGCAAAAAAGTGCCACACATGTGGTATTGCCATACTCTTATGGTATGGTACTCCATACTTTTATTTTTTGTCACAAGTTAGCGGAAAATGACACTTTGTGAAAAAACACAATTAAAATCAATTTCCGCTAACTTGTGACAAAAAATAAAATCTTCTATGAACTCGCCATACTACTAACGGAATACCTTGGGGTGTCTTCTTTCTAAAATGGGGTCATTTGTGGGGTTCCTATACTGCCCTGGCATTTTAGGGGCCCTAAACCGTGAGGAGTAGTCTTGAAACGAAATTTCTCAAAATGACCTGTGAAATCCTAAAGGTACTCATTGGACTTTGGGCCCTTTAGCGCAGTTAGGGTGCAAAAAAGTGCCACACATGTGGTATCGCCGTACTCGGGAGAAGTAGTACAATGTGTTTTGGGGTGTATTTTTACACATACCCATGCTGGGTGGGAGAAACACCTCTGTAAATGACAATCTTTTGATTTTTTTACACACAATTGTCCATTTACAGAGATATTTCTCCCACCCAGCATGGGTATGTGTAAAAATACACCGCAAAACACATTGTACTACTTCTCCCGAGTACGGCGATACCACATGTGTGGCACTTTTTTGCACCCTAACTGCGCTAAGGGGCCCAAAGTCCAATGAGTACCTTTAGGATTTCACAGGTCATTTTTGTTTCAAGATGTTTTGTTTCAAGAAGATTTGTTTTGATTTCCAGACTACTCCTCACGGTTTAGGGCCCCTAAAATGCCAGGGCAGTATAGGAACCCCACTAATGACCCCATTTTAGAAAGAAGACACCCCAAGGTATTCCGTTAGGAGTATGGTGAGCTCATAGAAGTTTTTATTTTTTGTCACAAGTTAGCGGAAATTGATTTTAATTGTTTTTTTTCACAAAGTGTCATTTTCCGCTAACTTGTGACAAAAAATAAAATCTTCTATGAACTCACCATACTCCTAACGGAATACGTTTGGGTGTCTTCTTTCTAGAATGGGGTCATTTGTGGGGTTCCTATACTGCCCTGGCATTTTAGGGGCCCTAAACCGTGAGGAGTAGTCTTGAAACAAAAATGACCTGTGAAATCCTAAAGGTACTCATTGGACTTTGGGCCCCTTAGCGCAGTTAGGCTGCAAAAAAGTGCCAATCATGTGGTATCGCCGTACTCGGGAGATGTAGTATAATGTGTTTTGGGGTGTATTTTTACACATACCCATGCTGTAAATGGACAATTGTCCATTTACAGAGAGAATTCTCCCACCAAGCATGGGTATGTGTAAAAATACACCCCAAAACACATTATACTACTTCTCCTGAGTACGGCGATACCACATGTGTGACACTTTTTTGCAGCCTAGGTGCGCTAAGGGGCCCAACGTCCTAATCACAGGTCATTTTGAGGCATTTGTTTTCTAGACTACTCCTCACGGTTTAGGGCCCCTAAAATGCCAGGGCAGTATAGGAACCCCACAAGTGACCCCATTTTAGAAAGAAGACACCCCAAGGTATTCTGTTAGGTGTATAGCGAGTTCATAGAAGATTTTATTTTTTGTCACAAGTTAGTGAAAAATGACACTTTGTGAAAAAAAAAAAAAAATCAATTTCCGCTAACTTTTGACAAAAAATAAAATCTTCTATGAACTCGTCATACACCTAACAGAATACATTGGGGTGTCTTTTTTCTAAAATGGGGTCCGTTTCTGGGGTTCCTATACCGCCCTGGCATTTTACGGGCCCAAAACCGTGAGTAGTCTGGAAACCAAATGTCTCAAAATGACTGTTCAGGGGTATAAGCATCTGCAAATTTTGATGACAGGTGGTCTATGAGGGGGCGAATTTTGTGGAACCGGTCATATGCAGGATGGCCTTTTAGATGACAGGTTGTATTGGGCCTGATCTGATGGATAGGAGTGCTAGGGGGTGACAGGAGGTGATTGATGGGTGTCTCAGGGGGTGGTTAGAGGGGAAAATAGATGCAATCAATGCACTGGGGAGGTGATCGGAAGGGGGTCTGAGGGGGATCTGAGGGTTTGACCGAGTGATCAGGAGCCCACACGGGGCAAATTAGGGCCTGATCTGATGGGTGGGTGTGCTAGGGGGTGACAGGAGGTGATTGATGGGTGTCTCAAGGTGTGATTAGAGGGGGGAATAGATGCAAGCAATGCACTGGCGAGGTGATCAGGGCTGGGGCCTGAGGGCATTCTGAGGGTGTGGGCGGGTGATTGAGTGCCCTAGGGGCAGATAGGGGTCTAATCTGATAGGTAGCAGTGACAGGGGGTGATTGATGGGTAATTAGTGGGTGTTTAGGGTAGAGAACAGATATAAACACTGCCCTTGGGAGGTGATCTGACGTCGGATCTGCGGGCGAACTATTGGTGTGGGTGGGTGATCAGATTGCCCGCAAGGGGCAGGTTAGGGGCTGATTGATGGGTGGCAGTGACAGGGGGTGATTGATGGGTGGCAGTGCCAGGGGGTGATTGATGGGTGGCAGTGCCAGGGGGTGATTGATGGGTGATTGACAGGTGATCATTGGGTTATTACAGGGAAGGACAGATGTAAATAATGCCCTAGCGAATTGATAAGGGGGGGGGGGGGGTCTGAGGGCAATCTGAGCGTGTAGGCGGGTGATTGGGTGCCCGCAAGGGGCAGATTAGGGTCTGATCTGATGGGTGACAGGTGGTGATAGGGGGTGATTGATGGGTAATTAGTGGGTGTTTAGAGGAGAGAATAGATGTAAACACTGCATTTGGGTGGTGATCTGATGTCGGATCTGCGGGCGATCTATTGGTGTGGGTGGGTGATCAGATTGCCCGCAAGGGGCAGGTTAGGGGCTGATTGATGGGTGGCAGTGACAGGGGGTAATTGATGGGTGGCAGTGACAGGGGGTGATTGATGGGTGATTGACAGGTGATCAGTGGGTTATTACAGGGAAGGACAGATGTAAATAATGCCCTGGCGAATTGATAAGGGGGGGGGGTCTGAGGGCAATCTGAGCGTGTAGGCGGGTGATTGCGTGCCCGCAAGGGGCAGATTAGGGTCTGATCTGATGGGTAACAGTGACAGGTGGTGATAGGGGGTGATTGATGGGTGATTAGTGGGGGTTTAGAGGAGAGAATAGATGTAAACACTGCGTTTGGGTGGTGATCTGATGTCGGATCTGCTGGCGATCTATTGGTGTGGGTGGGTGATCAGATTGCCCGCAAGGGGCAGGTTAGGGGCTGATTGATGGGTGGCAGTGACAGGGGGTGATTGATGGGTGATTGACAGGTGATCAGGGGGGATAGATGCATACAGTACACAGGGGGGGGGGTCTGGGGAGAATCTGAGGGGTGGGGGGTGATCAGGAGGGGGCAGTGGGCAGGGGGGGGGAGATAAAAAAAAAAATAGCGTTGACAGATAGTGACAGGGAGTGATTGATGGGTGATTAGGGGGGTGATTGGGTGCAAACAGGGGTCTGGGGGGTGGGCAGGGGGGGGGTCTGAGGGGTGCTGTGGGCGATCTGGGGCAGGGGGGGGGGGGGGGGTTTAGAAATCAGTGTGCTTGGGTGCAGACTAGGGTGGCTGCAGCCTGCCCTGGTGGTCCCTCGGACACTGGGACCACCAGGGCAGGAGGCAGCCTGTATAATACACTTTGTAAACATTACAAAGTGTATTATACACTTTGTATGCGGCGATCGCGGGGTTAACATCCCGCCGGCGCTTCCGTATAGCCGGCGGGATGTTGCGGCGGGCGAGCGGTGACAGGCGCCGGCGGAGGATCGCGTCACGGATGACGCGATCGCTCCGCCCATGCCCTTAAATGGACCGCCGCCTCTGTGGGTGAGCCGGTCCTTAAGGGCTCCACTTCCCGGCCGCCTCTGTGCGTTAGGCGGTCGGGAAGTGGTTAAAGTGAAACATTGATCATAATGCTTTACAGACAAATCTCTAAGATGATTTCAATTTCCGTATGACTATATGGAAATGGATTAAAAAAGTTAATGGAAAGAAGAAAAAAATCACTGGACCGTGCAGCGATTTCTCCGCGATCGTGTTTAGCGCTTCTATAGTACTGAAACTCGATCACCGGGAAATTGCCTGAAAATTGTGCAGGCTACGCATTCGCGTTTTACGATTTTGGCCGATTTGCAGCGATTAGCGCAAATCTCCCAAGTAATAACAGGCTCATAGACGTATTACACTAGCGCTTTCAAAAGCACTAGCGTTTGAGCGTTTTTCCAAAATCGCAGGCAAAATGCTCAGGTGTGAATGGACCCTTAGGGGTTTATTATTGTAGTCTGTATTCCCCGATCTGGAACCTGATAGTCCCTAGAACAGGAAATAAAGGGCAGCAATAAATACTTGGTAGGGACTTTCTCTCTTCCACACAAATAATTTATTCTTAGGCCTCGTTCACATTGCACGCGTTGCCATCTGTATGCACTGCACTGTGATGTTCACACTGCATGCGTTCCACACCAGTGCGGTGCGCAAACGCATGCTGCACGCAATTTTTTCCCAAATGATTTTTATACTGTTATTTTCTGCTTTTTTTGTCTGCTCTTTCTCTGCTCTCCACTGGGCTGCAAAGCCAGTGCTGTGTCTGATCCTGTGTCTCACACTTTCTACAGCATTATTATGCTACTGATATTTAAGTCCAAATATCTCAGCACTCATACCTGCTACACACTGCAAATTTTGAGCATAGGGAGGGGACCCCGCAAACTACCCCTTTCCCCCAATTTTGCTGGTTCGTAGACGGGGTACATAGAAGCTATCTTGTGAACCAGTGGGGCTGGGGAAAGCTACAATTTGGCACAGAGATGGGTTTTTATTATTTATTTTTTTTGGGGGGGGGGGGGGGGGGGGGGCATGGGTTTTGCCTTCCTATTCTTGAAATGGAGTTTGTAGCAGGTACAAGTGCTGGGATATTTAATATTCATTGTGCAAATCAGGAAGCAGCTGCATGTGAAGTCATTGCCCACAGAGCTGTGCATCCGAGGCTATATGTTAATTAGGCCTTCACTGAGTGGGAGGGATTTCACCTTTTCAGCTGGTTTTCCATTGGCTGCTGGACTTTTTCCCCTCTCTGGCCTAGTGCACACCAGAGCGGTTCGGCTTCGGTTTGCGATCCGCTTGCGGCTGCAGATACGCTTGGGTAATGTATTTCAATGGGCTGGTGCACATCAGAGCGGGAGGCGTTTTGCCGAAACACATACTCCCGGGCTGCTGCAGATTTTGGATTGCGGCGGCGTTTCTGCCTCAATGTTAAGTATAGGAAAAACGCAAACCGCTCTGAAAATCGGCACTTCAGAGCGGTTTGCCAGGCGGTTTTTGTTACAGAAGCTGTTCAGTAACAGCTTTACTGTAACAATACATGAAATCTACTACACCAAAAACGCTTCACAAAACCGCAAAATGCTAGCTGAACCGCTACAGAAAAAGAAGAAAATGCGTTTCAAAATCTGCTAGCATTTTGCGGATCTGCTAGCGGTTTTTGGTGTACACCAGGCCTGAGAACTGAGTCTTCTCTGACAAACCTTTCATCAGCTTCACACTGCTGGCGAGATTGTTTTCATGTTACAGTTCCTCTTTAAAGGGGAACTTTAACCCAGGATTGAACTTCATCCCAATCAGTAGCCGATACCCCTATTCCCACAAAAATGTTTTACCCATTCTCAAATGGACCAGGATCATCTGTATAGAGGATAACGGGGCGACATCCCTACCACAGTGTTTGTGAGCCTTGTTGCATTGTGGGAAATAACAGATTTTTCCAACTGCCCAGCAAACAGCATCTCCCGCTGTGCATAGAAGTGTCAGTAACAGATCACCTGGAAGAATTAAAGTGATACATTTCCAGATTCAAAATTTTACAATGGGCAAACTGATTAAATGATTTATAAATAAATATTGTAAAAATAATGTTATTCATTACGTTATTTTTACTCCAGGTATTCATTAGTATTAAATCAGCTTTCGCCAGAGATCTGATCTTATATTGCTCTCTCGCTGAAGTACAAAGCTATGTACGCTCTGCTGGCTGCAGAAGCTATAGATACAATTGTTTATCTCATCAGTTTTATTTTTTACTTCAGGTTTGCTTTCAACTTTTGTGGCTTGTGGTTGTAAATAGTATTTTCATCAAACCTTCAGAATTCTGACGCCAACAATTAACCACTGCTAAATTTACTACACTGGTGTCAGGAATGTCAACTCACTGCTCATACAACTCACAGTACTGCGGTGTAACTGGTCGCGTTAATCTAACTAGCTGCATGCAGGCTCTGTATTAAAGTCTGTGTCTAGTCTCCATTGCATGCATGCATTATGCAGCTGACCACTGTGAACCTAGCCTTATACTTCATCTCAGGCACAAACCGAGCTCCTACCCTTCTAACCATCTTCATATGAATTCATCTCAAACTTAGGCTACAAAGAGGAAGCGGAAAGCTGTGAGCAGTGTTAACTGTAGCAGAAGAGATAAAGAGTAGAGAAACCGAGAGCCCAATATAGTGTAGTATGTTAAGCATAAATGAAGTAAAGGTTATCGTGAGAAAATTATACTCACAAACATGGGTTACCACACAGGCAACCACTGTATAGGCAGGTGAGGAGATTAGACCTGTCCTCACTCAGGGATAAGAAGTCGCTCTCTGTAGATGCGAAAGGGGGTAGATCACCCCTCCACCAGCGGTGGACACGGTATAGCAGTAGGAGAACAGAGGCGCCAGCAGGATAAAAGTGGATAAAAACTTTAAAATTTGCTGGGAGGAAGTGGTGGACTTACCTCCATAAAGCAGACACGAAAGACTGTCTGAATAGTAGTCACATTTATTAATTAGTACCCCAAAACAGTGCAACGCGTTTCGCAGGCCCAGCCCGCTTCATCAGGCAATAAAAATGGGGACAAGACAGAATTTCAGCAATAGCAGGTGTAGCGCCTCAGTCTCAGTGAGGCGCTACACCTGCTATTGCTGAAATTCTGTCTTGTCCCCATTTTTATTGCCTGATGAAGCGGGCTGGGCCTGCGAAACGCGTTGCACTGTTTTGGGGTACTAATTAATAAATGTGACTACTATTCAGACAGTCTTTCGTGTCTGCTTTATGGGAGGTAAGTCCACCACTTCCTCCCAGCAAATTTTAAAGTTTTTATCCACTTTTATCCTGCTGGCGCCTCTGTTCTCCTACTGCTGTAGCAGAAGAGAGACATTTTACTTACAACAAAATGCAACATGGTACAAATTACAAAAACACCAATGCTTTTATGAAGTGTCATTTTATTAGACCAACAAATCTCTGCTGCCTGCAGATCAATATGAGCCCTTAAAATGTCAAATAGAAAACTATAGTGTATTTCCTACTATATAGTTCCTGAATTTAAAAAAAAGTTATTTTCAAATTTACCTCAGAAGAGAAGTGATGTTAAACTGCTGTTTCTTTTCTCTACGGTCCTATTCATTTTTTATATGGCTTGACGTTTCTCCCTCTAGTGGTTACCTGTATGTAAAACTGTGCACAGGATAAGTTCAGAAGTCAGGAAGGAGATGTATTCCCAACTGCTCAGAGATTGGGACAGGAAGGCGTCTCATACTGTTGATGCTTACGGTCAGACACATACATTCATCCAAAGTTTGGCGGGGGTGGTGGCGGTGGGGGTCAGGGGGCATTGGGTAGCAAGTGATTTCTAATTTGGTCCCTGGGTAGGAGAACATATTTTATGGATTTTAAGAGGGACAACAAAGGATGCTTTGCAGTGATGCATTCACACCAATCTGAATACTAGCAAATACCTTATGTTTTAAGAAGGCAAACTTTTATTTTGTAAGAGATATTTTAGAAGACTACATTCCTTTGCACATATACATCACTAGAGGATAGAAATTAGAGATATAAACATGCCTGCTCCCTGCATGTGTAAAGTATACATGACTAAATGAAAAGGTTTTAACACAATACACATTAATAAGATTAGTGTAAATATTTATCAGCTGATCACATTCATGTATGTACCAGACTGGAAAAATAATTTTTTGATGCCTTTAAGCCAACCTGTTATGGGGGCGGGGGAGCAGGTACTAAAGATACTTACCTTAGACACTTAGTTGGAAACCTCTGGATGATTCAGAGGCTTCCTGGATCTTCATTGAACCCATCAATCTACATCAGGGTCCTATTTCATCTCAGTAAAACAAAGCTGATTGTGTACAGCCTTTTTCCTCCATCCATGAGTGTTTCCTTCTATTGGCATGTGTGGATCTTATTCAATCCGGATGTGGTCATTCACGGCAGGAGCACTTCCACTAGAGACCCATTCGACGAGCTTTTATCAAATAGGTATAGACGGACCCAACATGGGGCGATGACCTATAAGTAGTTCCAGGAAGCCTCTCCTGCTACGGATTTAATTATGTCACTTTTTTCACTCCAGCTATGCTTTAATTTTGAGACCCTACCAACACTTCACACACCAACCAGCACATTAGTTACACATAATGGATGGATATGGCCAGGGGAGATTAGTAAGAAACCTGGTCACTGGAAGACGCCTCATCCCAGACACAGATATGCATGTACAGTTACATCCAGCAACAGTAAAGTATGCTTTGCCCAGCATCACCACTGTGATAAGACCCTTGCACTGTGAATACAGGAAACCTGCTACTATTTGTTTTGCCTGGTATCCCGTTATCAGTAACTTCAGTACCATACAGAATACTGACAGAAACTGTGCACACCCCTTTCAAGAATGAGTTATCTTTAGGTGGGAAGGCTCACATACATGCATACATACAGAGACCTCTGTGTAAAAAGCTGCAATTTCTGACAAAAAACAGGATAGAAACCTGAAACTACATACACGCGCTGGTTTGAACTCGACTGCTTCAGCCAAGAATCGTGACTCAAACCAGCGTGTGTACAGCGCACGCATGATCCCAGGCATGCCAAATCATAAGCAATCCCCCGACATCCAACTGCATTGTTCTCCCTTCACCCTGGGAATCCACTCCATTGTGGGCCACTCGGTGCTTCTCCTGAGCAGCCCATTCTCCACATAGCAACAGATGCCTCGCTAGCCTGGAGTCTGATGATGCGTTTGTACATCATTGGCAATACTCTGTTGCCCAATGGATCGAGTACCAATCCAGGCCAACAGAGATCCTCCAAAGACCCCTCCGTGTGTACAGGGCTTAATAATCTATAACAGAAGGAAGCAAATATTCATTTTAAAAAATAACACAATCACCTTGGTTTACTAGAAGTTTTCCAGCAAACCTGGATTCACTTGATTACAAATTGCCCGCTATTAGGTGAGAAAAAGTTTACAGTCCTTACCTGGGTCATATCAGACTGACAATGACCGCAGTACTAACCTACCTTTCAATGTATATTGTTTAGAGTGAAGGATCAATCATGTTCTCTAGTTCCGCTGGCTTTGTAAATCAAGCCTAAAGTACTATTTGATGGGCTGGACATACACTATATAATTTGTCTGCTTGATAGCTTTGCGATCCAATCATTCATTTGGTCCATCACCTTGCACCATTAGATAGTAGACAATATCAAAAAAGCTGCAGCCAATAGCATGTGTGAACAGCAGGTTTCAGAATAAAGTTATGGAAACCCCAATCACATACTGCTCACCCTCAAGCCCACACTCCATGCTCCCAGCATGTATGAGGTGATAAAGAATGGATGTTGGAACAATGCTCAATTCGTAGCACACCCCCACCCCTCCCGCCAACAATCCAGTGTTAGAAAATATTAGGTGCTATGTCTCGGCCACATGCAGGTTATATGACTGAGCTGTCACACACACTGCAATGCATGCTCTCGGTAACTAAGCAATGTCCCAGATGCAGATGTCAAGTGAAAAATACAGACCTATTAATGTTAATGGCGAAAAAACAAGTGAAAAGTTCAAAAGGAAGGCTCTCCCAAGGTTTTTATTAAGAGGTTTCCGTGTTCCTTCTTCCTGCGTCCAGCAGACACTGGAGACAATAGTTCACTTGTTACTCACCGTGCTAGGGTTCTTGATGGAAATACATAGGACAGTATACTGTTAGTAGCAATATTATAATTATTCAGCTTTTATATTTAAAAGCCTTCACTTTCCAGTGCAAGAAAATAAAATCCAGCATGTAGGAGAATTGTTGACCCACTCAGCATTGCTAGTTGGTAATATATTACTCATACACCATACATTGATTATGGGATGACAAGCCCAAAAACCCTATTGTGCCTGTGGCCAGTACTATAAGTTTCTTAATGCATTACCAGCAGCTAAACTAGAACACGTTACACTCAGTGCATCTTGTGATAAATTGAGGCAAAGTCTCAAACATTCAGCTGTTTATGCCAGTTTGTGATATGGTAGTATGCATGATGCCTTGAGGGGGAACAAGAGAATGGGTTGACTATGTAGAACACCCCTCGAGCTGTTCTGACGCCCGTGGAAATTACAAATCGAGTGCAATTAAAATGCAGCTGAATAGCAGTGGTTCAAAGTAGTTAAACCCTCTTCACTAAGGTTAAAAAAAAAAGTTTCTCTATTGCTTTTGCTGGGGAGATTTCACCTGCTCCTGTTAGCTGTGATAACTAGCATAGTACCGGCGGACCCTTACTTACAGTTTATGTTGCGGGGGATTGTTTGTAAGTTGAATTTGTTTGTAAGTTGAGTCCTGTATTAAACGTGGTGAGAGGTGGAAAAATATATCTCTGAAACTTAACTCGAGTCAATTATAAGTAGGGCACTGTATGCAACAGGAAAATGCTCCCTTATGTAAAATGTAAATCGAGACCATCAGTAAAAATCTGGCAGAGCCAACTCTTCACTCCCAAATTCCAAAGTTGTTGTTGGATTTGCGTTTTAAATATGAGTTGATAGGTTTAGATATACCGATACATGAACTCCTTCATGCTTCAATAGTGCAGTAGGTAAATAAAAAACCGTAATGGTTACCTTTTTTTTTTTTGTGCTAATAACACACCTAAACGGAATGATGTTAGCGACACTAAATTAGCAAAGGGTTTAGTAAACTGCTAACACTACTGGAATCATATACAAGTCAAATGAGTTACTGTGTAACGACCTGAGCAGCAAATGTCCTCCACATTAGTCATTGAGATCCAGCCTCGCTTTAACTGCTCAGCAAAATAGCACTCTGTGGAAACTATTTGGTTGGCAGTTGAATTCCTGGCCATATCTTCCTTCAGAAAAGAGACATTTGTAAATCGTTTCATACATCTGCCCATCTATGGCTGGCAGTTCACAGTCCAATGGAATCTCCTATCTGCATGACAGACAATTTTTTTCACTAATTACCGTACTTTAGATCTAGTCAGAAGCTCAATTCTTCACATTTGATTTTAATTTGACCATAAGCCAGATGTACTAGAAGCCCATAGTGGTATAAACAGCAACTTCCTTTCCTGTGTACGGTAGTTTCCTCACATAAGTTCTATTTTCTGATTAGCAGGAAGTGACTGTTCCCTGCTGAGTGTCTGGGAATCTGCAGTGCCTCTCATAATGCTGCAACTATCTATTGCAGTACATCCATGCATTCAAGGTAAGCTGGCCCAACTGAAAGGCAAACAATCTGCCTGACATCTTAATGCTGCTTTTCAGATTTCCCTAGGTAAGCATTTTGCATGTAGTAGTACTGACAACTATTAATTCACTGGCTCCCTTAACAATAATGGACATCCTTTTAATGGCACAGAGTACACTTGGGAAAACACAGCAAAACATGAGCATTTACATATCTCTGTTAATCAAAGTCACAAGTGCCCATACAGAGGTCGTTAATTCCAAAAGCTTTCTTCACAGTGCAATTGCTCCTGAACAGGGTAGACCACTCAGAGACAGAAGCACTCCCTGTAAGGACTCTTTCAGACGTCCGCTTCCAGTTCAGCCTCCTGACTGCCAGTTAACAATGTGTAATTTAATGCAGCTAAATGGCAGTGTTTGTACCCCCACGCAACAGTATAAGTCATGCAGTGCGGTCATCAGTCATTTAAAAAAAAAAACAACACTACAGCTTCGCTCGGATGCAACTCAGTAATGTGGCCGCCTCTCCACCACTCATGCCAAACACTAGCAAGGAACTGGCAGTGAATTTGCGCATATGGGAAAAAAAGGGGGGGGGGGGAAATGCAACCAGAAAATGTGGGCGCTGGTAGTCTATCGTAAATTAATGGTAAACGCTACTGATATTAGACTAAAGCTGCACCCAATCTTACGCCCACACAGAACCCTACCCCTGACTCCTAATCTTGAATGCTCACCCCTCCCTGTGCAAACCCCCGTCCTGCCTCCTAACCTAAAAGAGACTCCGTAACAAAAATTGCATCCTGTTTTTTATCATCCTACAAGTTCAAAAAGCTATTCTAATGTGTTCTGGCTTACTGCAGCACTTTATACTATCACTGTCTCTGTAATAAATCAATGTATCTTTCCCCTGTCAGACTTGTCAGCCTGTGTCTGGAAGGCTGTTTTAGTAACAAATTCTGGGATACGATCCTTTATATTGTGAAGGATCAAAAAACGCAGTCCTTTTGGGGGCAATCCACCTTGCCCATCAACACTTGTTTGTACTTTTAAAAAGGACTATATGTACTATAATGCAATCTCAGAAAGGCAAAAAAAAAAAGTCTCTGAAAAAACTTTATTGACACGTAGAAAAACAGGAAAAATGGTTCTTCAATATCACAATAATAGGTCTTAAAAACATACTAATTGATTTGAAACAAAAAGTGGTTGTGGCTTTGTGGGCATTTAAACTCCAAGGCAACGACACATGTTCGTTTCGGGCTTTTGTATAAAGTTATATGTGTTCTTCGTCAGGCCGTGATGCCCAATTCTGCATAGCTCAACCAGACGAAGAAAGACCAATCAGGCGAGAAGAGCCAAAAAATGGGGGGCGTCTGAACTGACCAGACGCACTGAACCTTCCCAGAGGCTATAATAAAGTGCTGCGAAGCACTTTATTATAGCCTCTGGGAAGGTTCAGTGCGTCTGGTCAGTTCAGACGCCCCCCATTTTTTGGCTCTTCTCGCCTGATTGGTCTTTCTTCGTCTGGTTGAGCTATGCAGAATTGGGCATCACGGCCTGACGAAGGGCACATATAACTTTATACAAAAGCCCGAAACGAACATGTGTCGTTGCCTTGGAGTTTAAATGCCCACAAAGCCACAACCACTTTGTGTTTCAAATCAATTAGTATGTTTTTAAGACCTATTATTGTGATATTGAAGAACCATTTTTCCTGTTTTTCTACATGTGTCAAAGTTTTTTCAGAGACTTTTTTTTGCCTTTCTGAGATTGCATTATAGTACATATAGTCCTTTTTAAAAGTACAAACATGTGTCTGGAAGGCTGCCAAGTTCTTCAGTGTTGTGGTTCTGCTATGAACTCCCCCTTCTAGGCCCCTCTATGTTTTGGTGGCCATTTTGTTTGTTTATAAACAAACTTTTTAAAACTGTTTTTAACCACTTTTAATGCGGCGAGGAGCGGCAAAATTGTGTCAGAGGGTAATAGGAGATGTCCCCTAACGCACTGGTATGTTTACTTTTGTGCGATTTTAACAATACAGATTCTCTTTAACTGTCCCCTGCAAACATGCAGCAAGAAACGATAAATATCAGGCACAGCCACAGACACCCATAGAAAAATCAGTGAAAGGAGGATACTTAGCAGGCGCAGCCACACGCTATGTAGACTGCAGCAACAAATATGGGCACCAAGGCCAAGAGCCCGCTATTTGTGGCAACAGTTTCCATAGCAGGTGGCTCCATCTTTCACCAAAATTTCTATAGGCGCCTTTAGCAGCACCCAAACACATCTCCGGCACCCAGATGTCCTGTTTCCATGAATTCACCTCCTTCAGCCTCCTTTGTGAAAAAGGCCTAACTGCTACAAACTGCGCTTTTCTACTGAAGTGTAGGTGCCAAAAATAGGTCTCGGCAGCAGCATTTTGGTGCACTGGACATGACCTCATACACTGAATGTACTGATAGTAACAATATACCAGATTCAACAATACCAGTTCAGTCCAAATAAAACAGTTATGTTAGTTATGACAGTTCACTGTGAAACAAACCAGCCGAGTCTCTGGACTCTGTGGGAGGTCAATGAGGAGAGCTCTGCCACTTAGGTTCTTAATGGTGAACTAGAACAGCAACGCCATGGCTGTAATAAGTGGGATGACCAAGGCATTAACAGCAAGGAACTACCTTATCACAAGGGCTTTTCAAGTCATTTATACAGACCAATTAAAGGAAACCTTTCTCAAACCCTATGTAGTTCTAATGATAAGCAAAGTCTTTTCCAGTAGAGCTTATGCTGGGTACACACGATACGTTTTTCCGCTCGATTTTCCACCCGATCATTTTTTCCACTCGATTCTGCTCTCAATTCTCTTATCTTCCCCTCGTTTTTCTTATCTGATGATAAGATGCCTGATGCCTCTTTCCAGCTGCTTTCTAACTACTTTATGTGGGTGATGATTGGAAAAAGGGAGGTGTCTGGGCAGTCTCCAGTTCAGCAAGACTGCACGGTCATCTCAACAGGAAGACACAAGACAGTCTTTTTAACATATCTATAGGAAAATGTACAAAAAAATGCATTGTTAACTAATGAAAATTTACTATCAGAGGCATAAAAAGGAAGGGTGAACAAGGACTTTAAACATTTTCTCCAGCCAGCTGCTTGACTCATTTGAGTCTGGAGGTAACAGATGAAACAGATATAATAATGTGTATTTGAACTTCAAACACAAAAGAATGCATGAGTAAAGTTGCTTGTTAGGGCTAACTCAAGAGGAGGAAGGGCCCAACAACTCCAAGGAGCCAAATAGCTAAGGCCTTAATTAATGGGAATGGAGCAGGATCCAAAAATGTTCCTGCTGGCTCCTTGGTCTCAATATTAATGTGTATACTTTTGACAGGAGGTATGAAAAGGTCCATTTAAACTCACTTCACAATGCATAGCGATGTCAAAAACAGAAATGTTATTTTCACAAACCTTTCCAATTCTATTGTAAGAAAGAGAAAAGTAAAAACATATTCAAAAATTAAGTGCAATGGCCGATATAACTGGGGGATGGAGTTGGAAAATATAGAAATCACTTGTGCAAGTCACCACTAGTTTTTGAACAAAAAGTGGAATTTAATTTCAAACGAAGGCCAAGATGAAATAAGCATGGACTGCTATGTTTAACCCTCTTCATATGTAAGCAAGTTACCAGGTTGCCAAGTGATCCACCAGCTTCAATGACATGAAGCAAGTAGGAAAACATCCTCTAGAAATTCTGTGTCAGCTACGGCAAGTAAATTGAAGCCTGTGGATCAGCCTGACATCCAAGGGACAGTTAAAAAAGGGTAGCATGGCAGCCTATAGATCCTTTAGGAAATTATGTTTCAGGAGTTAAAGGGAACCTGAAGCGAGTAAAATTATTTAAAATAAACACAACGTAGACATATTACATACATACCTTGCCGTCAGTTCCTCTCAAATTCAATTCTCACCATTTTCTTCTTACAGTGAACCCTTCCAGTTCTGACAATATACCAGTTGCTGTCAGTTATATATCAGCAGCTGTCAGTTACAGCTGAATGTGCAAGGTAATGTCCATGTTTCCCTATGGCTCAAGTGGGTGATATTACAGTTTAACAATGTGCTGACCAGGAAGCTGTTATGGGGTAATAGCCATTTTTAAAATGGAGGACAGATAATTCCATTGATCGCAGTGGACAAAATGGGACGCAGGAGAGGAGAAAAAGATTGAGGAGTAGACTACACAGGAGGCAAGTATGGCCTGTGTATGGTTATTTTGACTTTTTATTTTCAGTTCAGGTTCTCTTTAACAATGCATGTTCAGTAACACTTAAAAAATATACATTTAAACTTTCAAAGTATGGTATATTTTATAGGGCTGTAAAGAAATAGTTACTTAAAAACTATATGCAGCCTGAATACTGTTCACATACTGTGCAAGAAAATAGACTGAAGTCTGAGCAGTTCATACTTGTTCACGTCTATTGACTTACGCACAACCTACATTTACAAGGTAGGGTGTAGTTGGTAAAGGTATGCATCTCCATTACAAGAAATGCCTATACTGTAAAACAAACCATCATGCCCTTTGCACACAGACAGATTTGCTACCCCATAGCTAGGGTCAAGGTTTTTCTGCTTTGGTGTAGCAAGAGTACATGCTGCACCGACTGAAACAAATGTTAACTGAAATCTTTGAGGACTACGGTAAGGATTAGATTGTGAGCCCCTCTGAGGACAGTTAGTGACAAAACAATATATATTTTGTAAGGGTGCGTACACACGGACTACTGCCACCGACGACGGGTCCGTCAGACCCTCCCACTGGGCGGACGTTCAGCCGACAGTAGCACGTGTGGACGTGCTGTCGGCAAACTGATAAGGCTGTTTCTGAACGATGAGCTCAGCGGATTGTTCAGGAACGGCTTTATCTGTCCGCCAACAGCGTGTACACACGCGCTACTGTCGTCTGAATGTCCGCCCAGCGGGAGGGTCTGCCGGACCCATCGGAGGCGGCAGTAGTGCGTGTGTACGCACTTAAATAAAGCACTGTGGAAGATGACAGAGTAAATAAATACTAAAGAATATTGAGTCTCAGGATTATTCGGCCTCGATAGGGATTGGCCAATGAGAAGTATGCTTTCTGGTTGCGTTAGACTCAAAGTTAAAAATAGGCCTAGCTAAAACAGTACTATAACCCACTCTATTTATATACCATGAACTATGAATTAAATGTTAAAATACAGTAATTTATAAAGACTGGGTTCCACGGCTCCCCCAAGGTTAAAGCGCAGCAAAGCCCAAAAACAGACTGAGAATTTGGCCTTCACCACTGTGAGTACTGCCAGCGATTTGTGCTGATTGGGTAAGTTCTGGATAACTGGGACTCTACTGTATCAGCATAAGGGTGAAATCTGGAAGTCCTTCTTAGATGCTCCCCAAGAAAGCTACTTCCCTTGCTGTCATGCTGATCTTTTTGTTTCAGCACTCTCTGAACAGAACAAAAAACACCGCCTGAAAAGTAAATGTTTAATGCTTTAAATAATGGCGCTGGACAATATATAGCAGCAAGAAAAACTTTTAGGAACTGTATCTCTGGTACATCAGGCATTCCTCTGGTACCTGGTCAACGCTGTACCTCTGGCATATCAGGCTAGTAATTCTGCATTCAGGTACCGGCCACTGCTGTACCTCAGGCATATCAGGCTAGTAATTCTGCATTCAGGTACTGGTCACTGCTGTACCTCAGGCACATCAGGCTGGTAATTCTGCATTCAGGTACTGGTCACTGCTGTACCTCAGGCATATCAGGCTAGTAATTCTGCATTCAGGTACTGGTCACTGCTGTACATCAGGCACATCAGGCTAGTAATTCTGCATTCAGGTACTGGTCACTGTTGTACCTCAGGCACATCAGGCTGGTAATTCTGCATTCAGGTACTGGTCACTGCTGTACCTCAGGCATATCAGGCTAGTAATTCTACATTCAGGTACTGGTCTCTGCTGTACCTCAGGCACATCAGGCCAGTGATTTTGCATTCAAGCACCGTCCACTGCTGTACCTCAGGCATATCAGGCTAGTAATTCTGCATTCAGGTACCATCCACTGCTGTACCTCAGGCATATCAGGCTAGTAATTCTGCATTCAGGTACCATCCACTGCTGTACCTCAGGCATATCAGGCTAGTAATTCTGCATTCAGGTACCATCCACTGCTGTACCTCAGGCATATCAGGCTAGTAATTCTGCATTCAGGTACCAGCCACTGCTGTACCTCAGGCATATCAGGCTAGTAATTCTGCATTCAGGTACTGGTCACTGCTGTACCTCAGGCATATCAGGCTAGTAATTCTTCATTCAGGTACCGGTCTCTGCTGTACCTCAGGCACATCAGGCCAGTGATTTTGCATTCACGTACCATCCACTGCTGATATCAGGCCAGTGATTCTAGCTCAGGCACATCAGGCCAGTGATTTTGTATTTAGTTTTGATGTGTGTCTCTCAACGAGCATCCAAAGAAATGCATTACAGCCCCCGCCGCACATTATGGGGCTTTGACAGATTAAGAAGACATAGGAAAGGAAGCGAATGCCTGGACACACCTGGTTTACCCTCAGCGTCTATCCTGGGGGGGAGACACACCTTTATTGCTCTGCCACACCTTCCCAGTCAGACACCTCTAAGCTTTAAAAGGCAAGTCAACTCCTTTTGTATGTCAATATATATTATTTGTTACTGTGTCAAAAGTTGCTTATCTGCATTGCTTCTCAAATACCATGAAGGAATAGCATAGTATTAGTACTTTTTTTAAATTCCAATTAACAAAAAGCATCAATATCAAAGTCTTTTTTTATAAAAACACGGAATGAAAAGTGTTCTGCTTCCACAGCTACACTGAGCACAATGACTCCTTTCCTGGCCCTGGTGTATTGACAATGCTGTCACATCCTTGCCAAGCCCTACAGCTGTTGTCACAACTGTAAACAACATGCTGTGTAAATCTGGTCAATATAAAAAACGCCCTTCATTGCACCATGCCTTTCATAGGCCTGGTGCACACCAGAGGAGTTTTTCTGAGCGTTTGAGTTTTTAAATCTGCTGCTAATGTTATCCTATATGTCTGTGCACACTGGAGCAATGAGGTTTTGTAAAAAAAAACCCATAACATTATATTGGGAAGAGCTTTTGAAACCTCTAAAAGCTCTTCCCAATATAATGCTATGGGGTTTTTTTACAAAACCTCATTGCTCCAGTGTGCACAGACACATAGGATAACATTAGCAGCAGATTTAAAAACTCAAAACGCTCAGAAAAACTCCTCTGGTGTGCACCAGACCTTACACCTTTTAATCTTTTAGCATGAATAACAAAGCTATTCCTTTGGTTTTGCAAAACTAAGAGTAGCTGAACATTAGAAAATAAGCATTCAGCACACATTCTGAGCAAAAACATGCACATTGTGTGGCTGCTGACAGGTCTGCAAGCTCAAACTCAGGGATCTGCCTAAGGCTGGCCATACACTTGGAAGATTTGTGGTAGATCGGTCAATGATGAATATCTTCCTAAGGCCTCTTTCAGACGGAAGGGTGAACTGCACGCTTGTTGGGCAGTTCAGCCTCCTGGCTGTCACTCATAAGTACCATTCTGGTGCAATTTAAATGAAGCCAAGTGGCAACGGTTTAAACACCACACATGTAAGTCGCTGACATATGGTGGTTACCCGGCATGTCGTGTCTGAGCACGGTTGCAGCCGCTCTCAGATGTGACTCTATGCGCCTGTACTGAGTGCTAACAAGCGCCCGGCAGGAGCAGGGCAGCAGCTGACAGGTGGTGAATTCACTACCTGTCAGCTACCCCTCTGAAAGCGGTCTAATACTGATCACACACTTGTTCTACCACTCTACAGCACTATTCGATATTAGACAAGATTTCAACAGAAACTCTATCTAATGTTTATTCTACAACTGTTAGTTCTTTACAGCATGAAGCACTACAAAGCTATTAAAATCTTGATTATAGGCTGCTGCTGCCTACTTCCACAAATCCTATATGCCTCGATGGGTACCTAAAATGATGTTACCCACAACTGGGGTTAATTGGTAAATACAATTTTTACTAAATGAGTACATGCTACAATAATGTTGAGAAACACTGGTATACAGTACAAACAATACACATGAACAACATAAATGATGCTCTGATAGGAGGAACCACTATAGGTAGCAGATGTGCCCCATATCCCCCTCCCCAACACAGGAAGCCAAATGTGCCCTAGGCTTAGGTTGGCCTCCAGTTCAGGTAGCAGATGAGACTCCTCCTGTATAGGTACCCTGGCATGCACCAGTATTAAGTAGCCTCCACCTCAGTATGGGCAGATAGGTAGCAGGTGTGCCTCTCCCTCCCTCTCTATGCCGAGTTGTGAGCAGGGCATACATTAGGTTACTTACCAGCTCTCAGCTTCCACTGCTGTCGTGTCAGTCTCCATGTGGTCCGCTAGCATGTAATGGCAGTGGGTCACATGACTAACCACCATTATAGTCATGGAGATGCAACGCTGGATGCGCAGCTGAAGGGAGATCGGTGGTGGAAGTTGCGAGCGGATGGGTAACCTCATTTATACTCTGCTTTTTCCACCGAGCCCGAGCAGCGGCTCCGTGCTACTGCACAGGCATGAGCCCTCCTGCACAGCTGCAAGCTTCAGGGGTCCCAATGCTAGAATGGCGAGCGGAAGGGGGATATGGGGGACACTTCTGGGGGATCCAGAGGCTTCCCTCTACTGAGGTAAGTATGCAATTTTTTTTAGTTTTCATTTCAAAACTCATAGGTTTGCTGTAATGTCCAAAAGCAATATTACCAACTGAAGCAGTAATGCCAACAGCAGATTGAGAAAGTGTAAATCTCAACACATCAATGTAGATGAGCAAATTATGCAGGTTCTATCAGAGCTTGTGGAGTTATAGCATTTGTTACAATCTACTTGTTGCCACGGATAAAAATCATTTTGGAAACTTTTGACCCGGAAATAACATGGAATTTGGTTAACATTAGTGCCAACAGTACAGTGGATCACATTACCTGTGACAGGAAGTGTGCCCTCATTTCCCCTCTCCTCTCAGGTGAATGTCCTACAGATGCTCCTAGTGACATGTTTAAAGCCCAATCTACACGATACGATTTTTAGTGCGATTTGATTACGATTCTATTTACGATCCGATTAAATCAGACATGTCCAATCGGGATTCGATTCAATTCGATTTGCCATTTCAAAACAATGGCAAATCGAATTGAATCGAATCCCGATCAGACATGTCGGATTTAATCGGATCGTAAATAGAATCGTAATCGAATCACACAAAGAATCATATCGTGTAGATGGGGCTTAAGGGGTGCCCGGGGTAAACGGGGCCAACCTCTCTCCCCCATCTAAATAGCAGAGGGTTGGCAGCATGACAGGAGTACAGTTATCTGGTACATTTGCAGATTCTCTCCTCTCCTTCACTGCAGCCCATCAGTGTTTAGAAGCATTTGTCTGTAGGCTCCCGATGTCACGTAACATGTATCAGGAGACTACGAAGTGATGCAACAGTGATAGGCATAAGTAAAAAGTAGGAGAGGATCTGGCACTGGACTAAGTAAGGAAATTGTGCTCCACTCCGGCCACTCTGCTATTTAGATGGCCATCGGTGCCTCCCCCTAGATGTTGCTGCCTGAATCAAATTCTTCAGATGGCTTCAGGGGAGAGTCGACCCTGAGGACCCCTTTATAAGACTTCTTGGCATTTGAAGTTACAGACAAAAACATGACAAGCAAGCCTCATTCACAGTGGGACATTGCGGAGCTATGTTATAAAGTCTTATAACACAGCTTACCACGCTGCAATGCTAATCCTATGGGATGTTCACAGTGCTACATTAGCGTCGCATTGTAACGTGTAGCGCTATGGTAACGCACTGCTTGCAGTGCGGTACCTCTAAACGCACACGTTACCAGTTACAGGAAAGCATACTTTTCATTGCCTGTAAGCTTTACTGTACCTACTGTATGGGACGGTAATGTACTATTAATGTGTGTTACCACCTTTTTTTTCTGCACTGCGTTGTAATGCTGCGTTGTGACTTTAACGTTGCATTACAACGCAACGTCCCACTGTGAATGGAGGCCTAAAGGTGAACATACAGGCATCAGGAAGGGTATGCTGTAAAAACAGCACAGGAGATTTGGGCACAGCCGGTGTCACCATAGGCCATAATAGGAATTACGGCTATAGCGGCGCTCAGTGAGTAATTTGGGCGCCGTCAAAGGATGGAGCACACATTACTACAAAAACATTGTAATTAAGCCACTGGAAGCCAAATGACATCATTCCCTGCTATCCATGGCGGCCTAGACAGGTGGGAAAGTATTTAACCCTGCTGGGACTTGTGCAAGAGCAGGGTAAGCCATTTATCAGCTTCACCCTGCACCCAAATCTCCCGGCGGCTGTATAATAGATATGCTCAGGAAGCCTGGCTTTAAACTGACTAAGGAAGAGGGAATGTGCAGGAAGCTTGACATTTTTGAATTTTGGACTGAAGCAACACATTTCTTTAATTTTTTTCCCCCACCAAAACTTTTTTTTTTTAGGCACAATGAAAAAATGAGGTCCTTTTGGATGCATATAAACAACTGCGTGAATGTGGCCTATAAAACTCAGTGTAGGTCAAAAGAAAGAAAGATTCAAACTTGATTCTGTACAGAGGAAATGTATTACTGATAATATGACAGCCCACCAAGTGTCACACAACAGAGATGTGGTTGTACTAACACATGGTGAGGTCTCTGATTATCAATCTCTTTCTATCTAAATCTTTGTGAAATTAATCTCCCAATCTTGCATAGTGGCATGGTGGATACTTCAAGATCTTTTAATCTCAGATTAAAAATCATCCATGAAGCTCAGACCCATCTAAGCCCTTTTTTGGCCTTTTACAACATGTTCTATGATTGTCACATATTCCTTCCTTTTTCATGTTACACACCATATAAAAATATAATCAGTTTCACTCCAAAGAGGCAGGCTGATTTGTCTGATGGAAGTGCAGGCACATCATTCAACGGACGAGGAGATGTTTGACTATTGAAAAAGTTTAAAAATATAGACTATATAGGAAAAATCCTGGACTAACTCAATCATCAGCATCTGACAGACAGGTTCCATTAGGGATACCAAACTGTTTAAAGAAAGCTACTATGTTTTTGTTGTTGCTACATTATATATAAGAGTAGATACTTCACTGGTGAAAGATTGTAGTGATAATGAGCCAAGTCAGTAGAACATGAAAGCACGCACATGTGTCATAGCATATTCTCACACACAGCATTGTTAGTATCCCAACACAGTCTCCTGTCACTCTCCTCTGCCATCCTCAACAGGTTGACATTTAGAACCCATTTTCACTTAAAGGACTACTGAAGTGAGAAGAGAAGAACATGGAGGCTGCCATATTTATTTCCGTTTAAACAACACTACCTGCCAGGCAGCCCTGTTGAGCTATTAGCTGCAGTAGTGTTTGAACACCAGAAACAAGCGTGCAGCTAATCTCGTCAGATCTGACTATGTCAGAAACACCTAATCTGCTTCATGCTTATTCAGGGTCTATGGCTAAAAGTATGAGGGTGAGGGTCAGCAGGACTGCTGCCAGGCAACTGCTATTGCTTAAAAGGAACTAAATATGGCAGCCTCCATACACCTCTGATTTCAGTTGTTCTTTAATACTCCTGTTTTGGGTTCATCACTATTACATAGCAGTTTAAAGATCTGTTAGGCAGTATAAAAACCTAATTGATCTATATCACCATTTTGTGTATTAAAATTTCATAATACCCAAGGATTACCCAATGCTTACACAACAAAATACAGATAAATTACTTAGTGTGAAGTTTGCAGCTATGTAAAATTCAGAATGAAGGCTGCATTTCCCACATTACTGACAAAATGAGTCCAGAAGCCATAATAATTCAGCTGTTACAGACATGACTGCATACATATTACAAATGTTACAGTGATGATTCACCATTACTCTTACACACTGTAACTTTGTTTTGCACAACTTATATCTGTAAATGTTATTAATAGCTAGCTGTTAAATACCACATTGGGCTTTAGAGAAACTTATAGATGGTCCCTCTTGTCATGTGCTGTATATCTTGAAGTTGCTTATTCTTGTTACACCCTCTCACTACCCCATATTCTGGCAGCTGCTACACCCATACCGTCCCTTCACCCGGACCAAGAATATCCTTTATCAATATCAATGTCACACCCAATATAGTTTCAAAATAGGTGTCCCTGTTACACCCTAGAGACATATTCCAGCAGTCATTCCGTTACTGACACTTAATAAGTCTAACTAGCACAAGTGAAAGAAAAGGGGGTTTTTTTGTCTGTGTGTCTGTGTCCAAATCTGAAGTCTGGTAATAAATTAGACGCCTTTAAGTATTCAGTGATGGTCAGTAGCTATAAGATTTAAAAATCAACTTGCCAGTTTTTTGCTCAACAATCACCAGAGGCTGAGCCAGAACTTAGCACAGGACTAATCAGATTCAGAAAGATAATCAGTTGTTATCCTACTGAATCTGATTACCCCCTGCAAAGCTCTGGTTCACCCAAAGTGAATTCCACTTCCTGTTAAAAAGCCCTTGAAGTCAGTGTCTATCTCTAGTAGAAATTATTATCCTTATTTATTTCTCCCCGTTAAATTGCTGTGAAACTTTTTTTTGAAGAGCAGAAGACCAAACTTTTCATATCAATTTCTACTTTTAGAAAGAAGGTATCAATCTAATACTTCTGCAAGAGAAGTGATCTAAACTTTTTACTTGCCAATTGTGGGGGGCGGTGGTTGTTTTTTTTTTATTTTAACTGTACATGAACAAGAATTAAGGGGCATGAACAAGATCTTTGGACAGGGCTAATTGGATTCAGAAAACTAACAATTTTAATAATCTAGCTATCAATTAATAATCAGCCTTCTGAGTCTGATTAGCCCTGTACAATGTTTGAGTTAAGCAACCCCAATCCCAGTTCATATACAGCTAAAAATTCACCTTAGAAAAGATCATCTCTAGTTCCTACCTCAGATATTTATATATACGTAGACAGCAAGGCCAGTTTTGGTTGGAAGCCAACTTAACTGCCAGCATCCTTTCCGCAAGTGATAGGAAGTCCATACAAATACAGGAAGAACACACAAACTGTATGAAGGTTGTCCTTGGCAAAAAAAAAAAAAAAAAAAAAAAAAGAGAGAGAGAACCCAGTATCCTAGCACAGCACTCAATCACATTTTTTTCCAGATTTATTTTATGCTGAAGGAAAAAAAAAACAGGTAACGTTATAGCCGCAGCATATGGTAAACATTAGTAATATCTGTAGTGTGTGAAAGCAGGATTTGCTCCATAGGGGAGCAGTTTCCTCCCTGTCTGGAACTTCTTGGGGTCATTACCACAATGCAGCCCTAATGTGAGACGTGAAAGTCACTTTTTGCTGCTGTCACTGTCCCCCGAGCCTCAGTGTGTGTGTGATCAGGACTATCAGTGAGCAGCCCTTATCTGTGGCCAGCATGTCTCACTGCCTGTCACATCCCAGCCATGCCCCTGTTGTTGTCACCCAGCCAGGCTGTCATGCAGCCCCCTGACCCTGCCCTCCCCCCCGTGTGTGTGTGTCTGCCTGCCCCCGGCCTGAGGTGCCCGGCAGCCTGCCTGCCTGAAGCAGCATCATCATGTGCACAGCAGCCACTACCTTTATATCTCTCCAGCACTCCTTCATACGCTCGCACGAACTCGTTCTCCTGGTTGCGATCCACCGGGAGCTGCCCCGGGATATACCCGGACATGGCGAACTCTTTCACAGCTGTGTGCCCGGTACCCGCCGGTGACTCCGGTGTCTAAGGATCCGACTTCCGGCTCCTGTCTCCGCCCCGCCAGCATAGGAGGACACCCATCCGAGTGATAGGGTGCTGCACTTGGGAATGGGAACATGGGCGGACACACAGCGGCCACTCTGGGAACTACTATCTAACTCAGTGAGGCTAATGGTCCCCATCTAGCGGCAATGGGCGAAATTACAATAGCCAGCATAGACTACAGTGCGAACATATGACCTCAAGTTTCAAGAGAACCTGACGTGTAAAGCCTCATCTACACAGTACGCTTTTCCGACAGATTGGGTCTAGATCTATTAGATAATTTCCAATCGGATTGCGTTAGATTTTGCAATAGATTTTGGGTACTTATCAAAGCAAAATCTATCGCAATATTGATCTGAAACAATTTGGACGTCTACACACGATGCAATTTCTTATTAGATCTATCTAATAGATCCGTCTATCTGATGGAAAATTGTACCGTGCAGATGAGGATTAAGATTTTTTTTTATTTTTTTTTTAGAGGTTGTTTCCTAATTCATTTTACAGATAATAGATTCATTTTACACAGGAGATGTATTTGTATTGCCTATCACAGCTACGAGTGGTTACAAAGAATTGTAGGCAATTTAATGAAATAATGTAGAACACACCATATTATTCAGTATTCCCAATTTTATGTTAATTAACTTGGTTTCAGCATCAGAAACACTTCCTATATCTATATATTGCTGTAAATTGGTATGTAGACTAGTCCTCACAGTGATGTTTAGTGTGGGGTGTTTAGATATGCTTCCAGAGCATTCTGGGAGGTCTGGTGTTGTTTCTAATGACTTCAGAATACTAAGTAAACAAACATTCCTGAGTGATGCACCTTCCTGCTGTCACTACCTGTCATAAATTTCAGAATGTGAATCGGGGTGAGATGATTACCATTACCATTTTACAGTGGACAAACACTGACTGAATACATTATAAATGAATACTGTAAAATACAAGCAATTTTAATCATTAAGTTACATTTAGTAAAGTTACTCTTTTATCATTACAAACGTATTTCTTTTTAGTTCCAAGGTTGAGTCAGAACATCTGATTAGAATTCCTTATCTGGGTCTGTAACTCATGAAGTATGGCTTGTGTACACAGATTTGTGTGTTATTCTGTATTTCTATGCATTATTCTGTTGCATTTTTAAAGTGTGCATTACAACCATGTGGTCATATATTGCATTTGTGGTGTGCTTAGATTGCAGTTAATATTGGGCCAGTCCTATATTTTGCACTTTGGGGATGAGCTGAAAAAATGGACTGAGGGCATTTTCCCCCACAGTGCCAGCATGCGTTCTGTGATGCCAAGCACGGCTATAGGAATTCGAATGCGGGATGCGAAAAAAAAATGCAGCATGTTGTCCGATTTTCCCTTCCCTGCATACGATTCGGATTGCTGCCTACTAATTTCAATAAGTTGTATTTTCCTGTCCAAATTGTATGCAGGGAAACGCTGAAAATTTGCAGCAGTGGAAATGGGTCCTTAAAGTACCCCTGAACCAAAAGGGTTTTTTTCCCCTTCGTTTAATAATGGTTTGCCTGCAGTGCTGTGACTTATCACACAGCACCATTCTCACTTTCCAGTGACCCCTGTAGTCCCCTACACTGCTCAGCCTTTATTTTCGATGGAGCAGAACATCAAATATGGGTGAGGAGGAAGTGGCAGCTCACCTCCTCTCAGCTCGTCGCTAGGAATGCCCCTTTCGCTCCCCGCTTAATGGTTCCGATACATTGTGTCTCGACTTGTGTGTGCTTCGGGATAGTTGTAAATACTTGTGCAGCATAGAACTATTCTGCACAAGTATTTACAACTATCCTGATGTGCACACACCTCACAGCTCTACTGTCACAGCTCTCCTGTCACAGCACCGCAGATCCATCATTAAAAGAAGGAACAAAACCTCTGGGTTCAGGAGTATTAAGTTAATTACCATTGGCAGAACTGGATCTTTACACAGAGCTAAATCACTTTGTAAACCTAGTAATAATTTCCTGACAGGGAATTAATCTATCAAGGTGTCATGTATCAATCATTAACCTTCCAATGTAATCAGTCTATGCAAATCATTCCAAATTCATATGTGCTTCAGTTATACTACCTCTGCGACTACTGAACATAACAGGCTGGAACAAGGAAATTTTCCAACCAAGGTTCCGCCCTCTTGCACAGTAATCCCCAGAGTTACAAGCCATCTGGACGTGTCTGATACAGGAAAAAGGGAGTCTGATTATGGGTATGGATGTAAAAGGAACCCTGTACCATTTTTTCTTGTTTTTCCTTTACCACTTTAAAGGTGCCTATTATTGGTAACATTTTTTTTTTTTTAAGATTCTTTATTCATAAGATAGAAGTATACGATACAGCCAATAAACCAACATAACATTGTACATATTATGAGTAGCTGAACTTTCAAAAACAGGAATATTGGCCAACAAACACAGACCAGGCTATGAGAAGTGCACAACAATTATTATTCTATCAACATAAAGGTCTCGATGCTGTGACAAATGAGAATACTACTTCATATGATGTAACAGACTATTGGCTGGAAAAATGCGACAAGATGTGCTCTTATTTATGCAAGAAAGGATAGTAGAAAGAAAGAAATAGTGAGAGTCCCAGTAGGATTAAACTACCAGGATCATAGTAAGGGGGAAAAAAAGAGGGGGGGGGGGGGTAGAAGGCCAGTAGAAAGATCTCCGCCAGGGCCAGCCCAGCCCCACCTACAACACATTTGTGAGCCAAAATAAAATGTAACCATGTTTTAGGACCCCACACGAAGGGTAAGTAATGAGAGTCATCCAGCATACAACGGTAACATTTTTTCATCAGATATAATCTTTCAATGCAATCTGTATGATCGAATGATACAGAATACTGTGCGGTGTGTGGCTAAAATTGTTGTCTAACGATTCTATGGTCAACTGGTTTAGGAAAATTAAACAGCAATGTTGGATTTTACAATTGAATCGGAAGAGAGAAAATGCCCTAATTGACCTGTTTATGGGAACAACCGATAATTACCTTCTAATTACTTTTGATTGTAAAATTGCATTGAAAGATCGCATCTGATGAAAAAATTGTACCGTCAATTAACTCCATAACTGATACAGAGTCCAAAACAGTGCCGTAGCTAAGAAGCTGTGGGCCCCGATGCAAATTTTACAATGGGGCCCCCTCCCAAGCACTCTATACATAACAATTGATACGGCGCACCAAAACCTGCCAATGGCAACTACAGTGTCAGAGGTGCAATAAGTGGATGGGGAACAGTTTGTTAATGATTAACACTATTCCTCTCATTGGCCGGTGATCGCTGCCGTCTGATAGGCTGAAGCCTATCAGAGGTGGTACAGGACGGATCGCCGTTCTGTACCGCCCATAGAGAGGACAGGAGCGAGGTAAAGAGAGGGAGGGGGGAATAGCGCTGCGGAGGAGGGCTTTGAGGAGCCCCCCCCCCCCCCCGCTACCCTCAAACAGCCCGCGGTGATCAGACCCCTGCAGCAGGACATCCCCATCCCCCTAGTGGGGAAAAAAGGGGGGAAGTCTGGTCGCCCTGGCTGAAATCTGATCTGTGCTGCGGGCTAAAGAGCCCATGCAGCACAGATCATAGGAAAACCACGCGGTCCTCAAGTGGTTAAATAAGTTATTAAGGAAAGGGAGGTGCTGAAGAGGGTGTGGCCAGAAAACAGCAAAAATCTATTAGCCCTTCGCACTCTCGCATGCAAATGTTCAAACAAATGCATTCACAGATTTACTCATCCAGGCACCACTGTTATCCCTACAGCTAAGTTAAAAGCCGGGGTCTTAGTTCACAGAAGAATGCATTCTTATGCTTAGTCACCTATACTGCGCAGAAGTACCCAGGTAAACATAGGTGTCCTAACTCTGGCCCTGTAACATGCATAGTGCAGACATGCAAACATTCATTGCATCAAACCTATCTAGGGATTAGGAGCACACATCCTGACGTCCTCTCCTGGGACAGACAGTGCATCTTACCAATCGCACAAGGGAGCTAACGTAATGTATCCATGCGCACCATGCACATACACCAGCATAAGCTGTGTGCATGCTGACAAAAAACACATACAGGGGAAGGAGGGAGTGTACTGAATTAAAGCCCTACATTTAATACACCAAGCCCACACTTCCCAGCTCCCAACTATGCTCCTATCTCTGGACATTACCAAAGCATTTGACTTAGCCTCATGGTCCTACCTTATGGCCACACTCCAGGCGTGGGGTTTTGACACTAATCTAATAAGATGGATCAAGGCGCTTTATTCATATCCTCTAGCATCAGTGGCCTATAATGGTTTTAAATCTTCCCCCTTCCCCATTTCGCGAGGCACCCGCCAAGGCTGCCCCCTTTCCCCATTATTATTTGCACTTTCGATAGAACCCCTTGCTATACAGATTAGGAATTGCTCAGAGATACACGGTATATCGTTAGGAAGGAAAATGCATAAAGTTGTCCTATTTGCTGACGATCTAATAGTTTGCATCTCACGACCTACCAGATCAAAACTTGCTCTAACTAAGATCCTAAAGCAATATGGTATGTTCTCGGGACTCTGCGTTAACCCAGCAAAATCAAAAGCATTAAATATTTTCCTTCCATCTCAATTGATGCAGGCACTACAAGAAGATGCTTTTGAGTTTGATTGGGATTCTCACATACTGCCGTATCTTGGTATCTACTGTATCTTATTAACTCCTATGATAAGTTCTACCAACATAATTTCCCCTCACTTGCAAAAGAACTAACAGATCTATTGGAGTGCTGGAAGAGGTATTCAATCTCCTGGTTGGGCAGAATTGCGGCCATAAAAATGACCCTTCTTCCTAAGGTATTATATGCTTTCAGGTTACTACCTATTACCCTTCCTTCTTCATTCCTTGAATCCCTTCAACGGAAGATTAATAGCTTCATTTGGGGTGCTCAGAAACCAAGATTTAAAAAACTCTATCTTTATCGTCTGAGGGCAGATGGGGGGATGGGAGTAGTGTTGGGCGAACATCTAGATGTTCGGGTTCGGGCCGAACAGGCCGAACATGGCCGCGATGTTCGGGTGTTCGACCCGAACTCCGAACATAATGGAAGTCAATGGGGACCCGAACTTTTGTGCTTTGTAAAGCCTCCTTACATGCTACATACCCCAAATTTACAGGGTATGTGCACCTTGGGAGTGGGTACAAAAGGAAAAAAAAAATTAGCAAAAAGAGGTTATAGTTTTTGAGAAAATCGATTTTAAAGTTTCAAAGGGAAAACTGTCTTTTAAATGCGGGAAATGTCTGTTTTCTTTGCACAGGTAACATGCTTTTTGTCGGCATGCAGTCATAAATGTAATACATATAAGAGGTTCCAGGAAAAGGGACCGGTAACGCTAACCCAGCAGCAGCACACGTGATGGAACAGGAGGAGGGTGGCGCAGGAGGAGAAGGCCACGCTTTGTGAGACACAACAACCCAGGCCTTGCATGAGGACAAGAAGCGTGCGGATAGCATGCTTTGTACCGCCATGCAGTCATAAATGTAATAAAGATAAGTGGTTCAATAAACAGGGACCACGCGGCAACGCTAACCCAGCAGCAGCAGACGTGATGGAACAGGAGGAGGCGCAGGAGGAGAAGGCCACGCTTTGTGAGACACAACAACCCAGGCCTTGCATGAGGACAAGAAGCGTGCGGATAGCATGCTTTGTACCGCCATGCAGTCATAAATGTAATAAAGATAAGAGGTTCCATAAACAGGGACCGGCAACGCTAACCCAGCAGCAGCAGCAGCACACGTGATGGAACAGGAGCAGGCGCAGGAGGAGAAGGCCATGCTTTTTGAGACACAACAACCCAGGCCTTGCATGAGGACAAAAAGCGTGCGGATATAGCAGCAATGCTTTTTGCCGCCATGCAGTCATAAATGTAATACAGATGAGAGGTTCAATAAACAGGGACCGGAAACGCTACACCATCCCAGATGTTCATTGGTCATGTTACTTGGTTGGGGTCCTGGAGTGTTGCGTAGTCATTTCCAATCCAGGATTGATTCATTTTAATTTGAGTCAGACGGTCTGCATTTTCTGTGGAGAGGCGGATACGCCGATCTGTGACGATGCCTCCGGCAGCACTGAAACAGCGTTCCGACATAACGCTGGCTGCCGGGCAAGCCAGCACCTCTATTGCGTACATTGCCAGTTCGTGCCAGGTGTCTAGCTTCGATACCCAATAGTTGAAGGGTGCAGATGGATTGTTCGACACAGCTACGTCATCTGACATGTAGTCCTTGACCATCTTCTCCAGGCGATCGGTGTTGGAGGTGGATCTGCACGCTTCCTGTTCAGTGGGCTGCTGCTGCATGGGTGTCAGAAAATTTTCCCACTACAAGGACACTGCCGATACCATTCCCTTTTGGGCACTAGCTGCGGCTTGCGTTGTTTGCTGCCCTCCTGGTCGTCCTGGGTTTGCGGAAGTCAGTCTGTCGGCGTACAACTGGCTAGAGGAGGGGGAGGATGTCAATCTCCTCTCTAAAGTCTCCACAAGGGCCTGCTGGTATTCTTCCATTTTGACCTGTCTGACTCTTTCTTCAAGCAGTTTTGGAACATTGTGTTTGTACCGTGGATCCAGAAGGGTATAAACCCAGTAATTGGTGTTGTCCAGAATGCGCACAATGCGTGGGTCGCGTTCAATGCAGTCTAGCATGAATTGAGCCATGTGTGCAAGAGTCCTACCAGAATCCTCATCATCCTCTTGTGAGCGTTGTGATAGTTGTTGTGATGCATCATAGTCGTCACCTTCCTCCTGGTCTGCTTCTGCTGACCATTCGCGCTGAATTGTGGAAGTCCAACGTGCACCGCTCTGGCCCTCGTCAGTGGTGGCATGAAATTCCTGCTCCAACTCCAGCTGTTCCTCCTCCTCTTCTTCGTCATAGCTGCTGGGGCCGGCGTTCCCTGAGGCGGATGGCCTGATGTTGGTACCATCACGCTGATCGTTTTCTCCTTCAGATTCCCCCAGTTGCATCATGACAGCTGTTTCCTTGATTTTCAACATTGACCTCTTCAGTAAACACAGCAGTGGTATGGTAATGCTGACTGAAGAGTTGTCACTGCTCACAAGCAACGTGGATTGCTCAAAATTTTGGAGGACTTGGCAGAGGTCCAACATGTTGGCCCAATCGGATCCACAGAAGCTTGGCAGCTGTCCGGATGCGCCTCGGTACTGCGCCGTCATGTACTGGACCACTGCACTCTTCTGCTCACAAAAGCGTGCTAGCATGTGCAGCGTAGAATTCCAGCGCGTAGGGACATCACACAGCAAGCGATGGTGGGGGAGATTGAAGCGCTCCTGCATCTTGGCGAGTGCCCCCGAAGCAGTACTGGAATTTCTACAATGTTTGGCCACTCGACGCACCTTCAACAGAAGATCGGCCACGCCTGGGTATGTCCTCAGGAACCGCTGAACTACTAGGTTCATCACGTGCGCCAGGCAAGGGATGTGTGTCAGCTTAGCCAACCTTAAAGCGCGAATGAGATTACTCCCATTATCACACACAACCATGCCCGGTTTCAAGTCCAGCGGTGCCAGCCACAAATCCGTCTGTTCCTTTATTCCCTTCCAAATTTCCTCCCCTGTGTGCTGCTTATCCCCAAGGCAGATCAGCTTCAGCAACGCTTGCTGACGCATGCCAACAGCTGTGCTGCACTGCTTCCACGATCCTACTGCTGCTGGGTTAGCGTTTCCGGATGAGGTACAGCTTTGAGATGCGTTGGAGGAGAAGGAGTCAGAGAGGTAGGTGCTGCTATTGTTATCCAGTGGGAGGGACGGCGGTGCAGCTGTTTGCGGCGTGGGCAACACCCGCGCCGTAGCAGGTGAGGAATCGCTGCCAGGCTCCACAAGGTTCACCCAGTGCGCGGTAAGGGAGATGTATCGACCCTGTCCGAACGCACTCGTCTAAGTGTCAGTGGTGAGGTGAACCTTGCAGGCAACGGCATTCTTCAAGCTTCGGGTTATTTTGCTAACCACGTGCTCATGCAACTCAGGCACTGCAGAGCGCGCAAAGTGGTAGCGGCTGGGAACCACGTAACGTGGGATGGCCACTGACATCATGCCCTTGAAGCTGTTTGTCTCCACCACTCGATATGGCAGCATTTCACAGGCCAGAAGCTTGGCTATGCTGGCTGTTACTGCCACGGCCCGGGGGTCATTTGCTGGCAATTTCCTCTTGCGCTCAAACATCTCCGACACAGACAACTGAACCGTAGCGCTGCACACGGAAGGGCTGTTGGTTGTTGTGTTTGATGAACACTGGGAGACCTCAAGAGCACTACTCCGGAAAGTGACAGTGTCAGCGTCGTCTGATGTTTGTGAATGCTGTTACCCACGCAATGGCTGGGCTACTGCTGCTGCTGAGGCGGGTCTGGTGGTGAGTCTGGTGAACCCAAGGGAGGCAGTGTTGCTGGTACCCTGTCCTGCCGCGTTTGCCCACAGAGTGGGATGTTTGGATAGCATGTGGCGGCTCATGCTGGTGGTGGAGAGGTTGTTAATACTTTTCCCCCTGCTCAGGCGGGTCTTGCACACCTTGCAAATCGCCATGGTAACATCCTCAGTGCAGTCTTCAAAGAAAGCCCAGACTTTGGAGCACCTGCCTCCTTGCTGGCGATTTCTGTTTGTTCCTCTTTTGCCTCTCACTTGAACTTCCACGCTTGTGGTGCCTGAAATTGCGCGCCGCCTACCTTGTGGCACAAGGCGAACTCGTGCAGCAGTGGGTTCTTCAACAGACTCATCTGTGCTGCTGCTACGACGGCGATGTTCTCGTTCACAAACAAAATCTGGGTCTCTGTCCACATTGTCCATACCCTCCTCTTCCATCTCCTCAAACTCGTGATATGTCATTGTGGGGGGCCGCCGCCGCCGTGGAGTAGAGCTCCCCAGAACAACCTCTGCGCAGCTCACTCCAACGTCGTCTTCCAGATCTTGTCGGCCGACCTCCTGCAATTGCAACCCCTCCTGCCCAACTTGCTCTGGGATTTGGGTTTCCGAGTCCTCCTCGGACTCGCCTTGTATTTCAGTGCGCGGTGCATTTCCCACAGTTAATGGTTGTGAATCCGGGCACAACATTTCTGGCTGTTCCTCCATTGACCTTTGAAAGGTGGAAGTTTGTTGGGCTGGGAATAGCTCCTGCGAATACCCCATTGTGTCCTGAGGTAATTCATCGGACTGGTTATCTGGCAGTTGTGTGCGTGGTGTCGCTGCCGGTTGTGTCAGCTTTGTGCCCACTGGCTCCTTGTAACTGGCTGAGGACTCGGACCTCGTGCGTGATGTGCTGGTGCTGCTTAACCCACTGCTGGACGCTTGAGAGGTCATCCAAGTAATTATCTGGTGCTGTTCTTTTGGATCTGTGAGGGTTGTTGTCCTGGACAACATGGGCGGTATTGAGTGGGTTTTCTTGGGTGCTCCCCTGTGGCCTGTACGTGAACCGTCAGGGGAAACACCTCTTCCCTTGCCCCTTCCTCTTTCACCGGATTTCTTCCTCATTTCACTTATCCTTACAGTACACGCTGACTGGCAGCAGTACAGTGGCAGTACAGAAATGCTATACAGTACCACTATTCCCAGCAGCGACACAGAGCACAATGCTATACAGTGGCGGGTGAGCGGTGTACCACTATTCCCAGCAGCGACACAGAGCACAATGCTATACAGTGGCAGGTGAGCGGTGTACTACTGTTCCCAGGCCCAGCAGACACAGAGTGGAAGTAAACACAATGCTATATAGTCTGGCTGAGCGGTGTACACAGAGTGGCAGTACACACCATGCTATAAAGTCTGGCTGAGCGGTGTACACAGAGTGGCAGTACACACAATGCTATATAGTCTGGCTGAGCCGTGTACACAGAGTGTCAGTAAACAATGCTATATATAGCGTGGCTGAGCGAGGTACACAGTGGCAGTACACACAATGCTATATAGTCTGGCTGAGCGGTGTACACACAGTGTCAGTAAACAATGGTATATAGTCTGGCTGAGCGGTGTACACAGAGTGTCAGTAAACAATGGTATATAGTCTGGCTGAGCGGTGTACACAGAGTGGCAGTAAACAATGGTATATAGTCTGGCTGAGCGGTGTACACAGAGTGGCAGTACACACAATGCTATATAGTCTGGCTGAGCGGTGTACACAGAGTGGCAGTACACACAATGCTATATAGTCTGGCTGAGCGGTGTACACAGAGTGGCAGTACACACAATGCTATATAGTCTGGCTGAGCGGTGTACACAGAGTGGCAGTACACACAATGCTATATAGTCTGGCTGAGCGGTGTACACAGAGTGGCAGTACACACAATGCTATATAGTCTGGCTGAGTGGTGTACACAGAGTGGCAGTACACACAATGCTATATAGTCTGGCTGAGCCGTGTACACAGAGTGTCAGTAAACAATGCTATATATAGCGTGGCTGAGCGAGGTACACAGTGGCAGTACACACAATGCTATATAGTCAGGCTGAGCCGTGTACACAGAGTGTCAGTAAACAATGGTATATAGTCTGGCTGAGCGGTGTACACAGAGTGTCAGTAAACAATGGTATATAGTCTGGCTGAGCGGTGTACACAGAGTGGCAGTAAACACAATGCTATATATAGCGTGGCTGAGCGAGGTGCACAGTGGCAGTACACACAATGCTATATAGTCAGGCTAAGCCGTGTACACAGAGTGTCAGAAAACACAATGCTATATATAGCGTGGCTGAGCGAGGTGCACAGTGGAAGTACACACAATGCTATATAGTCAGGCTGAGCCGTGTACACAGAGTGTCAGTAAACAATGGTATATAGTCTGGCTGAGCGGTGTACACAGAGTGTCAGTAAACAATGGTATATAGTCTGGCTGAGCGGTGTACACAGAGTGGCAGTAAACACAATGCTATATATAGCGTGGCTGAGCGAGGTGCACAGTGGCAGTACACACAATGCTATATAGTCAGGCTAAGCCGTGTACACAGAGTGTCAGAAAACACAATGCTATATATAGCGTGGCTGAGCGAGGTGCACAGTGGCAGTACACACAATGCTATATAGTCAGGCTGAGCCGTGTACACAGAGTGTCAGTAAACAATGGTATATAGTCTGGCTGAGCAGTGTACACAGAGTGTCAGTAAACAATGGTATATAGTCTGGCTGAGCGGTGAACACAGAGTGGCAGTAAACACAATGCTATATATAGCGTGGCTGAGCGAGGTGCACAGTGGCAGTACACACAATGCTATATAGTCAGGCTAAGCCGTGTACACAGAGTGTCAGAAAACACAATGCTATATATAGCGTGGCTGAGCGAGGTGCACAGTGGCAGTACACACAATGCTATGTAGTCTGGCTGAGCTGTGTACACAGAGTGGCAGCAAACACAATGCTATATATAGCGTGGCTGAGCGAGGTACACAGTGGCAGTACACACAATGCTATATAGTCAGGCTAAGCCGTGTACACAGAGTGTCAAAAAACACAATGCTATATATAGCGTGGCTGAGCGAGGTGCACAGTGGCAGTACACACAATGCTATATAGCCAGGCTAAGCCGTGTACACAGAGTGTCAGAAAACACAATGCTATATATAGCGTGGCTGAGTGAGGTACACAGTGGCAGTAAACAATGCTATATATATAGTGTGGCTGAGCGAGCGGTGTACTACTGTTCCCAGCAGCGACACACAATGACTGGGGGGGACCCTGGCTAGGGTGGCTGGAGAGCGAACTACCCTGCCTGCCTACCCAAAGCTAAACCCACAGACAAATGGCGGAGATATGACGTGGTTCGGGTATTTATTTACCCGAACCACGTGACCGTTCGGCCAATCAGAGCGCGTTCGGGCCCGAACCACGTGACCCGTTCGGCCAATCACAGCGCTAGCCGAACGTTCGGGGAACGTTCGGCCATGCGCTCTTAGTTCGGCCATGTGGCCGAACGGTTTGGCCGAGCACTGTCAGGTGTTCGGCCGAACTCGAACATCACCCGAACAGGGTGATGTTCTGCAGAACCCGAACAGTGGCGAACACTGTTCGCCCAACACTAGATGGGAGTACCTAATATTACTCATTATTATAAAGCAGCCCAATTGACCATCCTGGCGAATTGGCATCTAGAAAGTGATAGGCCTACCTGGGTAGATATGGAGAATCAGCTTATTTTACCTATTAACATTAAAAACCTCCTTTGGCTCACACCAGTACATCGTGCCAGGATTAGTAACCCTATTATAAAGCATTCTCTTCAGGTGTGGGATAGCTGCAAATATTCTGGTCGCTTAATGTCTGCACACAGGCCACTTCTATCCTTCTTGGGCAACCCCTCTTTCCCAGCAGCTTTAAAATCTTCTGCCCCATACCAATGGTGGGTTTCAGCTATACTTCATAGCAGTGCTGTCCAATTGGCGGCCCGCGGGCCGCATCCGGCCCGCCAGGCCTTCTGCTGCGCCCCCCCTGCTGTGGCAGTGTTAGCCCCCGAGTCCCCAGAGCTGAGGGGACTTTTTTTAAAAAAATCTTTTCCCCCATCCCTCGGCTGCTATAATGTAAATTTACAGCCCCCCCTCCGCTCGTTCCCCCGATGCTGCTGCCGCCGCCTCACCTCAGATCGGCGGCGGGCAGGAGATAAGAACCAGCCACACCGGCGCATGGCAGCCGCACGGGGGACTTTAAATGCTGGACGTGACCGATGATGTCATTTAAATTCACCGCGCGGCTGCCATGCGCTGGTCTGGATGGTTGCTAGCTCCTGCCCGGTCCGATCTGAGAGGTGAGGCGGCGGCAGCACGGGGGAAACGGGGAACGAGGTGAGGGGAGCGAAGCAGAGCAGAGAGGGGCTGTAAATATTACATTGTAGCAGCCAATCTGACTGCATTTTGTGGGTGAATCTGCAGCCGATCTGACTGCATTTTGTGGGCGAATCTGCAGCCGATCTGGCTTCATTTTGTGGGTGAATCTGCAGCCGATCTGACTGCATTTTGTGGGCGAATCTGCAGCCGATCTGACTGCATTTTGTGGGCGAATCTGCAGCCAATCTGACTGCATTTTGTGGGCAAATCTGCGGCCAATCTGACTGCATTTTGTGGGCGAATCTGCGGCCAATCTGAATGCATCTTGTGGGAAAACCTGCGGCCAATCTGACTGCATTTTGTGGGCAAATCTGCGGCCAATCTGACAGCATTTGGCCAATCTGACTGCATTATGTGGGCAAATCTGTGGCCAATCTGACTGCATTTTGCGGGCAAATCTGTGGCCAATCTGACTGCATTTTGTGGGCAAATCTGAGGCCAATCTGACTGCATTTTGCGGGCAAATCTGACTGCATTATGTGGGCAAATCTGAGGCCAATCTGACTGCATTTTGTGGGAAAATCTGAGGCCAATCTGACTGTATTATGTGGGCAAATCTGAGGCCAATCTGACTGCATTTTGTGGGCAACTCTGCGGCCAATCTAACTGCATTTTGTGGGCCACTCTGCTGCCAATCTGACTGCATTTTGTGTGCAAATCTGCGGCCAATCTGACTGCATTTTGTGAGCAAATCTGCGGCCAATCTGACTGCATTTTGTGGGCAAATCTGCGGCCAATCTGATTGCATTTTGTGTATAAATCTGCGGCCAATCTGGTTGTACTTTGTGGGGAATCTGATATCACTCGAATCACGTTTTGTGGAGAAATCTTCTGCTAGATTCTAGGGGGGAGTCCGGAGGTCTGCCGGCCCTCCACCATGTGGTCTGGAAAAAAAATGGCCCTCCATGCCCGTGAAGCACTGCTTCATAGAATCCAAGATTTTGTTACCAGTACAGGCATCAAGTCTCTTGATCACTTACGTGACAAATCCGCACTTCCTTCCTCTGAGCTGTTCCGATATATGTAAATATCCCACTTTGTAAAACAACACATTACGCATGCAGAATCCCCAATGAGAAGGATCTTTTTTGAAAACATTTGTGACACCAATCCCCATTCCCCTGGGGTAATTTCATTTATTTATAGGGAACTAACTCTTACCCACTCCCAAAGCAAACCTGATTACATACTTAAATGGGAAAAAGAATTGGGCTTGCAAGTAGACTATACTGACATGTGTGATATCTGGGAAAACATCCCTAAAACATCAATAAATGCTGACCTTGTCGAGATAAACTATAAACTTCTATTTAGATGGTACTTAGTTCCTCAGAGGGTGGCCAAGTATAATAGGAAATGCTCGGGAAACTGCTTCAGAGGATGTAAAATGACAGGCTCTTTTGCTCATATACGGTGGAACTGTATAAAAGTACGTAAACTGTGGATCAGGGTATGTACCTGGGCGTCATCTCTGATCAATGCCCCAGTTTCGCGAAATTCCCTCCATATTAGGCTGTCCCTACCAAAACCCATCTTCTACTCAAAATACCCTCATTAATTATATCTTTACTGTAACTAAAATTAAAATAGCTGCAGCCTGGAACACTCAATCCCTATCATTTGAGGCTGTCAAAAACAGACTTGGCAATATATTGTTCTTTGAGAAGTTGAGGGCTCGTATGAATGACAATATGAAAAAGTATCCAAAAAATCTGGGACCCGTTAATAGCCTATTTATTAAGCCCTGAACAAATAACAATGGCACGCAATCAATGATCTTCATATGGTTGTTCCTCATAGGCACACACATAACCTGTGCAAAGAGGATTAGCTTAGACACCCCTCGTCTCTGGATCCTCTAAAACAGGACTTTTCAATCTTTTCACTAATTGTACCACTTTTATCACCTGAAAATTTAGAAGTACCACCCGTGGGCCTGCGCAGTAGAGCGGACCCGATCAGGCTCGGCTGTTTCCACCAAAATCAAAGCGGAGAGCTGCTACTGCGTATGCGGGTATGCTGACAAGGAGATCTTTGGGTGTCCTATCACTGGATCCCCTCTACTGTGGAGGAAGGTGGAAGCCTCTTTAGCCCCCGAGGTCCTCACTGTGCTGCCCTGCAGAATAGTTCAGACCTCAGATCAGCAGTAACCCGACTGTCACTGTGCAGCGATTGCTTGGCTGTCTCTTCACCACTGATCTGAGGTCTGAAGTATGCCGCAGGGCAGCACAGCAGGGAGCGAACAAGGGGAGCTGAACTTTGTGGAGGCAAGATGGGATGACAAGTGGTAGACAAATCTGGTGTGTACCACCTGGCCAACAGCAAAGTACCACTGGTGGTACGCGTACCACAGGTTGAAAAGCCCTGCTCTAAAACAGTGGTTCCCAACCTTTTATAAGGTTTCGCCCCTTAGGGGAAGACGACTCACCCCTGTCGCCCCCCTTCTCTTAGTACGGTATACCCTTACGCCAGGTGGTGGTGCCAGTGGAGGGGGTAGCGCTGTGACCTTGCCAGCTAAAAATAGCCGGTGACTCAACTACTTTGCGCCAATTCCCTTACCGGTGTAATGTCAGCTATTACAGCCACGCAAGTTGTGCAGCCCCGCATGCGCAGTAGGAGCCTGCGTCCCATTAAATTGTGCAGCCACGTAAAACGTCCTAAATATCTCCGCTTCCGCACCACGTACACTCCAAAAATGTTCAGGGGAGGGAGGGGACCCCCAGATCTAGCTCTGTGCCGAATTGCTGCCCCGAGCCCCGCTGGTTCCTGAGACTGATTGCAGCAAACCTATCTCGGGAACTAGCAGGGCTCGGGGGCTGCAATTCGACACAGAGCTAGATCTGGGGGTCCCCTCCCTCCCCTGAAAATTTCGGGAGTGTACGTGGTGCGGAAGCGGAGATATTTCAGGTAAATAATATCTAACTTCCCACTGAGCATGCGCGATACTCAGTGAGGAAGGCTGCTTCTGGGCTGCAATATCTGACATTACACCGGCGCGTGACCAACGAGCCCTGAGGAATTACGCAACTCTATCATGCACACTTGCATATTTTATACAGATCATATTTTTTGCCCATAATTTTCTTAAAAACGAGTGACACTGCGACACTTTATTTTTTCTGCAATTTCATACTGATCGCCCCCCCTGTCGCCCCCCACAAATTTACCGCCCCCCTTAGAACCCAAATCGCCCACCTAGGGGCGATCGCCCCCAGGTTGGGAACCACTGCTCTAAAACTTTCCTAAATTTCTCTTCCCTTTTTTCTGAACCCTTGCCCATTTATACCTTCAAATCTTACTTTGAACTTTCCTTTATCTTCCAAATCTCTTCTTCCTTAATCTAGATAACTTTGATGATCTACAGACACAAGATCTTTATACTAAAATAGTACGATGATTATTGAATCACAGCACATCCCTTTTTCCTTTTTTACCTTTTGCATTCACCACTGCAGTTAGTACCTAATTAAAACAAACTACGCTCACGCTCACGCTAGTTAGTAAGCAAAAGCCTGACCTCGCTAGAGGACAGGTTTCATAGCTAAAGGTACTGGACAAAATTATGTAGGTCTGTCTTCATCCGACCCTGTTAGGGTTAGTGACGGATGTTAGACTTCCTTTATGATAGCGTTCTGGAAAATTTCCTGACTATATTTTAAATATTAGGAATTCTTGGTTGATCTTTCAGTAGCCGCAAGTTGACAATGCCATAATATTGGGACTTCCTCCTCCCTCTTTTTCCAAAAGGTTAGAAAGTAATGGTTGACGATGTATATTAATGTGAAGTGTACTGTACAACTGTTTGAGTCTAAATATGTTCATTATGATATGACTGTATAATACTTGTTTGTTACTGTAAACGCAAAGTTATGATGGAAAACTGTTCCTCCGTCTTTATAAAAAATCCTTCAATAAAAATTATTGAAACAAAGAAAAAAAAACCCTAGCCACAGGGGTCAGTAACAAGAAAAAAACACATATATCCAGGCACATCGCCTCTAGTTAGGACATTAAATAAGTTATTAAGGAAAGGGAGGTGCTGAAGGGGGTGTGGCCAGAAAACAGCAAAAATCTATTAACCCTTCACACTCTCGCATGCAAATGTTCAAACAAATGCATTCACAGATTCACTCATCCAGGCACCACTGTTATCCCTACAGCTAAGTTAAAAGCCGGGGTCTTAGTTCACAGAAGAATGCATTCTTATGCTTAGTCACCTACACTGCGTAGAAGTACCCAGGTAAACATAGGTGTCCTAACTCTGGCCCTGTAACATGCATAGTGTAGACATGCAAACATTCATTGCATCAAAACTATCTAGGGATTAGGAGCACACATCCTGACGTCCTCTCCTGGAACAGATAGTGCATCTTACCAATCGCACAAGGGAGCTAACGTAATGTATCCATGATGCGCACCATGCACATACACCAGCATAAGCTGTGTGCATGCTGACAAACACATACAGGAGAAGGAGGGAGTGCACTGAATTAAAACCCTAGCCACAGGGGTCAGTAACGAGAAAAAAACACATATATCCAGGCACATCGCCTCTAGTTAGGACATTAAATAAGTTATTAAGGAAAGGGAGGTGCTGAAGGGGGTGTGGCCAGAAAACAGCAAAAATCTATTAACCCTTTCGCACTCTCGCATGCAAATGTTCAAACAAATGCATTCACAGATTCACTCATGTAGGCACCACTTTTTTTCTCTTTTTTTCTTGTTTTTTTCTTGTTACTGACCCTTGTGGCTAGGGTTTTAATTCAGTGCACTCCCTCCTTCCTCTGTATGTGTTTTTTTTTTGTCAGCCTCCACACAGCTTATGCTGGTGTATGTGCATGGTGCGCATGGATACATTACGCATGGCTGACTGACTACTCTCTAGTTCAGTGATCAATACAAACAAGTAAGGTAGTAAAATCACAGCTCATATGAAACCTCAATCATTTCAAATTTACTGTTGTTTACCCACAATGTTGGGCAATGTAAGTACAGTAGATAGCTGTTCTCACTAAATGACAAGGATCTTTGTGTGCCTCATTTGCTTTATACCCTAATATGGTCTGGACACACGTGAGTTAATATGCAATGTCTAAATACCACTTAACAAGTCTTTTGCTGCTTCTGTTTACATTCCTTTTATGAATCTAGAATCAGTCAATAGATCTTATCAAAAGCCTCCCAGGGCAGGAAAGTGATGTAACGGTAGCAACCAATCCAGTTCAGCTACATTAGACTCATTCTCATGGGGGCCAGACATGTCTGATAGAGTCTGATAAATGACAAGCATGCTTTTTTGTGTATGTACATGCAGGGGCGTAGCAATAGGGGGTGCAGAGGTAGCGACCGCATCGGGGCCCTTGGGCCAGAGGGGCCCCGAAGGGCCCTCCCTTAACTACAGAATTAGCTCTCTATTGGTCCTATGCACATAATAATGACTTCTGTAGATACTTTGAATAGTGGTAATCATTAACAAACTGTTCCCCATCCCCTTCTTGCACCTCTGACACTGTAGTTGCCATTGGCAGATTTTGGTGCGCCGTATAAATTGTTATGTATAGAGTGCTTGGGGGGCCCCATTGTAAAACTTGCATCGGGGCCCACAGCTCCTTAGCTACGCCACTGTGTACATGTTTACCTGTAATAAACTGTGAATTGGGTTCAAAATGTTTTTTCAAAGCTTATACTTCTCTTTGGCATTATTCTATGAGGTAGTTCAAAGAGTAATAACCCATTTATCTTTACTGTAGTCATATTAGGAAAAATATAAAAACATATTTGATGTCATGGATTACTGTACTTTGCACACAATGGGCTTGATTCACTAACCGGCGCAAAGTGTTAGCGCCGGAGTAAAAAAGAGTTTTCCGGCGCTAAGCCGGTTACTGTGCCCTATTTCTGGTTAGTGTGCCTTATATGAGTTAGTGTGCCTTATCTGAGGTTAGTGTGCCTTATATGAGTTAGTGTGCCTTATCTGAGGTTAGTGTGCCTTATCTGAGTTAGTGTGCCTTATCTGAACTTAGTGCCCCTTAAGTAGCTTTGTGCACAGTAAAAGATGCACAAAGCTACATCGCACTCTGCACCGTGCACAGCAACCTTAAGGTCGCATCATGTACAGTATAGCGGGTGCGATGTGATCGTCGGGGCCAGATTTGTACTCTTTACCGCCCAAGGCCACTGTCACCAGCCGCCCCCCTTCAGTATAGGTAGCCAGGTGACCCCTCCCCCTTTACCTCTAGTATAGGTAGCCTGATGACCCCTCCCCCTCAAGTATAGGTAGCTAGATGACTCCATTAATCCCTCCCCTCCCCCCACTCCCACCTTTCAGTATACGTAGCCAGCTCACCTCCACACGGTAGTAGCCAACAGTGTCACCTCCAGTGTCGTCTCCATTGCAGAAGCTTCCTCTTCCCCTCCGTCTCCATCAGCCACTGCTGTATATCTGTCCTTCCAACCAGCATCTCTCACTTGTGACTTGCCAGCATGTTACCAGCGGACAAGCAGAGATGTGAATGACTAGCGGTCGCTATTCCACATCCTCCGCTTGTAATTCTGCAATACTGCCCAAGTCCATTGCCGCAGACCACTATGCCAACGTGCACAGAGAGCAAAGTGGCTGCAGCAGAGTACCGCGGTCAGGTGCTCGCCTGATCTCCCTGCACTGTAGCATTTGCAATCTTGCAAATGCTGCGCCAGTTTAGCCTGCTGCTTTGGTGCCCTTGCTCCTGTGGTGCCCTAGGCCATGGCTTAGGTGGCCTTGCCCTAAATCTGGCCCTGGTGATCGTCGCAGTGCGCGATCGGTGCAGTGCGCGATGTAGCTTTGTGCATCTTTTAGTGTTCACAATGCTACTTAAGGGGCATTAAGTTCAGATAAGGCACACTAACTCAGATAAGGCACACTAACCTCAGACAAGGCACACTAACCTAAGATAAGGCTTAGCGCGGCGGTTAGAGAATCAAGCCCAATGTCTGAACTTTTTTAGGCAATAGATGTATTTTTATAAAATATTTGTTTCATTGTGTTTCTCATAAATCAAGAACATCTAAACTCCCTGGCGGCGTAGGGAGATGTATTTTGGGGTCTGGCAACCACCGGAGCCCCGAATTACCATTATGCGGGATGCGCAGCATAGCACTTCTGCTATGACGGCGCGGAATGCCGAGCGCCGAAATAGCCTGCTTCGTTATGTCTCCACACTGGACCGGCTCCTTTCTGCTCTCTCCTGTACATTTCCCACTACCAGTGTCGGTCAATAAGGATGCTCATTATAGGAGGTCTTTTAGAAGGTGAGGAGAAAGGCACAGGAGAAGGGCAGCAATATGTGCAGAAACATAAGGGGAGAGGAAGTGCCCTGAACAGCTCTATTCAAAATGCCAGCTCACGTACGCTTTCTACTGAGCCAGTGCGTCCATAGGGAACACTGGGCAATTTCCCAGGGTCCCAGAGTCAACTGCTGTAATAGCATGCCGCTGGATCACTGAGAAAAGGTACTCCTGTGAGGATGAAGATGGGTCCACAAGGACTGGTGGAGGAGTGTGCTGACTGGACAGGAGAGTCGCTACGCTACAGAAAGCTCTGCAGGGGCACAGGAGACCATAATTCAGTTGGGGGGATACTTGGGGAGGCCCAGCAGCATGCTTGGGGCCCCTGAGGAGGAGGAACAGTCAGAAACAAAGGGGCCCTCTAATGCTGCTTATGGTAATGGTCAGAGGGGTCCCCATGTCATTTATACCCAGAGCCCATCATAGTTAGAACCGACCCCGGCTCTGTAGCCACTGCGCTTATCTTCCAAGTCCTCCCTCCTCCGGGTTCAAGCTTCCTGTCAGCATCTCATTCTCCTGTGTTTTCTGCACATGTGCGCAGGAAGGCTAGAGTAGTACATAAGGGAAATGGAGACCAGAACCTCTGGACAAACTGGGCCTATTTGACCAAAAGCAGTCAGCCACCTTAGCTGCTGTGTAGATAAGTCCTGCTCATGGACACAGCAATGGGAAGCAAAATAGCACCACAGTATGCAAACCCATTTATGAATGACCAAGAGGTCATCCATAAACACTACTCAGCATAAACCACATGTTTATTTTGTTTATGATATTTGCTACAATGGTGACATTTTTCTGTTTCAGTATTTTTTTTATTAGTTTTTGAAATTTTGCAAACACAAGAAGAAAGCAGTAGTATCAAAAATAGGTTGGCTTTCATTGGTAAATATGAGCAATCACATTCAAGCAGAATAATGTCAAGAATAGTATTAAGTCTGTTTAAAAGATACAACATTTTCATCATGAGGGGGCTGTGAGCTCTCTATCTACAGAACAATGATCATGTGTGAAGCATGGCCTAGATCTCCCTTGGAAGGTGCAAGTGAGGAGAGAGAACACAGAGACCAACATGTAGACAAGAGTGAAGAATAGGAAAGAAAAGTTTCTCGGTCATCCGAGCCCAGCCTACAAGTAGTTCCCAGAAACACCCACACCCATTCAGGACATTTTTATTATATGGAAATAAAGGGAGGATTATTTTTTTAAAGAAAAAGTATTCACTATTCAACCCTTTCCATCCATCCACCCATCAATAATGGCTGGCAACTAGCATACATTAAGTGATGTAGAAGATGAAACCCGCTCAGCCTGCATAGTAACTGCCCCACAGTGCAGGATCCTGTAGTCCACTAGCCAGGCACAACAAGAATTATAGAATAATTCATAGGCACACAAGTAAGCCAGCTAACATTTTTTCTGGCAACAGGTAAGCACATAGCTATGCCTAAGGGCTTACCTTTTGCTAGAAACATGTTGGCTGTCTTACCTGTGTACTTACAGATTACTCAATAAATGCTGCTTCTTTTCTACCTGTTGTAGCGTCGTTTAACCTGCCCACATCAGTGTACAGAATGCCCACTGACAGATGCAGCTAGCTCCACAATACCAGCTCAGGTGTCAACACCAGCACACTACTACAGCTATCATACACCGCTGAGCCACCACCCTATATGTTGTGACTTGGAAAACGGGATTAAGCACCTCAGAGACCCGGCAGAATCTTTCCAGCAAAAAGCCTACAGGATCAGAGGGGCAAGATTCCTGCAATACAAAGCTAAAAAAACAAAAACACCTTTACCACTGGTAGTCACCTACTGTCCAGGTATGCAAGGTATAAGTAAAATACTCAAGAAACTACAACCCATAACAGAGAACAATATGTTAAATGTAATCTTTCCATAGCCTACAACTCTGGCCTGGAGAAAACATCATACACAAACTGGTGGTGCCAATATTATCAACGGAACTAAACCTTGCCAAAGCAAACAGTGAAAACTGTGCAATTGTATTGTACAGTCATCTAGTGCTACACTATATATACATGTCACCTCTGGAGAATGTATGCATCTTAGGCTCTGTTCCCACTAGAGAATGGACATTTTTTGTCCATTCTCTGCTCATTGCTAACCGGACAATGAACTGTTCCTATATTATACACATGAGCCTTTAATACTCTTCACACTTCGATGGATCAGTGGGATCCGTTGCATTAAGCAGACCACACTTCTGTGCAGTCAGCAATAATCCTGGGCAAGTGGGTGCATCAGCATCTGCCCCGGGCTACTCAAATCGCCACTGCTCGGTCCCTGTATACAGGGAAGAAGCATGGGGATGCCCATGGGGCTGCAAAAGACCAATGAGAATCCTAAGCAACAGTGGGAATTCTCATTGGTTCATGGTGAACCAATAAAAATTCTCCCTGTTCCAAAGGAGAATTGGCCTAATGCAGCTTATGGAGAGCCCCATGCTTCTGCTTCTGGGGTGATTTCAGAGAGGGGTCGAGCGGTAGTGAGACAGGTGAGCGGCGATTTCTTCAGACAGCGGACTGATGTGGAGCAGATGCAAAATGGATGGAGTGCATCCATTTAGAGTGTCCATTTTGCATTCGCTCTATTGGGAACACAGACTTACAGAGCCACCAAGGAAGACCAAGACAAATTGAATGCAGATCCCTAAAACAAAAGCCCCATATTTCTTCATATTTTGGGGGGTTAGAATTCAACTGGTGAACATTTTACAGCAAATAGAAAATGCTGGTTAAATTTTGTCATTACTACTAGATATTTACTACTCTTTAGAAATCTAATTTATATTGATGGAAAGCTTTCATTGTCACTATGCCCCACATCAGTGTGATGCACCTTTCTTTCCTGAGTTAGATGGTGTTGAACAAGGGGCGTCCACTGCACCTGGCTGCAAGCAGCACTACCCTGATAACTCGAGATTCCAGCCTGAAGCCCAGCGCCTGAAGCAAGCAATGTCCACAAACCAAGTGGATATAGAGTTAGAATGAAAAGATGTCCAAAGCAAAGTGAGGACCAAACTTATAGCGCAGCAAGTGAAGTTAGCAGGCAAGGGGACAATGATTCCAGTAAAGTGGGAAATGAAAAAGGAGTGGACCCCCTTCATTCAACAACCCCTAACTCAGGAATGATGCATCGCACCAACGCAATGCATAGTGCACATGAAAACCTTATCAACGATATGTAGATCTCCGAAGGAAAGTGAACATCTTTTAAACAGGGGGCAGTCAAATTCAATAGACGGTATAATACGTAAGTACCGTGTGTGTGTCTGACGTGTGCGTGTGCGTGTGTGTGTGTGTGTGTGAGATGCGTGTGTGTTTTATCAGTATAACGCACAGATACAGAACTACATATGTAACTCCCTATAAACCATGCAGCAGCTGCAGCACCTGATTACTTTTAAGAGGTCACACAGTTTTTACCTAATTATCATGAGCCTCAATGCTGGTGATACACGGAATGGTTCTGAGCGATGCCAAGGCGTGAGTCACATCCAGAACTATAGCTAGAATAAAGCCACACCAAGAGCTCTTATGTTGACTATATGGATGTCATTGATCATAAATGTCAGCTATTGAGCCTTCAGCAAACAAAGAAGGCTACCACATAAATTGTATTATCCATAACCAGAAAAGATAATGTACATGCTGTTTTACAGACATCACTCATGCAAAGAATGTAAAGGTCAAAGTCTTCAACCATCTGAAGATTTAAAGCTGAACCAAAGGCAAATAAAACAAAAACACAATTTAATTCTGTTATGAATTCAGTAAAGACAGATTAAATGCATATTAAATACAGCAAGCATAAAGTACCTATATCTGTCTCTATACGCTTTATACTGCTGTAAAGGAGCTTGTACCCTTTAGATGACCATACTAATTGTTTAGTTCCCATCATCCATCTACTCTACTGCACCCATCATCCTTCTGCTCTTTATAGTTATTAGTACGTGTATTAGCTTTTTTTATGACTTCCCTTCCTCACATTCTCCACAAGCACCTATGCATACTAGGTGGCACCTGGATTCACGTGCACTTTGCATTGGGATGATAGTAAGCACTCAAGGATGCAGGAAAGGCCAAGAGCAGAAACCAGAAGCAGCTTCCACACTGCACTACAAGAGCCTGATTCACAAAACTTGCCATAATCACTTTTTAAACCATTTTGAGCACTCAAAAAGCAAGGATTAGTAAAATGTAGGCAAATAGGAGACTGGGCACAAGGGAGGAGTTCTCTAGAGAACTAACACCCTTTGAGAGACTATGCATGGAAGAGGGAAATAGCAAAGGCTCCCTGTCCAAAATATACAATATGTTGAACGTTGATCAAGATCTAACGGGGAGTTGGAAGATTAAATGGCAGAGAGATCTACAAAGAGAACTTACGGAGATTGAATGGAAAAATGTGCTATATCTTAGGCACAGGAGCTCAGTCTCCACCAGAATCCAGGAAGCAGGAGTAAAATTGGTGAGTAGGTGGCAGGGCCGGCCCTAGACTATTTGCCGCCTGAGGCAAAAAAAAATCTCCGCCGCCACCCCCCCCCCCCCGGGGGGCGCGCTCTGGGGGGCCGCCGAGCTGGAGGGGTAGCTGGCAGGACGGGGGTATTGGGCCTAGCGGCGGGGAGGGGGTCGTACCCCCCCTCCCTCGCCTGGGTCCCCCGTGCTCCGCTCCCCTCCAGCCTTAAATACAAGCAGCCGCTATGTGTAAGAGGCACGGGCGGGTAGGACTCACCTCTTCCTTGTTCCGTGGAGCGCACGCTTGGAACGAGGAAGAGGTGAGTCCTACCCCTCCAGCTCGGCGGCCGGCTTCCCGCACCCACGGACGGGAGGGTGCCGCCCCTGGAATTTTGCCGCCTGAGGCAAAAGTTTCACCCTGCCTCATGAGCGGGCCAGCCCTGGTAGGTGGTATTACACCCCCACTACAGTAGGAAAGATGTTTGTGGGTGCTGATGTGGGATGCTGGAGATGCAGTAAGGAAAGAGGAACGTTGATACATATATTTTGGGGCTGTGAAAACATTAAGAATTATTGGAGGGAAATAAGGAGATACATCGGAGAGATAGTGGGATGGGAACCCCCGGATGAGCCGGGATTTTTTCTCCTACACGTCAATTCAATGGGGCTAAAGAAATATATGAAATCAGGAATAAATCATTTAGTTAATGCAGCAAGAATATTAATACCAAGATGGTGGAAGACACGACCCACACCCCAACAGTGGGGGAATGATTAAGAGAGGTAACCCACATATTTAATATGGAACAACTGGTTCAGAAGAAAAGAGGGAGTAATGAGCAGGTACAACAAACCTGGGGGAAGTGGGAAGAATTTACAAGATCTGAGGAGTATAGAAACATTATAAGCACTCATGAGTAAGAGGAATAGAGGGGCACTCTTAAAGGGACTCCGAGCAGTGCAGAAACTATGGAAAGATGCATATCATTTTAAAGCTCTCTTTCTCCTCTTTCCAATGATATATAAACCGCCGCCCTACGCATTTTAGTTTTCGCTATTTTCGCGATTGAAATTGCCGCGGCCGCGATTTAAATCGCGAAAATAGAGAAAACTAAAAGGCGCAGGGAGACGATTTAGGTGTCACCAGAAAGAGGAGAAAGAGAGCTTTAAAATGATATCCATCTTTCCATAGTTACATTGTATTACACAAGACGACACTTTCCCCAGTGTCAGCAGCTCCATTCAGCAGAAAAAGTCGGCCTGTGTAATACAATGTAACTATGGAAAGATGGATATCATTTTAAAGCTGTCTTTCTCCTCTTTCTGGTGACACCTAAATCGTCACCCTACGCCTTTTAGTTTTCTCTATTTTCGCGATCGAAACCGCGGCCGCGGCAATTTCAATCGCGAAAATAGCGAAAACTAAAAGGCGTAGGGCGGCGGTTTATATATCATTGGAAAGAGGAGAAAGAGAGCTTTAAAATGATATGCATCTTTCCATAGTTTCTGCACTGCTCAGAGTCCCTTTAAGGGACTAATACATTGGATTAACTTGGAATATATTAAGAATTGAATATACGGGGCTCCAGGTGGGCCCCCCTCCTCCCCCCCTGCCCCTCTCCCTGTCTGGTGTATATGAGTAAGGTGTGTATGGAGTAAGTGAGTGAAAATTGAATGGAGTTTGAAGGTAAATCAATTGGAGTCGGGCGAAAGCCCGGAAGAAGGAGGAAAATGAGGATGAATGAGAGGAAGAAAATGTGAAGCAATAAGGGTATTTAGCAGCAGTGAGGTAAATGGAGAGATCCCATAGTAGTAGGGATTTGAGAAATTGAGATCTCTGGAAACAGTTTAATAGCCTTGAATTATTACCCGATTTTAATGTAGTAAATTATGTGAAATGAAGATGATATGTAAAGAAATTTTCTTCCTCGAGATGATATGTAAAATTATACTTTTTTTGTACAAATAAAGAATTTATAAAAAAAAAATGTAGGCAAATAAACAGCCAGTGACGTACCTAGGGAATTTGATACCTGGTGCTGATTATTTACAGACATCCCCCACCCCCAGGGGAAAAAATGATGGAAGGGTTGATGGATTGGGGCACTGAGCGTGTCGCTGCAAATGTTGGGATTTTGGGGGAAAAGGAGTCATCAAGATGTGGACGGAGCTGACCGTTATGAAACTCTGCAGAAGATGTCAGTGCTATATAAATACACATTAATAGTATAGGAGGACATTAGACTATGACTATGGTAGATTGTGAACTCCTCTGAGGACAGTCAGAATAGGGGGATATACGAAACAGGGGGGTGCATAGGAGGAGGGGGATAAAGAGGTAGAGGCACAAGACAGGCAGCCTTGTGGGAGAGGAGAAATGGCAAGAAGACCCCTCTCCAGGGCTGCAGACATCACCATCATGAAAAGAAGCCACTAAAATCTGAAAAGAGGAAAGGGTCATGGGGAAGACAACAGGGTGGGAGGGGGAGCTGGGAAAATAGATAAGATTACTTGCAATCAAGCTAATCTAAATTGTCTGGAGCTTGCTTCTCTGCTCATAAAAGAAGTTGTCTGTCAGCGCCTTTTTCACTGGCTTCTGCAACAGCAGACTGTTGGTTATTGATTAACTACTCTGATCAGGATAAATAATCAACAGTCCAGGGCACTCTGGTATTACAGCAGCCAGTGCACATGGCTACTAATGACAGGCAACTTCTGAAGCTCTAAACACATCCTGCCACCTCTCCCTGCTAATGTACCAGCTGCAGCACTGCAATTATTCTCTTTACTCACCCTGCTGCTCTGCACATATACTCACTGCTGGCTGTGTGTAGAGAGCAAGGAGACACATTGCCCACGGGACAGGAAGGGTAGGGGTGCTATACCTAGTGCAGGAAGTAGTACAGTCCCCTGCACTGCCTGCTGCTATTTTCCCCAACTATGCAAAAACGTCCCAGGTAGAAAAACACAGTGGCTGAGCACCACAGCGGCACCCCTAGCCATGGCTACACCCGATGCGGTGAGCACCTGCAGCCCTATGGTGGGTACGCCACTGGAAATATCAATTTTAATTTAATCACAAACAACTTTTTTGAATTATTTAATGACCTTCAAGTTGCTGCTTTGTGTGCAAATACCATGTGACTTAGAGGGTGTTAGAGTGATAGCAAGGTAATCCATTGAGACCATTTGAAACCATATTGTTCAGTAATATGTTCCTTGGTCTTCTTGTCTAATAAGACTTATCCGAACCTTTTTTTTTTTCAATAAATGAAGACTGTCCTAGATTTATTAAAGAAAGGTTCTGAAAGTGGATCCGAGGTGAACTTTTACACATTGCATCATTGTGTTCCTTTCCTATTGTTTATAGGGCATTCCTCATTCTGATTCTGATTCTGATTCTCAAGCCAAATACTTTTTTGTTTTAGTTTTAATACTCTAATTCCCTATAAACTAAAAAAGCCACGCCCACAGGTTTTCAAAGAGCCTTGGCAGTAGCAAGGGCTCATGTGAGCTCAGTCTATTTAGGAGGCGGGGGAGGTGTTACTAGCCATTGATTTTAGAGGCAGAGGGGAGGAGGGAGGAGGAGAGGGGATTAGGCTGATGGCTCAAGATACAGATAAGTCTGCCTCTGTGTAATGTTTACAATGGCTGCTGTCATTGTATCACAGGAATAAATAATCATATTCTATTAAAACTGTTTGCAGCTAGATTTGCTGTGTAAACCATCTAGACTTTAGATAAGATATATAGACAAGTTACTTGTTATAGTTAGTTTTTCATCTCGGATCCGCTTTAAGGACCTGCAGCAGCTTAAAGAGACTCCGTAACAAAAATTGCATCCTGTTTTTTATCATCTGGATAATTCGTCCTCTGAGCTGGCTGGGCTTTCACATACTGAGGAATTACAGACAAAGGCAAAGCTGTTTGCAGGAAGAAAAGAGCAGCCTGAAACTTCAGTGCATGAGAGCAGAAGGGGGAAAGAAACACACAATGATCTCTTGAGATTCAAAAGGAAGGCTGTATACAGCCTGCTTGTGTATGGATGTATTTTCTATGTGTGGACATACTGTACATCAACCTACTTCCTGTTTTGGTGGCCATTTTGTTTGTTTATAAACAAATTTTTTAAAACTGTTTTTAACCACTTTTAATGCGGCGAGGAGCAGCGAAATTGTGACAGAGGGGAATAGGAGATGTCGCACTGGTATGTTTACTTTTGTGCGATTTTTAACAATACAGATTCTCTTTAAGCTTTAATTCACCTTAATTTCAGCAGTCTTCACTATAATCTGAAGTGACCAAGTTGAGGGTCATTTCTCATCTAATCGCAGATACTTACAAAAAATGAAATAAGAGTCCATATTTCCTGGATCACTTAACCACTTCCCGACCGCCTAACGCACAGAGGCGGCCGGGAAGTGTGCCCTGCAAGGACCGGCTCACCCACAGAGGCGGCGGTCCTTGTAAGGGCATGGGCGGAGCGATCGCGTCATCCGTGACGCGATCCTCCGCCGGCGCCTGCCGCCGCTCACCCGCCGCAACATCCCGCCGGCCATACGGAAGCGCCGGCGGGATGTTAACCCCGCGATCGCCGCATACAAAGTGTATAATACACTTTGTAATGTTTACAAAGTGTATTATACAGGCTGCCTCCTGCCCTGGTGGTCCCAGTGTCCGAGGGACCACCAGGGCAGGCTGCAGCCACCCTATGTCACACCCAAGCACACTGATTCCCACCCCCCCCCCTGCCCCAGATCGCCCACAGCACCCCTCAGGACCCCCCCTGCCCACCCCCCAGATCCCTGTTTGCACCCAATCACCCATCAATCACTCCCTGTCACTATCTGTCAATGCTATTTTTTTTTACCCCCCCCCCTGCCCCCTCCTGATCACCCCCCCACCCCTCAGATTCTCCCCAGACCCCCCCCTCCCCCTGTGTACTGTATGCATCTATCCCCCTGGTCACCTGTCAATCACCTGTCAATCACCTGTCAATCACCCATCAATCACCCCCTGTCACTGCCACCCATCAATCAGCCCCTAACCTGCCCCTTGCGGGCAATCTGATCACCCACCCACACCAATAGATCGCCCGCAGATCCGACATCAGATCACCACCCAAGCGCAGTGTTTACATCTATTCTCTCCTCTAAACACCCACTAATTACCCATCAATCACCCCCTATCACCACCTGTCACTGTTACCCATCAGATCAGACCCTAATCTGCCCCTTGCGGGCACCCAATCACCCGCCTACACGCTCAGATTGCCCTCAGACCCCCCCTTATCAATTCGCCAGGGCATTATTTACATCTCTTCTTCCCTGTAATAACCCACTGATCACCTGTCAATCACCCATCAATCACCCCCTGTCACTGCCACCCATCAATCACCCCCTGTCACTGCCACTCATCAATCAGCCCCTAACCTGCCCCTTGCGGGCAATCTGATCACCCACCCACACTAATAGATCGCCCGCAGATCCGACATCAGATCACCACCCAAGCGCAGTGTTTACATCTATTCTCTCCTCTAAACACCCACTAATTACCCATCAATCACCCCCTATCACCACCTGTCACTGTTACCCATCAGATCAGACCCTAATCTGCCCCTTTCGGGCACCCAATCACCCGCCTACATGCTCAGATTGCCCTCAGACCCCCCCTTATCAATTCGCCAGTGCAATATTTACATCTCTTCTTCCCTGTAATAACCCACTGATTACCTGTCAATCACCTATCAATCACCCATCAATCACCCCCTGTCACTGCCACCCATCAATCACCCCCTGTCACTGCCACCCATCAATCAGCCCCTAACCTGCCCCTAGCGGGCAATCTGATCACCCACCCACACCAATAGATCACCCGCAGATCCGACATCAGATCACCACCCAAGCGCAGTGTTTACATCTATTCTCTCCTCTAAACACACACTAATTACCCATCAATCACCCATCAATCACCCCCTATCACCACCTGTCACTGTTACCCATCAGATCAGACCCTAATCTGCCCCTTGCGGGCACCCAATCACCCGCCTACACGCTCAGATTGCCCTCAGACCTCCCCTTATCAATTCGCCAGTGCAATATTTACATCTCTTCTTCCTTGTAATAACCCACTGATTACCTGTCAATCACCTATCAATCACCCATCAATCACCCCCTGTCACTGCCACCCATCAATCACCCCCTGTCACTGCCACCCATCAATCAGCCCCTAACCTGCCCCTAGCGGGCAATCTGATCACCCACCCACACCAATAGATCGCCTGCAGATCCGACGTCCGATCACCTCCCAAGCGCAGTGTTTACATCTGTTCTCTACCCTAAACACCCACTAATTACCCATCAATCACCCCCTGTCACTGCTACCTATCAGATTAGACCCCTATCTGCCCCTAGGGCACTCAATCACCCGCCCACACCCTTAGAATGCCCTCAGACCCCTGCCCTGATCACCTCGCCAGTGCATTGCTTGCATCTATTCCCCCCTCTAATCACACCTTGAGACACCCATCAATCACCTCCTGTCACCCCCCTAGCACTCCTATCCATCAGATCAGGCCCAATACAACCTGTCATCTAAAAGGCCACCCTGCTTATGACCGGTTCCACAAAATTCGCCCCCTCATAGACCACCTGTCATCAAAATTTGCAGATGCTTATACCCCTGAACAGTCATTTTGAGACATTTGGTTTCCAGACTACTCACGGTTTTAGGCCCGTAAAATGCCAGGGCAGTATAGGAACCCCACAAGTGACCCCATTTTAGAAAAAAGACACCCCAAGGTAATCTGTTAGGTGTATGACGAGTTCATAGATTTTATTTTTTGTCAAAAGTTAGCGGAAATTGATTTTTATTGTTTTTTTTTCACAAAGTGTCATTTTTCACTAACTTGTGACAAAAAATAAAATCTTCTATGAACTCGCCATACACCTAACGGAATACCTTGGGGTGTCTTCTTTCTAAAATGGGGTCACTTGTGTGGTTCCTATACTGCCCTGGCATTTTAGGGGCCCTAAACCGTGAGGAGTAGTCTAGAAAACAAATGCCTCAAAATGACCTGTGAATAGGACGTTGGGCCCCTTAGCGCACCTAGGCTGCAAAAAAGTGTCACACATGTGGTACCGCCGTACTCAGGAAAAGTAGTATAATGTGTTTTGGGGTGTATTTTTACACATACCCATGCTGGGTGGGAGAAATCTCTCTGTAAATGGACAATTGTGTGTAAAAAAAAAAATAAAAAAAGGTAATTTACAGAGATATTTCTCCCACCCAGCATGGGTATGTGTAAAAATACACCCCAAAACACATTATACTACTTCTCCTGAGTACGGCGGTACCACATGTGTGGCACTTTTTTACACCCTAAGTACGCTAAGGGGCCCAAAGTCCAATGAGTACCTTTAGGATTTCACAGGTCGTTTTGCGACATTTGGTTTCAAGACTACTCCTCACGGTTTAGAGCCCCTAAAATGCCAGGGCAGTATAGGAACCCCACAAATGACCTCATTCTAGAAAGAAGACACCCAAAGGTATTCCGTTAGGAGTATGGTGAGTTCATAGAAGATTTTATTTTTTTGTCACAAGTTAGCGGAAAATTACACTTTGTGAAAAAAAAACAATTAAAATCAATTTCCGCTAACTTGTGACAAAAAAATAAAAACTTCTATGAACTCACCATACTCCTAACGGAATACCTTGGGGTGTCTTCTTTCTAAAATAAGGTCATTAGTGGGGTTCCTATACTGCCCTGGCATTTTAGGGGCCCTAAACCGTGAGGAGTAGTCTTGAAACAAAAATGACCTGTGAAATCCTAAAGGTACTCATTGGACTTTGGGCCCCTTAGCGCAGTTAGGGTGCAAAAAAGTGCCACACATGTGGTATCGCCGTACTCGGGAGAAGTAGTATAATGTGTTTTGGGGTGTATTTTTACACATACCCATGCTGGGTGGGAGAAATACCTCTGTAAATGACAATCTTTTGATTTTTTTTACACACAATTGTCCATTTACAGAGTTATTTCTCCCACCCAGCATGGGTATGTGTAAAAATACACCCCAAAACACATTGTACTACTTCTCCCGAGTACGGCGATACCACATGTGTGGCACTTTTTTGCACCCTAACTGCGCTAAATTTCGTTTCAAGACTACTCCTCACGGTTTAGGGCCCCTAAAATGCCAGGACAGTATAGGAACCCCACAAATGACTCCATTTTAGAAAGAAGACACCCCAAGGTATTCTGTTAGTAGTACGGTGAGTTCATAGAAGATTTTATTTTTTGTCACAAGTTAGCGGAAATTGATTTTTATTGTTTTTTTTCACAAAGTGTCATTTTCCGCTAACTTGTGACAAAAAATAAAATCTTCTATGAACTCACCATACTCCTAACGGAATACCTTGGGGTGTCTTCCTTCTAAAATGGGGTCATTTGTGGGGTTTCTATACTGTCCTGGCATTTTAGGGGCCCTAAACCGTGAGGAGTAGTCTTGAAACGAAATTTCTCAAAATGACCTGTGAAATCCTAAAGGTACTCATTGGACTTTGGGCCCCTTAGCTCAGTTAGGGTGCAAAAAAGTGCCACACATGTGGTATCGCCGTACTCAGGAGAAGTAGTATAATGTGTTTTGGGGTGTATTTTTACACATACCCATGCTGGGTGGGAGAAATCTCTCTGTAAATGGACAATTGTGTGTAAAAAAAATCAAACAATTGTCCATTTACAGAGATATTTCTCCCACCCAGCATGGGTATGTGTAAAAATACACCCCAAAACATATTATACTACTTCTCCTGAGTACGACATGTGGCACATTTTTGCAGCCTAACTGCGCTAAGGGGCCCAAAGTCCAATGAGCACCTTTAGGCTTTACAGGGGTGCTTACAATTTAGCACCCCCCAAAATGTCAGGACAGTAAACACACCCCACAAATGACCCCATTTTGGAAAGTAGACACTTCAAGGTATTCAGTGAGGAGCATAGTGAGTCCGTGGCAGGTTTCATTTTTTTTTGTCGCAAGTTAGAAGAAATGGAAACTTTTTTTTTTTTTTTTTGTCACAAAGTGTCATTTTCCGCTTACTTGTGACAAAAAATAATATCTTCTATGAACTCACTATGCCTCTCAGTGAATACTTTGGGATGTCTTCTTTCCAAAATGGGGTCATTTGGGGGGTATTTATACTATCCTGGAATTCTAGCCCCTCATGAAACATGATAGGTGGTCAGAAAAGGCAGAGATGCTGGAAAATGGGAAAATTCACTTTTTGCACCATAGTTTGTAAACGCTATAACTTTTACCTAAACCAATAAATATAGGCTGAATGGGTTTTTTTTAATCAAAAACATGTTTGTCCACATTTTTCGCGCTGCATGTATACAGAAATTTTACTTTATTTGAAAAATGTCAGCACAGAAAGTTAAAAAAATCATTTTTTTGCCAAAATTCATGTCTTTTTTGATGAATATAATAAAAAGTAAAAATCGCATCAGCAATCAAATAGCATCAAAAGAAAGCTTTATTAGTGACAAGAAAAGGAGCCAAAATTTAGGTGGTAGGTTGTATGAGCGAGCAATAAACCGTGAAAGCTGCAGTGGTCTGAATGGAAAAAAAGTGTCCGGTCCTTAAGGGGGGTAAAGCCCTAGGTCCTCAAGTGGTTAAAGTGGACCCAAACTAAAGATACAAGATTTTAGAAATAAAATCTATTTTCTAAATTATAATAATAAATATTATAATAATAATAATAATAATAATAATAAATAGCAGCCTTTTTTCAGCTGCATGATGACAAATATAAAATATTTTACCCTTACATTACTTTCATATTGCCGGCAAATAATCCGGCAAACTGGTGGAGTAGATGGTGTCCAGCAAAGGAGGACTTGCTAATGGCTGCCACCTGTATAACCCTAGTTATGACAAGACAAGACAAGACAAGACAAATAACATTTATATTGCGCTTTTCTCCTTGCGGACTCAAAGCGCCAGAGCAGCAGCCACTAGGGCGCGCTCTATTGGCAGTAGCAGTGTAAGGGAGACTTGCCAAAGGTCTCCTACTGAATTAGTGCTGGCTTACTGAACAGGCAGAGCCGAGATTCGAACCCTGGTCTCCTGTGTCAGAGGCAGAGCCCTTAACCATTACACCATCAGCCAACTGCAGTTATGGAAAGAGAAGGGCGAAAAGCATGCACTGAAATGATCATAGGCTTGAAGGAGTGTTTAGTTATCTTTGTATGTGTCAGAGTAGTGCAACTATATATTTTGAATTAAAAAAAACGTTGGTTTGGGTCCGCTTTAAGTTCTCCGACTTTAGTAAAGCAACCCCAGTGCAATTGTAAAATCATATTGTAAGAATCGTTATTTAGATCAGGAGAGATCTTACAAGAGAACGCAATGGTACATAGTAAGCTCATTTTACTTTACAAGCGGTAAGGTTAATCATAACAATGACGTAATAATAGAAGAACAGCTAGTGATCAAGTAAAAGTCTGATCAAACTGTGGATTGGAAAGGACCCATCCCTCTGAAACAGAAACAACTGGTCACAAAAGAAGCAAGAAACTTAATGTTTAACATAGTCTGTTTTTTTTTTTGTTTTTTTTAATCAAGAATGATTTAGGAGTGGCAATGTAGCATGTAGCATGTAGCATGTAGCAATGTAGCATTGGATAAGCTTACTTTTAAAGGAGCGGTGCTTGATGCAGCAATATACTTATTAAGTGTTGAATAGTATGCTGTCAATGGGACATCACAAACAATATTATTATTTTTATTTAGTATTTATATAGACCCGACATCTTCGGATGCGCAGTACAGAGTATATTGTCTTGTCGCTTAACTATCCCTCAGAGGGGTTTACAATCTAGTCCTTACAATAGTCGTATGTCTATATCGTCTACTGTGTAGTCTAGGGCCAATTTTAGGGGGAAACCAATTAAATTATCTGTATGTTTTTGGGGTTTTGGAAGAAACCAGGATACCTGGAGGAAACCCGCACAAACCCCGGGAGAGCATACAAACTCTGTTCAGATAGTGCCCTGGCTCGGATTCGAACTTGGGACCCAGTGCTGCAAGGCGAGAGTGCTATCCGATAAGCCACCGTGTTGTGCCTCCATCACTTGTGTGTTATCCCCTTGATATCTTTATTAATTTCAGATCCTTGCTGGTGGATGTTAATATAGTACAGTATATCTGTTATGCTTCTTGTGCTATTTACTGTATGTACATGTGTTCATCTTAGACACAATTTACAGTACTTTGGATGGGGAAAACCTATACATCTGTTGAACATTAATCATGTATTGTAATTTGGTCCTGTTAGCAGCAGTCCTGGCAAGTGTTACCAGTTTGATGACTTCATTGAATCCATAGTCTAAATGGCAAGGGATATTCTATGTGCACCTCCCCAGCAATCCACTGAAGGTCCCAAACACAAGGGTTTTTAGGGTTTCCTAGCAACTTTTCACAGTGAAGGGGCTTTCAATTGTCAGTTTCACATTCAGCTAACAGTGTTCAGATTCCTGCTGTCTTTTTGGAAACTGCATAGACAGTAAACTCTTTTAATTCTGTAATTGAAGCATTGGTAACAGTTAAAGGGGCGCTATGGCAAAAAATTGTATCATTTAAAATATGTGCAAACATAAACAAATAAGAAGTACTTTTTTACCAGAGTAAAATGAGCCATAAATTTATTTTCTCCTATGTTGCTGTCACTTACAGTAGGTAGTAGAAATCTGACCAAAGTGACAGGTTTTGGACTAGTCCATCTCTTCATAGGGGATTCTCAGCAAGGCTTTTATTCTTTATAAAGATATTCCCTACAAAGGATTTAAACAATGATGCTGGCCAGCTTCCCTGCTCGCTACACAGTTTTTTGGCAGTTGGACAGAGCAACTGCCATTCACTAAGTGCTTTTGAAAATAAATAAATCCCTGAGAATCCCCCATGAAGAGATGGACTAGTCCAAAACCTGTTGCTTCTGTCCGATTTCTACAACCTACGGTAAGTGACAGAAACATAGGAGAAAAGTAATTTATGGCTCATTTTACTCTGGAAAAAACATACTTCTTATTTGTTTATGTTTGCACATATTTTAAATTTTACAATTTTTCTCCATAGCGCCCCTTTAAGTGTGTGGCATATATACTGTACATTTGGGTGTCATTTTCACAAGTTAAAGGACTAGTAAATAAAAAATGTAAAGGTCAGTTAAGTTACATACTGTACCCAAAATAAGAGATAAGATAAGCACCAAATTTACCAACCATTTTTTGGGCAACCACTTATGTCCGATGCTTCAGCAAGCTTATGCCTAGTACACACAATCTAATTTTCCATCGGACTGATGGTAGAATTGATTATTTTTAACAGGTTCAATGTGATTTCCGATAGTTTTACTGATCAATTCTGTATAGAAATGATCAGAAAATTGATCAGAAAAATGATCAGAAATCAGATTGGATCTGTCGGAAATAATCAATTTGACCGTTAATCTGACGGAAAATTACATCATGTGTATTAGGCATTAAAGCTAGGCATACACAGTTTGATAATGGCCCCATATCACAAACCAATCATTCCCTTCTTAATCAAAAATTGATTGGTTAATGATTGCCTACTTTCCCCACTGCACGCTCAATCTCAATTTGATTTCAGAAGACATCTACTGAGCCCACACTGCACACTCAATCTCAATTTGATTTCAGAAGACATCTACTGAGCCCACACTGCACACTCAATCTCAATTTGATTTCAGAAGACATCAACTGAGCCCACACTGCACACTCAATCTCAATTCGATTTCAGAAGACATCTACTGAGCCCACACTATCTACTGAGCTCAAACTGCACGCTCAATCTCAATTCAATTTCAGAAGACATCTTCTGAGCCCAAACTGCATGCTCAATCTCAATTTGATTTCAGAAGACATCTACTGAGCCCACACTGCACACTCAATCTCAATTCGATTTCAGAAGACATCTACTGAGCCCACACTACACGCTCAATCTCAATTTGATTTCAGAAGACATCTACTGAGCCCACACTATCTACTGAGCTCAAACTGCACGCTCAATCTCAATTCAATTTCAGAAGACATCTTCTGAGCCCAAACTGCATGCTCAATCTCAATTTGATTTCAGAAGACATCTACTGAGCCCACACTGCACACTCAATCTCAATTCGATTTCAGAAGACATCTACTGAGCCCACACTACACGCTCAATCTCAATTTGATTTCAGAAGACATCTACTGAGTGTAACGATTGGTGTCAGCAAGTACAAAGTTCTGATTATTTGGTGATCTGCAGTATCACCAAATAATGCAGATACTATATCTGATTATATGGTGATCTGCAGAATCACCAATAATACAAATATAGCAACACTAAGGAATACCGTGACCTTAGTCACACTTTATTGTACTGAGTGTAGTGATTGGTGCAAACAGTAAGTACTGACAGATTTGGCAATACCTCACCAGACGAGCTGGTGGGCACTGTCAGTACAGTGAACACCTCACCAGTGATGAGGGCTCACTGGTGAGTAGAATGGTTAGACTAATCGAGTTGGCAACAGACAGGCAGATACAATACAGAATCGGAAGGCAGAGAGGAAACGGTTAACAGGCAGGGTCGGTAACAATATCAGATGGGCAAAGGTACAGAATCACTGAGAGTAAGAATAGTCAGAACGAAGCAGAGTCATACACAGATAATAAACAGTATAATGCACAAATCCTATCACTGTGTGAAATCTCCGGTTTCCTCCCGGATCAAAGCACACCGGATCTAACTAAGGTCTGAGCGCTAGCACGAAGTGATCGCAACAGCAGACAAGTTGCCACTGTATCCGCCGTGCTTAAAGGGATACTGTAGGGGGGTCGGGGGAAAATGAGCTGAACTTACCCGGGGCTTCTAATGGTCCCCGGCAGACATCCTGTGTTGGCGCAGCCACTCCCCAATGCTCCGGCCCCACCTCCGGTTCACTTCTGGAATGTACTGGAGTGTACTGCGCAGACACAGACCATACTGGGCCTGCGCTGTGCGCTCTTGATGACATCAGCGGGATCGAGGACACGGCAAAGCAGGTGCAGCGGGTTTCTGACTTTAAAGTCAGAAATTCCAGAAGTGAACCGGAGGCGGGGCCGGAGCATTGGGGAGTGGCTGCGCCAACACAGGATGTCTGCGGGGGACCATTAGAAGCCCCGGGTAAGTTCAGCTCATTTTCCCCCGACCCCCCTACAGTATCCCTTTAAGAAGCGGAGTAGACCCCCGAGGCACGCCCACCGCACTCAACCAATCAGAAGCGGGGAGCATGCCCTCTGACGTCAGCCGACCAGCCGGTCAGCTGACGCGCCTCCTCCTGGCATAAAGATCCTGACAGTGAGCGCGCGCACGTGCTAATGTAACCCTGTGAGCAGCAGAGACACCCGTCCTCGGCGTGCTAGAGGGGAGACTGGCAGGCAGAGAACCAGAAGCAGCTGTGGTGGTAACGCCATTCACCGCAGCTGCCATGTCACTATTCATTACACTGAGCCCACACTGCACACTCAATCTCAATAAAATTTCAGAAAACATCTACTGAGCCCACACTGCACGCTCAGTCTCAATTAGATTTCAGCAGCACATCTACTGAGCATCAATCCAACCAAAAGCATTTTAGTGCTCAATGCAGGTGCAGTGCTATGTGGCCACTAATTCTCCTTGGCTCCAACATGTTCGATCACACCACTGATTGATAAGCAGCCCAAAACACGTAATATCTCCAAGATCCGCCCCTTCTTAACCCCGGACACGACCAAACTGCTCATCCATGCCCTCATCATCTTCCGCCTTGATTACTGTAACTCTCTCCTTTCTGGCCTCCCCCTGAAACGCACTGCCCCCCATCAATCAGTGATGAACGCGGCTGCAACACTCATCCATTCTTCGCACCGCTCCGCATCCTCATCTCCCCTTTGTGAATCCCTGCACAGGCTCCCTATCCGTTTCAGGATAAGTTTCAAGATTCTATGCCTGGCGAATAAATCTGTGCACAAAACCTGCCCTACCTACATCTCGGAGCTTGTTCACAGGTATACACCAGGTCGCCCCCTCTGATCCTCCAACGACCTTCGCCTCACCACCCCATGCATTTCACACTCCCATGCCCGCCTGCAGGATTTCTCAAGAGCTGCCCACACCCTCTGGAATGCCCTTCCACCACCCATCAGACTTGCTCCCTCTTTCAACACATTCAAGCAAGCCCCCAAAACCCACCTCTTTATGATGGCCTACCCGCCTCCTACCACACAGTAACTCTCTAAGGAATATTTAAAGAGACACTGAAGCGAAAAAAAAAATGATGATATTATGATTTGTATGTGTAGTACAGCTAAGAAAAAAAACATTAAGATCAGATACACCAGTCTAATTGTTTCCAGTACAGGAAGAGTTGAGAAACTCCAGTTGTTATCTCTATGCAAAAAAGCTATTAAGCTCTCCGACTAACTTAGTTGTGGAGAGGGCTGTTATCTGACTTTTATTATCTCAACTGTAATTGAACTGTTTACTTTTCCTCTGCTAGAGGAGAGTTCATTACTTCACAGACTGCTCTGAAAGACTCATTTTGAATGCTGAGTGTTGTGTAATCTGCACATATTATAGAGTGATGCAATGTTAGAAAAAACACTATATACCTGAAAATAAAAATATGAGAATATTTTCTTTGCTGCTAATCTTCTAGTAATTATTCATAGTACACAACCAATTCATTATATCATATATTTTTTTTCGCTTCAGTGTCTCTTTAACAGCCCCACCTAGTGTTTCCACCCCACCCTTTAGATTGTAAGCCTCTGGCAGGGTCCTCCACTCCCTAGTGTAAACTACAGGATTGTGTGCTCCTGTCCTATGACAGCCTGTACTTGTATTACTGGGCCTACCTAACCAGCCCGTATCACACCAAAAGGATAAAAGGAAGCTAAATGAGCTTAAAAACCAAATTCTTGGTAAATAGAGGAGGTAGTGGTGGACTTACCTCCTCCAAGTAGACACACAACGACTGTAGTAAAGACAGTCAATATATTTGATTTATGAACTCCAAATATGCAACGCGTTTCGCAGGTTTGATCCCGCTTCATCAGGCAATAACAACGGAGCAATAGCATATGTGGTCAGTAGAAGAGCCAGGCACCTCTGACCACATATGCTATTGCTGATCAAACCTGCGAAACGCGTTGCATATTTGGAGTTCATAAATAAAATATATTGACTGTCTTTACTACAGTCGTTGTGTGTCTACTTGGAGGAGGTAAGTCCACCACTACCTCCTCTATTTACCAAGAATTTGGTTTTTAAGCTCATTTAGCTTCCTTTTATCCTTTTGGCGCCTCTGTTCTCCTGCATAATATTGAGTCCACCCTGGGTGGATGGTTGAACCCCCCTTTTTCTCATCTACAGAGAGCGACTTCTTATTCCTAAGTGGGGTCAGGAAAATCTCCCCACCTGCCTTTACAGTGGTTGCCTAATGGTAAACCTGGTTTGTGAGTATTAATATTCACTCTATCTAGTAACCATTTACCAGTACATATTACACTATTGGGGCTCTTGGTGTTCCTTGTTTTTAGCCCGTATCACACGATCATGTATTTTGAACAATTTGCATGTTTAACTTTGTTCTATGTTGTATAACCTTATGTCTGTCATCCTTGTATCATTGTATATATTTATTGTCCAGCGCTGCGTAATATGTTGGCGCTTTATAAATACAATAAATAATAATAATAAAAACACAAGGGATGCAGTCCACTGGATAAGTCTAAAAACAACCAAGCTTTCGGTCTTTGCTTCTCTACTCTCCCCTTTCCTGAGTATTTTTGGATTCAGTGCAGTGAGTCACCAACTCACAATAAGTAGAGTACTGGAAAAGCAATATAGTTTTGGCAGTATTTTAAAGGGATACTTAATTCTGGGCAAAAAAATGAGTTTAACTCACCTGGGGCGTCCCTCAGACCCCTGCAGCTGATCGGTGCCCTCGCAGCTCCGCTCCGATGCTCCTGGACCCGCCGGCGACGACTTCCGGTTTCGCCGTCACCGGCCGACAGGCATGGGAACGCGAGTGATTGTTCGCGTTCCCAGCCACAATAGCACCCCCTATACGACTATTGCGGCAAGAAGGCCGCAATAGTCGCATAGGGGGTGCTATTGTGGCTGGGAACGTAAAACAATTGCTCGCGTTCCCATGCCTGTCAGCCGGTGACGGCGAAACCGGAAGTCGTCGCCGGCGGGTCCAGGAGCATCGGAGCGGAGCTGCGAGGGCACCGATCAGCTGCAGGGGGCTGAGGGACGCCCCAGGTGAGTTAAACTCATTTTTTTGCCTAGACTTAAGTATCCCTTTAACACATCCCTTTTGTTTAACCCTTAACACCTACCAATACCCCTAACTTCATAAAGTTTTATGAACTGGGTTTTCACTTCACAAAATAGTTCTTGTTCTTCAAAAGTTGTCAGCTTAAGCTACATTCTATCTGAAAGAGTTACTAGTCTACTTAAAAAAAGCTCAAAGGGTAACATAAAAAAGAGACAAAAAAATAGCTAGGCTCTGCAAAGCTCAGAGGTTGCTATGTTGTGTCATGCCTAACAGCTTCCTCCTGCTTTTCGTAGACCTGTCATTGTGCCATCACTTTTAGTCTTAGCTCCAAAATATTACTGATGTACTGCTGTTCTGAAACAATCTATGTATGCTTTGTGTTTTGAGTTTTTTCTTACGCTTCTTATTTACATTTATTTGGGATTATCTATTCTGATCTCCTGCCTGAAGATTTTTCAACATACTTGACTAGTCTAAAGTACCTGCTCTGTCTCATTGTCTCTTTCTTCAAGTTCATGTTCTTGCAGCTTTAGAAATGATGTCACATTTTCCCAGTAGCTAGTGGCATGTATCCAGGTTCTACATGTAAACCCATTGTAGTGGCACATGATCTCACCTCCTGGAGAATGCAAGAAAGCACACACACCCTGGCAATGAACTTTATCTCTAATTGCCATTGTCTTTAGTTAGTTTAGATCTGTACCTGTTTCCCAAACCAGTACTTCCAGGAAGAAGAATAGCAAATATATGCAACCATCTGCATCTTCACAAAGCATACAGTATGTACCATACATGTATATGTCATGAACATACTAACCGACTTGCAAAAAAATCTCTTTCAATCGTCTCACACTCATAAAACCCAAAGTACACACAATCTAACCACCTTTAGGCAATTGTGGCAAACTCTTTAAACAAAATTGCTCACTTTAAGGTGAGAGGCTCAAAGTATACAGCAGGAGCTGCAAGCATTGTTTATTTAAGGGTAAAATAGTAATACTGTCAGTGGTTCCCCATAAGAATGGTTGTGAATCTTTCGTGTTAAAAAAGCATGGCTGTGGATTGGTCATAGACATGATTCATCACATGACCTGCATTTTAAGGAATAATAAGAAAAAAAAGAAAAAGTCATTATTTCTCAGTTTTCAGCCATTATAGTTTAAAAATAAAAAGTGCCACTGTAGATAAAACCCCCACATTTTATTTGCCCATTTGTTCTGATTATTATTACATTTAAATAATGTCCATAGTACAATGAATGATGACAATATTTTATCTGGAAATAAAGGTATATTTTTCTGTTTTGTGCTTTGTTTGTTATCAATAATTACAAGCCCTTATTTGCAAAAAAAAAAAAGTTAACATACCCTCATGTCCTACATATCTAAAAACAGTTCCTAAGTCCCTAAGGTAACTATTTATGTTTTTTTTAAATGCTGTCACTGTGTTTTATTATAGTAATTATGGGGGAGGAGAAGAGAGTAAAAGGAATTAATAAGTATAGGAAACATTGTTTTAATGCATTGTAATGTATTTAATTTTAATGTTACTATTTATCCACTCAGGGCCGGATTTCTGGGAAGGCCAGAAAGGCCATGGCCTAGGGCAATACAATCAGATAAGATAAGAAGGGCGGCATGACTTGGAGAGAGAAGAGGTCATATGTCAAAGTAAATCATCTCTTCTGGTCCTGGAGCGCAGCCAGCCAGCGCCCTGCTCTGCAATAATAGCTGAATTCCAGAGTTCCCCAATTCCTGCTTCTCTCTCTCACATTTCCTGGTGTGTTATAACAATCAGGATCAATCATAACTGTCACCTGATAATCCATTCCTCTGTATGATGGACATACAGATCGATGTGAGAAATACCAGAGATTTACATTACAAAGCAGATAGAACTAAGTTCCACTGAGTTTTAATGCAAGCATTCACAAACAGTGAGCTCTGCTAGTTTCTTTACCTCTTTTACAGCTTTGACACTGACCCCAGAAGTTGTTAATTACTTTATCTAACCCTAATTTATGTTTCTCTTTTTTTTTCTAGCTAGCAGTGATCTCTTGTCTGTTTCAGTTGACTCTTTCCTGGCTCATTTTCTGTCCTTCAGCTCCTACCAACTATGAGAACTGCAGGAATAAAAATGCTGTTTGCTTCCCTTTCATTGCTAAACTGTCACTGTCACCTGAGCTGTTACTACCTCTATGCTAGTGTGTAAGGTTTGGCATCCTTCTACTTTCCTGTAGCAGTAGAGCATTGTACCATCTTAGCCATCAGCGAAAGCAGAGTTTTGAATCAAGATGATACCATTTATTGGCTTAAAAGAAAAAGAGTAAGCTTTCTGCTAATAAACCTTCTTCAGACTTTGTTCTTGTATACTGTCAATATGTTAGAGCACACCACCATATGTACATTCAGCATTCAAAAGAGATACATAGATTTTTCAGCAAATATAAATAAATGTAATTCAGATGCTTTAAAGTGGAGCTGAGCTCTTGCACAGGACAGAAGGAAAACAGAGAAATGTACCATGTATGTATTTAGAGAGACTGTCTAGTTCCCCATCCTCTGTGTCTAATCACAAGTTGTAATTTATCTCTACACTGTGTCACCTGACTGCCACAACATCTGAACTCATTTGAAAGCACAGGATGTTAAAAATAAAAGCAGGAAGTAGACACACTGCAGATTTATTGCAGGATTTGTATCAGCTGTAACAAAGAAATGTTTTACTTAAAGGTTATGTTGTTGCGTATCTTTTAGAGCAGGGAGGAAGTTCAGGTCCACTCTGATTACAACAGAACATCCAAAGTGGGTCTTGACAGGATGTTTGCTACTTACCTGTTCTCTGTTTTGGATGGGCTTCTCTCCATTGCACTGCCCTGCCACCTGTTTGTGGCTCCGACTGCAGCCAGTCTCACAGAGGACAAAGAAGCCGTGCATGCTGTGGCCACTCGCGCTCCCTGTAATTTCTCGCTCCTGCCCATGGCCGGTACAGTGTTGTGCATTCTTGACAAGTACCGGTCATACATCAGCGTCATTTCTCAAGTATGCATGCCCAGAACACTATCGGCTGCTGTGCACATTCGGGCACTAGCGCACATTACAGGAATTATTTGTTGAATGGGGGGCAGAGCAGCACAACTGAAATGAGCCCATTCAAACCAACGATCGCTAGTCAGAGTGTTGGACAAAATATTTTTTTCGGGGGGGGGGGGGGGGGGGGGCACTTGGTGACAGCAGGCCTAGGGAACTGGAAAGTACAAATCCGCCCCTGTATCCACTACATATGTCTACACTTTATTCTGTATAATTAGGATAATGCACAGGAAGGAAGTTGTTTTTGTTACCTTCATTTTCAATATGAGTAATGACTGTTGCTCATTGGAGCAGTGATTATTAATTCATCTGGCACTTTGATTGGCTTTGGGAACACATGTTCCCATTCACCAATCATTGCACTAAGCGGCGGCAACAGGGGGCATGCAGGCGCATCTACGAAAGATCGTTCACGGCAGCTTGTAAACATTGCAATGCGTATATATACGCCCCTGGTCTTCAAGTAAATTATTTAGGGGCATATATATACAATGCTTTGGTCGTGAGATGGTTAATAGATTGCCTTAAATACACACTTTAATGTTATGGGCCATAAACAATCAAATTTTGTGTCCATCTGACCAGCCCCCTCCCCTTGGCAACAATAAAAAAACAAGTGTTTTTACTTGCAGATGTATGTAAAACCACCTTATGTAACCGTACCATGAAGTTATTTATAGTAAACTAATAAACATGTATTGTCTCACTAACTTGCTACAAAAAGCTCAGGAACACCTATGCATTGTAACTTTTAATGTTCTGCAAATTAATTATTAATAATCGGGTTGTAACTTATAATGCCATCATAATTTTTTTTTATAATCTGAAATTTGTCTCATTACTGGACTGTTCCTCATTAACGTTCGCATTCAATCTGCTCATTGCTTTAAATCATGCAGATTTATTATTTACTTTCTTACCAAGCAAAGCCTGTATTATGCATGTTTAAAGAGTGGCTCCAGGCAAGATTTAAAAAGCACACAAGAATAAATATATATTATGGGATAGTGTGTGTGCCTTTGCTCTGTAATAAAGCTATGCACTTACTTGCCTCACCTTGTTGTTATGCCATATACACTAAATTTAGACAATGGTATCAGCCAACACTTGATGATTGACTTATTTTAAATGGAAAATTTATTGGGACAAGTTTGAAAACTTGTCTAATGACAATTATTCCGCTTAGAGACCTCGTCTTACAGAGGTGTGTGCCAACACTTCCTCCCTACTCTGCTTTCTGTTCACATAAGTATAGTATGTATACTGTAAACTGAATGTGCATGAGAAATGAACAGGGTTTTGCAAAATATGAAGACTCACTAATTTTTGAACCACTGTGAGTAGAAAGTAAAAATGTGAGCTCCCTATACAGTTGAAAATAGATTTTTTATTTTATTCAGTTTGTTACAGTATTTTTCGTACCATAAGACGCACCTAGGTTTAGAGGACAAAAACCAGGGAAAAAAATTCTAAATGACGCAGAGGCGTCTTGTGAAGCTTCTCACCCCAACAGCACTTATAAACTGAAATTAAGTGATGCAAGGAAAAGTGAGTGCCTTTCAGCTGCAGAAACCACAGTGCTTGTAACAGCTCTTAAAGCAGTATAAAACCCTGACATAATATTCAAAAACATGTTTTCCTACTTTTTATATCCCATATGGTTATCATATTTGCATTTGTGCATAGGTATTATTATTCATTTACAAATTATATGCTCCCAAAAGTACAGTTTTTTGCTTTGTAAGCTGACTTTGCATTTTATGTATAACTGGTTTTATCCATTAAGTATTGAAGGCATAAATGCTTTCAGTGTCTCTCTGTGTCCAGCAGCTTCTCCACAGTCAGAGAATGTGTCACATTCCTCACTTGATACATTTAAGTAAACACAAGATAACATTATCTACAACTTCGGATGTGTCCACATTTCTCTGCACTGAACTTTCCAGTTCAGTTTATAATGTAATGTTTATAATGTAAAACTATGTATTTATATATGAAAAATGCTTTTGGATGTAGTTTTACTATTTGGCCACAAGATGGCCACAGTCATTTTTTGTGAATGCGCCCTGAGAGCGTAGGAAGTACGCTTACAGGAAGTGTAATGAGGCTTTAAATTGAGGTTCTGCAAGAACCCCAAATAAAGAGAAGTGACCCGGGTCATGCACTAAAAACAAACTAAATAAGGTGCAAGTGCTAATAGAAACAAGGGATGGAAATCAGTGATATGATGCAGATCGGTATATGCTCATAGACATATATAAAATGTCGTTGAAAAACAATCAAGTGATGATAAGCAGGCATACAGTTAATGTTGGTAGTTAACTACCAAGTGGTTAAACATACTATACCGGCCCAGGGCTTCATAGGGTGTCCAGCTGTATGATAAGATTCTCAGGCTGGGGGAAGCATGGAGAGGCTCCACGCGTGGCGTGATCTTAATGATCACTTCATCAGCTCCTGCACTTGCACCTTATTTAGTTTGTTTTTAGTGCATGACCCGGGTCTCTTCTCTTTATTTGGGGTTCTTGCAGAACCTCAATTCAAAGCGCATTTGTTATTCCAGGCAGTATTCATCATATGAGGTAAAGCATTGTTTATTATGATATTATCGTGTGTGGACCCCTATTTTAAGTGTTTTTATGGTCATTGTTGTTCAATAAAATTTGTACTTTCTTGAATCATATTGGTAGTGCAGTGTTTGTACAGTCTTCCTCTTGTTGCCAATTTAGTACTTCATATTCTGTACCTTGCAAACCATTACTTTATATGTGGGAGTGAAGATGTACCTAACCAGTTATAAGTGTAATGAGGCTGGGAAACTTTTTTTTTTCACAATGATCGAGCAGCTTCTCACGGAAGCATGCCGATCATTGCTGCGGGGAGTAAGATCAACGAACGGTTTTCCCGTTCATTGATCTCCAGGCGAGCGGCCGGCGGCGTGCACGAGCACGGGAGAGCGCGCACAAGCGCGGTCAGCAGCGGTAGCGGCCGGGGAACGTATATCTACGCCCCAGGTGGGGAAATAAAGTTAAAAGGGGCGTAGATATAAAGTACCTTGGTGGCGAGGTGGTTAAGCACTGTGTCAATCTGCCAGGGAATGGACACTGAACGTGGGCTGCAGGGAGAGCTGAACTGGCACTTATCAGGCTCAGAGATGGATTAAGATGTAACAGGGCCCTAGGCAAGGTTGTAGATTTGGGGCTCCCTTGTGGTCCTTTTGGTACGCTAACGTGGAGAGAGGTCAGAGAAGGTAGCAGGTGGGCTCCTTGACACCTACTAGGCCCTAAGCACCTGCCTAGTTTTCCTGGTGGATGATCCTGCTCTGATCAGGCTGCCTAAGAATGTGGCTAATGTCCTGAGCTACAGTACCTGCGGGAGCATTAGCTGTCACAGCGCCACACCAACTGCACTAAGGGGTACAACTCTGTACATGCAGAGCCTAAGGTGCACTTTGGCTGGCAATAGGCGCTGGGGTGGAATCAGCATTGGATAGAGGACTGTTTCCCACAGAGACTGCAGTGCTCTTTTGCTCACCCACTGTGTAACAGCAGTGGCTCTCTTGTGATTGGCAGTGGTACCGTGGGTGGTATCAGCTGAAGAAACACAGGTGGCTGTGTATGCGGTTGGGGTTCTTCCCTTCCTAGAGAGCAGGAATCATGTGTCTGCAATAACGCGTGGCTGAATAGAGCGCCGCACCAGCTGCACAGAGGGGGTACATGCAGAGTCTGAGGTACACTTCTGCTGGCTATTGGTGCTGGGGTGGAATCAGGTGCTGGATAGAGTGGCTGTTTCCTACAGAGACTGCAGTGCTCTGTAACGCACTTTCCGTGTATCCGCAGTGGCTCTCTTCTGATCAGCAGGGATACCGTGGGTGGAATCAGCTGTTGCCGAAGTGTACCTCAGACTCTGCACACAGCCAAACATTATTGTAGAACACACTTCTTGCACTCTGCATGGATGGAGGGAGGGAGAGGAGAATCTCTGGTACACAGTGGACCAAGCAGGGGGCACAGCCTGGTTATAGTCTGGCTATATTCACACCATAAGACGCACTCACATTTCTCCCCACTTTTTTGGAGGGTAAAGTACATCTTATGGTGTGAAAAATACGCTATTTTACAACACAGCCCCCCACCTACACCCAAAAAAAAGACCAAAAAAATAAAATAAAAAACACAACAAACAAAAACAGAAACCTGTAATGCTGTCACAAATTTAATAAAGAATAGATTGAATATGATGATTTGCATGTCTTGTCTCATTGCACATTTGTAAACCCTATATTTTGCTGAAAATAGTGCAAAAACAGGCCAGTAGCCTGACTGTGTATAAAAAGAGAATCCCAGAAGTCAGAGTGTCTCAAAAATCAATTCTGTAGCAGAAAGCAATGCATGGGCTCAGGAACATTTCCAAAAAACATGATGTCTCAGCTTTTTTCTGAAACATGCTTGCTGAAAGATCCACTACACCTCAAAATCAGCAGGTTACCGTATTTTTCGGACCATAAGACGCTCTGGACCATAAGACGCACCTAAATTTATAGGGCATAAACCAGGGGAAAAAAAATATACTAAACCTGGTGCGTCCATGGTGCAGGGGCATCTTGTGGAGCTTCTCCCTCTCCCTCCAAGCTACTAAAGTGAGTGATGTGAGGCAGGGATAGCAGTTCTCAGGCAATATACCCATCTCAGGCAATATACCCCTCAGGCAATATACCCCTCATGCAATATACCCCTCATGCAATATACCCCTCATGCAATATACCCCTCAAAGACCACTTCTCTCTCTGAACCACAGCATGAAGCAGCCTACAGGAATCATCTTACTATGACATGCTTAATTAGGCAAAAAAAAAGTAAACAACTACAAAATATCAATGACAGTGATAAAAGAAATATAGACTGTGCATCTCATTTTTTTTTCCTTTTTAATGCTTAATCAGGCATAAGGTAAACAAGCCTGCAGGAATCAGTGTCACTCACCCCAGGATCAGTGGTGCTTTTCTCAATGGCCAGCATGCTGCAGGGACCAGCGGCTCTGCTTTCAATGAGGGGACGCTTGCTGCGGGGACCGGTGTTCACCGGCGGTTCTCCTGTCACTGAGGGCACACATCTCTTAATGTCCAGCGTGCTGCGGGGACCGGCGGCTTTGCTCTCACTTAGGAGGTGGTTTACCTAATGGCCAGCGTGCTGCGGGGACCGGCGGCGATGCTGTCACTGAGGCGGCGGTATTCCTAATGGCCAGCGTGCTGCGGGGACCGGCGGCGATGCTGTCACTGAGGCGGCGGTATTCCTAATGGCCAGCGTGCTGCGGGGACCGGCGGCGATGCTGTCACTGAGGCGGCGGTATTCCTAATGGCCAGCGTACTGCGGGGATGATTATCCGTTCGCCCGGGACCGGCGGCTCTGTGCTTTTCCTAATGTTCTGTGTCTTGTAGTGCTGCAGCCTAGAGGGAGGATCGGCGTTCCTCATCTCGTACAACCCCGGGAGCGGCAGCTCCACTCGTTATACCCCGGGGTGAACTTCCGCGCTGTGGCTTAAGGTCCTTGCTTGATGAGGTCATCAAGCAAGGGACCCTTAAAGCCACAGCGCGGAAGTTCACCCCAGGGTATAACGAGTGGAGCTGCCGCTCCCGGGGTTGTACGAGATGAGGAACGCCGATCCTCCCTCTAGGCTGCAGCACTACAAGACACAGAACATTAGGAAAAGCACAGAGCCGCCGGTCCCGGGCGAACGGATAATCATCCCCGCAGTACGCTGGCCATTAGGAATACCGCCGCCTCAGTGACAGCATCGCCGCCGGTCCCCGCAGCACGCTGGCCATTAGGAATACCGCCGCCTCAGTGACAGCATCGCCGCCGGTCCCCGCAGCACGCTGGCCATTAAGAGATGTGTCCTCTCAGTGACAGGAGAACCGCCGGTCCCCGCAGCAAGCGTCCCCTTCAGTGAAAGTAGAGCCGCAGGTCCTGTGGTGAATGAAAGTGATTCCTGCAAGCTGCTTCACGTTGAGGCTTGGAGGGAGGGAGAAGGGAGAGCCTAAATGAGCCATCAAACAGGGAGGGGGAAAAAAAAAAGCCACATTTGGACCATAAGACGCACCAACATTTTCCCCCTCTTTTGAGGGGATAAAAAGTGCGTCTTATAGTCCGAAAAATACGGTACATGTTTTCAGAATATTCTAACTTTATTAACTACCACAGCATCTTGCTAATATGAAATTTACATGTGTGTAAGCACTCACCGCTGTATCCTGTTTAGCTACAGTATACTGTACTAGATTTCCAGGCAAATCTGTACATCTGGTACATTTACAGACTCACTAATAGGGGTGGTGGTTGCAGCTGTGGTTGCACCACTAATTGGATTTCCCTGCTGTCTAACTACCGTCCCAGCCGTGGGTGTAGGGGAGTACACTGTAGAGATAAATGGCAGACAAGGTTTGGCTGCCTCTAATTGTTTCATGTGATCTTAAAGTGGATCCAAGGTGAACTTTTACTCATTGCATAATTGTGTTCCTGTCCTATTGTTTATAGGGCATTCCTCAAGCCAATTTTTTTAGAGTATTTTTGTTTTAATACTCTAATTCCATATAAACTAAATAAGCCATGCCCACAGGGTTTCAGAGAGCCTTGGCAGTAGCAAGGGCTCATGGGAGCTCAGTCTGGGCAGGGGGGGGGGGGAGGAGGTGTTACTAGCCATTGATTTCAGAGGCAGAGAGGAGAGGACGGAGGAGGGGAGGGGGGGTTAGGTTTTTTTCACAGTCTGAGTGCTGATGGTGCAGATAAGCCTGTCTCTGTGTAATGTTTACAAACAACATGGCTGCTGTCACTGTGTCACAGGAAGAAATAATAATTTCTATTAAATCTGTTTGCAGCTAGATTTGCTGTGTAAACTTTAGATAAGATATATAGACAAGTTACTTGTTATAGTTCGTTTTTCATCTCGGATCCTGGAAAGTTCTTGGACGCTGTGTGCAGTACAGCACTGCCAGTCTACTACTGCCTAATGAACTGAACTATTCACTAAATTCTTTCTTTTGAAAACTCTGGCTGACCAGAACCTATCACCACTTTTTACAATAGTATGGATCTCCTGTGTCACGTCCTTTGAGTTCTGTCTTAGAGGGAAGGTCCGAGCTAACAAAAAAAACAAAATACAGATCTACTTCCATGGGACTTCCTCCAGCCCATGGTAGCCTATCTGTCCCTCGCCGCAGCTCCAGAGTCCCGGGATCCCCTCCGTTGCAGATGCTGACCTCGCCAGGTTGGCATCTACTTTGCCTGAGCAAGCGCAACTCGTGATTGCGCTCACATGGCCTGGTGCGTTCTGTGCAGGCGCAGTAGTTCTCCACCTGCGCAGAATGCTCCAGTCCACGTGAGTGTGATTGCGAGCAGCACTTGCGCAGGCACAGTAGATGCCAGCCTGGCAAGGTCGCCATCTGCAATGGAGGGGATCCCGGGACTCTGGAGCTGCGGCAAGGGACAGATAGGCTACCATGGGCTGAAGGAAGCCCCAGGTAAGTAGATCTGTGCTTTGTTTTTCCTCAGACCTTCCGTTTAAGACAGAACTCAAAGGATGTGAGCTGCGCCGATGGGACACATAGCCTTCCAGGGGCTAGAGTATGCCCCAGGCAAGAAGATCTGTTTTCGTTTTGTTTTTTGTTACCTCGGATGTTTCCTTTAATGACAAAAAAATTTTTTTATTTGGTTATATATATATATATATAGTGACGCCACAAAGCAGCAAATTATTAAAGCATACCTAACCTGACATTTGACATGATAAGATAAATATTGGTACACAGTGTGGTAGTCCTTTCAATAACTTATAGGAGGTTCCATCCTATTTTTACATTGCAAGGGATAAAAAAGTGCAATTCTTTATGCAAATGAGCAAGTGGAACAGCAGTAGATTTAACCAAGGCTCTCCTGGAAAAGTAAACAGAATCCAAAAGACTTGTCTCATGGAGAAAATATTGCTGATAACAAGTCAGGGCTGTACAGTTAAAACAGCTAATATTTATTTTGTTTTGCAGCTGAATGAAGCAGATTTCACATAGATTTTACACATTGATATGGCTGCTGTTTAGAATTCAATCTTTTAAATTCAGCCTTTAAACTGTAAATAAAAATGTGAGACTTCAGGATTGCTGTATTTACCATTACTGCAACACATACAAATAATTATCTCATAAGTTTATTACAGTAGAATACCTTTATAGTAAACTACAAGGTAGTTTACGATATCAGAAGTTTACTGTATCAGGATTGGTTATACGTTGTATTTTCATACAGGCACATGGTCGGGTCCTGCGGACTGAGTTTAATATAGCCAGAGGTTTACTATATCAGAGTTTACTATAACTAGATTCTACTGTATTGGTTGCTTTCCTGAAAATAAACGTGTGATCAATAAAGCAATGAATGTTTAAAGAGGCACTTAAGTCAAATAAAAAAAATGAGTTTTACTCACCTGGGGAGGGGGAAGCTTCCGGATTCTATTGAGGCTTCCCCTGTCCTCCTCGGTCCCACGGCGGCGGTGAAAATCCTCCCGGAGCAGCGGGGGCGTAAATATTTACCTCCTTGGCTCCAGCGCAGGCGTAGTATCCGCTCTCTGCACGGAGATAGGCGAAAATAGCCGATCTCCGTTGGGCCACTCTACTGCGCAGGGGCAAGTCTCCTGCGCCTGTAAAGCAGACCGGACCCGACAGAGATCGGCTATTTTCGCCTATCTCCGTGGGAAGAGCCGCAACAGCGCCCCCACTTGAGCCAGGAAAGGTAAATATTGCACAGCCTGACAAATTGTCGGCTGTAAGGTCCATGGGCTGCAGTGAGACCGCCGTGTGACACAGGAGGACGGGGGAAGCCTCGATAGGGTCCAGAGACTTCCCCCTACTGAGGTCAGTACCCCCCAGGGGAACTTTTTCGGTACTTATTCATTAGCCGGGCGCATCCGGCAGGTGGCGCTGTTGTTGTTCATTTCAATGATACAAGCTTCACGTAACAAAACTGTGATTGTAACCGCCGCAGGTGGTGCTAATTGTATTACTAGTTGACGTAACAATATGTCTATTAAAAAAGTGAGTTAATTAAATGAGAAATAAGCCGGCGGCATTGTAACAGATCAAGCCGCCGGCTTTGTGTCTCGCTGTCCTCCCCCCTTGGCCTCTCTCCTATAGAACACTGGCAGCCCTGGGAATACTCGTGTCCCCCCAGAGTCGTTCGTCGCAATAAAACGAGCAGGATTCTCTGCCGCGACGAACGACTCTGAGGGGACACGCATGTGTCCCCCCCAGTGTTCTATAGGAGAGAGGGCAAGGGGGGAGGAGAGCGAGACACGAAGCCGGCGGCTTGATCTATTACATTGCTGCCGGCTTATTTGTCATTAAATTAACTCACTTTTTTAATAGACATATTTTTACGTCAACTAGTAATACAAATAGCACCACCTGCGGCGGTTACAATCACAGTTTTGGTACGTGAAGCAAGTATGATTGAAATTAGCAACAACAGCGCCCGGCTAACGGATAAGTACCCTTTTTTCAGTACATGTTTTCTTTAAAGGGGTTCTTTCGCGAATGAGAAAAAAAATAAAAAGTGGTTTATGCATAAACTATTAACCACTTTACCCCCGGCGGTACGAATTTCTCCGCCCCTTTTTTCCCTCCTAAAAAACCAGGGATGGAGAAATCCGTACCTTCCGCGCTCCCGCCGCTGTCCGCGCTACCGCTGCTCATGCGCGCGCACCCGCCGCTCGTGCACGCCGCCGCCCGCTTGCCCGGAGATCAATGAACGGGAAAATCCATTCCCGTTCGTTGATCTAAGCCCCCGCAATGATCTGCTGCTTCTTTCAGAAACAGCGCGATCATTGTGAGTCTCCCAGCCTCCTACTGCTTCCTGCAAGCGTCCTTCCGGTCGCTTGCAGGTCGCATGTAAACATACTCACTGTGGCCATCTTGTGTCCAAATAGTAAACTACACCCTAATGCATTTTACACATACAAATAAATTGTTTTACATAATAAATTAACTCATTACCTCCCACACTCCCCAATTTTTTTTTTTGTAATTTAAAAAAAAAATATATATATACAATAAAAAAAAAACATAAATAGTTACCTTAGGGACTGAACTTTTTAAATATTTATGTCAAGAGGGTATAACACTGTTACTTTATAAACTGCGGGCTTGTAATTAGGGATGGACGCAAAACTGAAAAAAGTGCACCTTTATTTCCAAATAAAATATTGGGGCCAAACATTGTGATAGGGACATAATTTAAACGGTTTTATAATCGGGCATAATGGGCAAATAAATTTCATGGGTTTTAATTACAGTAGCATGCATTATTTAAAAACTATAATGGCCGAAAACTGAAAATAATAATTTTTTCCCACATTTTTTCCTATTTTCCCCATTAAAACACATTTAGAATAAAATAATTCTTGGCATAATGTCCCACCTAAAGAAAGTCTAATTGGTGGCGGAAAAAACAAGATATAGTTCATTTCATTGCGATAAGTAATAATAAAGTTATAGACGAATGAATGGACGGAGCGCTGAAAGGTGAAAATTGCTTTGGTGGTCAGGGGGTAAAACCCCTCAGTGGTGAAGTGGTTAAACATCCTTCTAAAATAGTGTAAAAAGTTGTTTTTTTTTAAATGAATGGTTTCATCAATACAACATGTAATGTTGTACTCAGCCAAGCCCTATTTCATACAGCCTTATCAATCCCTGCCATGTACTGATGAGGACCAAAAGTCCGAAACAGGCTGTCTACATGTGGGTTTGATATGGCTGTGTAAAACTTAAAGCTATAGGCTTGCTGTATACCAGCGGTTCTGGATTCTTGCTTGGCTTAACAAGGGCGAAAAGGGATAATTTGCATATTTAGTAGTAGTGCATTGTGGGTAACCACAAATGTTCATTTATAACTGAATTATAGCAAATTTCCTTCTGTTTTAAGAAGGCAATTACACCAAGCTTTGCTTTTTTAGTAAGAGGGCTTTTTGGTCCCTTTTATCCCCCTACACATTCCTAGTAGTTTGGGTCACCCTGAGCTGCTTGGTTACTCTAATGTAATATAAATAGTGACGGATGACGGCTGGGAGGCTAATCCATTTGTTAGGGGTGGTGTTTTTTTTTACTTTCTTTTCACAGACATAACTCCTGCTGCCTAAGTAGTTTTCAGTGGTATAACCCACTTCTAGCAGGAATCACCGTTATAGCCCTAATTGCTTAGCTCCACTGAGCTGCTGAATATGTGTTTACATTGTTGCTAGGAAACCAGGAAACGTTAAGGCTATAACGGCAGAAGTGGGTTATACCACTGAAAACTACTTAGGCAGGAGTTATGGTTGTAAAAAGAAAGTAAAAAAAAACACCCCTAACAAATGGATTAGCCTCCCAGTCCTTCATACGTCACTGTTTACATTACATGTTGTATTGATGAAACCATTCATTTTTTAAAAAAACTTTTTACACTATTTTAGAAGGATGTTTAATAGTTTATGCATAAACCACTTTTTTTTTCTCATTCGTGGAAGAACCCCTTTAAGGTTTGCTTTTATACTTTCTAAGTCAAAGCTTGTACACACAAATGCCTTTTAAGTAATTTTCATATCATTTTAATAAAAGCCCATATTTTTTTAATACAAGAGTTCACATGAATCTTCTAGCTTAAAGGGGGATTCTGACTTACATAATTTTTTTTGTCATCTAGAGCAAAAAAAAAAAAAACAGCACAAAACCATAATTTTCTAAAGTACATGCTGTTAAGAAGATTAGGCTGTTGCAAGATCCTAAAGTACACCGCAGGGGCAAAGCAGGAAAAAATGGCGCAGGAGCCCTTTAGGAAGAAATGGCGTGCCAAAGGCACCTATTAGCAGTGAAGAAAGGAAATTTGGGCGCATGGCGGTGGCCGATATCGGGCACCTCCAGGCATAGCCTGCCTTTGACCTGAGCGACTGGAGCGGTCGCTCAGGGCGCAGGCTTTCAATGGGGCACCTATAGCTGGCTACCTATACCGACGGGCACCTACACCTGAATTCCTCTACTGGGTGCACCTAGAGCTGGCTACCTATACTGAGGGCAACAACACCTGGCTACCTATACTGGAGGCACCTACGCCTGGCTACCTATGGGGGGAGACCTACACCTGACTTCCTATACTGGGGGCACCTATGCTTGGCTACCTATATTGAGGGCACTTACACATGAGATCCTATACTGGGGGCAGCAATACCTGGCTACCTACCTATACTGAGTCTGAGGGCGTTTTTTTTTGGGGGGGGGGCGTACTGCGGTTATAACGCGTGGTGCAAATGTGATAAAACACGGAAAAGCCGCCGCGTGTACTGGCGGCAAGGCGGCTGATTCCGCGTGTAGCACGGCGGTTTGCACGCAGCAGCGTGCGTCTGGTGTGGCTGGGCCTGTTAGTTCACACAGGCTGAGGAATACGCGCGCGCGCGCGCGCTGAGAGGAAGAGCCTTTTATGACAAACAAGGAGGGATCAGCTGACCTGGTTGGTCAGCTGACCTCAAAGCAAGTGGCTATTGGTTGATCGGTGATGGGTGGCGCCGGAGAGCGCCGCGCTATATATAGTCACTGCTGGTCAGTCTCAAGTTGTCTGCCATTGCGAACACTTACGTGGAAGCACTCAGACCTTAGTCAGATCCTACAGTGTGTTAGAACCAGGAGGACCTGGGAATTCACACTGAGCCAGATTACTTCTGTTATCATTGTGTTATACTTCAGACTAGTTCCAGGGTGTTGAGACCACGGACCTCACACCCAATATTAGGGACTTTGTGTTATCATTGTGTTATACTTCAGACTATTCCAGGGTGCCGAGACCACGGACCTCACACCCAAGATTAGGGACTTTGTGTTATCATTGTGTTATACTTCAGACTAGTTCCAGGGTGTCGAGACCACGGACCTCACACCCAAGATTAGGGACTTTGTGTTATCATTCTGTTATACTTCAGACTATTTCCAGGGTGTAGAGACCACGGACCTCACACCCAAGACTAGGCATTGTTTGATATCTGTTATGACCTATTGCTTTTCTGACTATCCCTCTGCTTTCTGATTCGGTACTTACGCATATCTGATTATCTGTTGCCAACCCTGCCTGCCTTTGGATATCAAATCAGCCTTCTGTCTCTGTACCATGTCTGTCCGTGTGTTGCCGACCTGGCTTGCCCGACCTCGAGAGCTATCTCTCCCCTTAAGAGATAATCTCCAGACCTGCTAGTGACATCCACCTTCAGGTGTCACTCACTCACTGGTCTTTCCTAAATTACAGCCTGGGACTCCACCCCTTTGGAGGTCTCAGGCTGCTGGAAGCTTTTTGCACTTCTCAGAAGGCAGTATCGCCCATACTGCCGAAGACCACCTGCTCCTCGGGTGGTCTTACTCAAAGTCTTTACTGTTGCACCAAACACTCACATTATAAAGGCGTCCAGAGGTTAGTTATACTTAGATTATCGGTGATTCTGCAGATCATCAATAATCAGGTATAATCTGTATTTTTGGTGATACTGCAGATCACCCATAATCAGATTCTCTCTGTGTGCTGACACCGATCGTTACAGCAAATTATCGGTGCTGTGCTATCACTTCAAACTGGGGGAGGACACACTAACTGTCCCACTGATTGATTTTATTAATATTCCTGAAGGTTTGAGGCCTCATTTTTAAGTTTATTCAGGATAATGCACTCTTTCCATCCATTTTGTGGTTAATAATAGTATTTTTTCTGTTGTACATATGTGATGTATCATAGAGATCTGAGCATTTGCCGTGATGTGTCACGACTTCAAAAAGGTTGGGAACCACTGTCTTAGGAGGTAACTCAGGAGAAAAGGTGAATTGCATATGGGCTTGGGTGTGGTGTTTGCACCTGGCGCAAAGAGGATGAAAGCGGGGGGGTTACAAAAATCAGGTTTCGCTCAGAGCGCTGTGAAACCTAAGGCTGGCCATGCCTCCAGGCGCTGAAATTTACCTGCTTTGCCACAAATCGCATCTTTTATAATGGCCACGGTATGCAGCAATCAATGTAAAATGTAGCCACCTGGAAGCGCCCGATTAGCAGTAGTGATTTGAAATATGGGTGCTGGGGCTTGCGGAAATGCAAATAGCGGCATTGCATTTCCACAATGTAATGCCATGCCTCTATTTGCATTTCCGCAATACAATGCCGGTATTCCACTTTAAAATGCCACTATTTACATTTCCGTAAGCATTTCTGCAATGCAATGCTGCTATTCCTCAACGCAATGCCACCATTTCCATTTCCACAAGCCCTGGGGGAGGGGGGGGGGGGGTAAGGCACCACCAGGGTCTTAAGGTTCGGCACCACTGGGAAGGGTCTTAGGGTTGGGTAACACCAGGGGGGTCTTAAGGTTAGGAACCACCAGGAGGGGTCTTATGGTTAGGAACCACCGGTGGGGAGGGGTTAGGCATAAGTAGAGGGAGGGTTCTGTGTGAGAGTAGGGTTAGGTTTAGCCATAGCAAAATATCAGTAAATATTACCAATATTTTACTAGTGGAATTCAGTAGTAGAATAGAGAAGTTTCGCAAAATTCTACTAGCGGCAAACCCCTGTGCCTTCAGGACATTCACTTCATTCAACTAAGTGAGACATCTAAACCAGGAGAATGACCACCTCTCTTCACAATGGTATGCCTGATTTATAATTGGGAGGAAGGGCCCTTCCACACTGAAAATTGCAATCAGAATTCTAAGAAAAAAGAAAAATGGCATGCTGCATTTTATTTTATTTAGGTTACCCATCTTTTTCTTACCCAAGTCAGCTGCATAGGTTAGTTACATCAAAGTACCTATCATTTGTATGCTGTAGAAGCTGAATGTAGACAAAGACAAAGCACAAAGAAAAGGAGGTATATGGAAAATTATGGTGAAACTAGTTGACCTAAGCCCATTTAAAAACCGGCTCTAGGTCTCTGTCCTGCTGCTGCCACCTGTCAGTGCACATGCGAGCACACCTGCCCACGGCACCTCGTTCTCCGTCGCACACGCCCGCCCGGCTCCCTGGCCCCGGCCTCCACCAGTCCGCGTGTAGTACACATGCGCAGTAGCGAAAAACCACGGACAGGAGGATGACACAGGGACACACAGGATTTTATTGTATAGGATGAATGCCAAGAACTTTTAATTCTGTTGGCTGGTGTGAAATCGAATCATAGAAGTAGGTTTTACTGCACCAAGCCATATGACAGAATGCTACAATTTCATCTAGAAGCACCTGAAAAAGGGCTAATTTAATCATGTACAGTATTTTCTACAGATGCCATAAAGCGTAGAAACAATGATTTATAAGAAGCAAAAGTAACTTAAAGCGGATCCGAGATGAAAAACTAACTATAACAAGTAACTTGTCTATATATCTTATCTGAAGTTTAGATAGTTTACACAGCAAATCTAGCTGTAAACAGCTAATAGAAAATTATTATTTATTCCTGTGATACAATGACAACAGCCATGTTGTTTGTAAACATTACACAGAGGCAGGCTTATCTGTATCTTGAGCTCAGCCTGTGAAAAAAAACCTAATCCCCCCTCCTCCCTCCTCTCCTCTGCCTCTGAAATCAATGGCTAGTAACACCTCCTCCTCCTACTGCCCAGACTGAGCTCCCATGAGCCCTTGCTACTGCCAAGGCTCTCTGAAAACCTGTGGGCGTGGTATATTTAGTTTATAGGTATAACGATTTGTGTCAGCAAAGAACAGAATTCTGATTATTAGGTGGTCTGCAGTATCACCTATAATGCAGATATATACCTGATTATATGGTGATCTGCAGAATCACCTATAATACTGGTATTATCAGAAGCTGATGTGACAACAAATAGCAATGTGTGATTGGTGCAACAGAAGTACTGATAGGTTTGGCAATACCTCACCAGAGGAGCTAGTGGGTACTAACAGTACAGTGCCCCTCACCAGAGTCAAGGGCCCTCTGGTGAAAGTAGAGTGGTCAGACAGATCGGGTTCGGCAACAGACAGACAGATGCAGTACAAAATCGGAAGGCAGAGACAGGAAGGTATAAGCAGGCAGAGTCGGCAGCAAGATCAGATGGGCAGAGGTACAGAATCACTGAGCAGAAGAGTAGTCAGAACGAGCCAGAGTCATGCACAAATAATAACACAGTAATGTATAATCTTTAAGACTATCAAACAATTCCTATCTTGTGTGAAATCCCCGGTTTCCTCCCGGATCAAAGCACACTGGAACTATCTAAGGGTCTGAGCGCTAACACCAAGTATTCGCAACAGCAGACAAGTTGCGAGTGATTCAGCTAGGCTATTGAAGCAGAGGAGACCCCTCTGGCACGCCCCCTCCTATCAGCCAATGAGGAGCGGCGAGCGGCTCCTCTGACGTCAGCAGACCGACCGGTCAGCTGACGCGCCTCCTCCCCGCATAAAGGTCCTGTCTGTGCGCGCGCGCACGCGACAAAGCAACCCTATGTGCAACTGATAGACCCGTCCTCGGCGTGCTAGATGCCTGAGGCACGGATACATTGCTAAACAGGGAGCTGGAGGCAGCTGCGGTGGTAGCGCTGTTCACCGAGGCTGCCTCTCCAACGTTTGTTACAATAGGGAATTAGAGTATTAAAACAAAAACAAAAAAGTATTTGGCTTGAGGAATGCCCTATAAACAATAGGAAAGGAACACAATTATGCAATGAGTAAAAGTTCACCTCAGATCCACTTTAATGATTTCCTTGAGGACTGAGGTGTGTGTAAGCGTATTTCTGTTTCATGGAAGGAGAACCATATGTTATCACTGCACATGCTAGATCAAGCTGTGAAATGCTGTCAATAACTACACTAATTTCCAGCTTCTCTTTTGCTTTCTTTAAAATGTATCTTTGACTACATAAATATGTTTTCTGCATGGTCATAATTGTTTTAGTTACATAACAGAGATGCTCTATGAAAGAATTGTTGGCAGGTCCTATGGTACGTTCAGGGCCGATATAAGCAGCACGGGGGCCCCAGGGCAAAGGTAAACTGGGGGCCCCCATCCTAAGGCAAAGTCAATCAATTCCCCCCGTTAACTTCCGGGCAGCCTGCCCAGTGGTCTGTTCCCCCCCCCACACACACACACACACACACACACACACACACACACACGCACGCACGCACACACACACACATACACGCACACACACACGCGCACACACGCACACACACACACACACGCACACACACATGCACGCACACACGCATGCACACACACACACATGCGTACACACGCGCACACACGCGCACACACGTACACACACATGCACACACACACATGCACACACACACATACACACACATAAACACACACGCACACACACAAGCACACACACACGCAGGCACAGTAAAATTTCAAATTCCCACTAGTCTCTCTTCATAGGTAGTTTGGTATCCCCAATATAGGGATAGTATTGCCCCAGTATATATATAGCAGTGCCTCCAGTATTGCCTTCTCTATAGGTATAGTAGTGCCCCCATTATAGTAGTACCCTCAGTATAGGTAGAGTGGTGCTGACAGTATAGGTATAGTAGTGCCCCCAGTATAAGTATAGTAGTGCCCCAAAACAGCCGGCCTGAAGTCCCCAACCCCCACCTCGTGTTTACCGCTGTCCCACGTCAATTTTAGGGTTAAAACAGGTGGCATTGGCAGGCTTGAGATCCCAAAACACCCCCTCCTGGCCTCCACCATCACTTTTATGCTGGGTACACACGGTGCGTTCCCGCACTCGATGCCCTGCTCGATTCCCGGCCACTCGATTATTTCCGAGCACTTCCGAGCCCATTTCGATGATTGTTAGGTCGATTCTCATGCAAAGTATGCCAAATCAACCTAACGATCCATCGAAACGGGAATCGGACATGTTGGAAATAATCGAGTGGACGGGAATCGATGGGAATCGAGCGGGGAATCGAGTGCGGGAACACACCGTGTGTATCCAGCATTAGTGTCACGAATGTGGAATTATCTCCGTGGTCAGCGCACAGAATGCGCGCTGACAGTGCGGAAATCCTCCACAAGCGTATAATTTGACAGAACCAAGCTATGGTGCGATGCACCTGTAGAGGGAAATTCCCACCGGCAGATGGAGCTGTGGAACGCGTTTAAGACACGATCACCGCGCGTTAGGCGCCCAATGATAAGCGTGCCACCCTAACTAACCAATGTAACACAAACACGAAATAGAGAACGTGAACACTTGCTAAACAGTTACCTCACCGAGCCTACAGCAAGCGTTTGTACCAGACAAGACCGACAGAAGGAGTAGCCAGTAGCAACCGCAGCTCTGGCCTACACTCCCAGACAGAGTACAGAAGGAACCACCGCCACTACCCGCTAGGGCGAGTGCGATCCCAACAGACAGAACGATTCCTGTTTACCGCCGCTGGCGACAAGACAATCGCAAGACGGATAGACAAGACAGAATAGGCAGTACAAATATACACTAGCTGACTGCACTAAATAGGAATGCAAGGAGCACTCTCCAAGAATTAACTACACTAAGATAGCAATGGCTGACACTCCAGGTGAGTTTGCAGGAACAAACTTCTATGACCAGCAAGGAATTCTGGGAGCAAAAGCTATTTATACTGCAAGCCATCAAAGGAAGGAGCTAAGCAATTTGCATGACAAGTATATGCAAATTCCTCACCCGCAGAGCAACTCTGAAACTTGCAAAGTGAAGACAGGTCTCTTTTCCAGAGACCTGCAGCACTCAGACCTACAAAATGGTCAAAAAGCTATCTGTCTGTGCAGACAGCAGAGCGGATCATTACAATTAGATTTTGAATGCCACAGGCCAAGCTTCACTATGAGGTCAGAAAATACAACCCCCCCCCCCCCCCCCCCCACACACACACACACACAAGAGTGGAGAGTCAGTTAGCAATTGAGCCTGGACTCACCAACGCTGCAGAGTCAGGCAGGCAGCTGCAGATCAGATGGATTCAGTCCAGCCACTCAACCAGCATCAGCATGCTTGTTCTCCTCTCCTCCTTGAAGGCATGAAAGCATGCCTGCATCACATGGGGGAGCTCTGCACTATGCTTGGCGGTGGCATGTATGTAACACAGAGCTAGGCAGAGTCGGGGGAACCATGGAGACCAGGACACCACCGGGTCTCGCTCCCTGATTCCTTGCGTGCATGCCATTCGAATCACCCGCCGGCACCCAGCAAAGTGCAGGCGGACCACATGGGCAGCAGCTGAGCAAAGCTTTCAGTGGCTGCCACTGCCAGGATAGACCACGCCAGGAGGATATTGGCTGGCAAAGGGGGCCCCCCGGGAACTCAGTGGCACGGGCAATTGCCCCCTTTGCCCTACTTGTAGCGTCGGCCCTGGGTATTTTCACCAAAACAACAGCTTTTGAAGCCACTGCAAAGCATGTCAAGGACACAACCTTATTTTCCCTGGAGACTCCATGGCAGCATACATATAGGTAGTTCTCCGCCTCCAACTGCCAAATATGACTTTCCAAGTTTGATAAATTAAGAAAGTCCTTAAATAAGTAAGAAGTGGTCAAAATATGAGACATATGTGTCACCTGGTATAATAGGTCCCAAACAATAAATCATAAGCAAAATATCCAAATGTATTTAATTAAACTGCATAGAGGGAGAACATAGAGGGAGAACAATGCTTTCATTACTACTTGTGTGGGAAGGACTTTACTGAAAGCATAGAAGCTCTCAGCAGAATGCTGTAATCACAACTTTATTTTATTCATATCAATATAGATTTTGATTGCTGGATGGTGTACAGCATGTACTCAGCTATTCAGATCTGTCCCCGATTTATGACATAACAAGCATTTACAGAGTGAGAACAGGCTGTGCAGCACAGAACTAGCCACACCTGGCTGTGAGGAGGTCATAGCCGACTGTCTGCTGGGTGTTGGCCTATACTTGTATTAGGTCTTTTAGACATGAATAAAGATAGCTTTTTCTTTTAATAACTGACTCTGGTGTTATTTTTTCTTTTCTGGTGTTATTTTTAAGGTGATAAAAATGGTGCGAGTTTTTGGGCAATTAAGTTCCAGCACTATTTTGTCAAGCCTATAAGACTCACTGCACTGAACCCAAAAGCAATGTGATTTTTTTTTATATATCACTGCATTTTAAGCAGAATGAACAGACTCTATTGTTTTTGATTTCTGTAAGACAGACTGCATTAAATATGCAACAAGAGACGTGGAATATGAAAGACAACAGAAGTAATGCATAAAACCAACAATATGACTACTTTAATCTAGGTACACTTTGAAATCTTGTCTGGTTGAAGCTAACTGTTCAAACTTGTTTGCAGCATTATCCAAAATGTGGGACAAGACAAGTCATGCTCCTAATCCACCCAACTCCTACAACCACCGCTCACCCCAAAACCTCACATGCTTGCTTTTATCTCTGTCCAAATTCGGTAATCACACACTACACAATGACACTATTATAAACATAGCTGTTAATATACTGGCAAATAAGGCATATAAATATAATAAAGTATTGACTAAATTGTGTTATATATTGTTTATTGTTAAAAATAAAAAAAATGTAAGTTTGCTCTGTGTATGCTGTGCAAAGAAAACTGGAAAAAAATAGAATAGGTGCCCAGAGCAGCAAATCAGCAAATTAAATTCCTTGCTTCATTCCCAAGCCTAAAGTTCAGATGCCTTAAGGGCTGGTTTACACGGGCATTTTTGTGACGTTTAACGAGGCGTTTCAGATGCAGCGTTTTTTGGGATCTACCGCCGTCCCATTCAAGTGAATGGGAGTGTTTAGAGCTAGCTTTTGCAGGCTTTGATGAAAGCCTGGCGGTAGATCCCGGCGTTGCATCTAGTCTCAAAATCAACATGTTGCTTTCAGAGGCGGTAAACGCCAGGAAACAATAGCAGATATCAAAATTGCTAGCCTTGAACGCTTCCTAAACGCCTTCAAAAGCTAGCTTCTAGACGCTGGCATATAATCTCCGGCGATTGAATGTGGCGCTGAGCGAAAGCTTGGCAGAAGCCTGTGTGAAGTGAACCAGCCCGATCCCCTGACACAGAACAAGCAGGTACATCAGGTGTTCTGAGACAAATCTGACTCCAGTGGCTGCATGTTTGCTGCAGGGGACAGCGTAACACTGAATAAAGCAAGACATTCAGCACAACAGCCAGGCATATGACATTTTTCTTCATAGAATAAAAATATCAGCCTCCATAGTCCTTACCCTATAATTTCCAATAAAAAACATACCGTACTCAAGAAACCACACGATGCATAGTTCACAAATCCACCAATCCCATTCTACATATTCTACATATCTGACCAAGACTACAAACAGATAACAATCATGCTTGTTCAACTATGCTACAACAACATTTGTAACATGATTTTCTCCCATTTGACTCACAGTGCATTGTATGACTCATTTCATTAATTAGTGGCGGCGTGGATTATTTCACATGGAAAAAAGCTAGATGTCCATAAATGCCAGACTAACTAGGTTGCTTTCTAATCTGAATTTAAATATCTCTACTGATGGAGCTTGCCTGATTAATGATTGATAAGGAGTTCCAAAGGTTAGTTGCAGCATGAAACAAGGCTGTGATTTCAAATGATTTCTGAGTGGATGACGAAATACATCATGTTGATCCACACTGGGGAAGGTGTGGAGAAAGTGCCACAAGTCCTTCATATAGCCAGGGCCTGAGATGTAGGATCTGAATGTTATAAGCCCAATCTTAAAGAGTATTCTACATATTATGGGTAACCAGTGGAGTGCCGGAGCAAAAAGGTGAATTATAACACAAGGAATCAGTGTTATGTGGCAATAGCAAGATTGGGTTACTAACATCTCCACTCTGCTGTACATACAGGCTGTGATTTATGAGGTGGTAAATGCTCTAGTAAAATCATACGTTTTCGCTGCATCACCTTCACCAAACCGTGTGACCTCTAGGTGGCCATGAGGAAACAATCATCATCAGCGGAAATAAAATAGCTGGTGATGGTGTGAGGATGTATAGCACAGACACAGGAACAGTGCTGACAGTGGTGACAGAAGATCTGGACTGACTGGAGTTGCATGTACAAACTGAGTTTTCTATTACATGTCTCAGCTGCATCCATATTGACTGTCAGCTACATGCAGTCAGTCTAGGTTTTGCAAAGAGACTGGATGTAGTCTGCAGTACCACTGGTGGCAATATATTCGCAGTGATTCATTACTGGAGCTACACAGACTTGGGCAGGTCAACTCAAATCTACCCTGAGGGAGGTCTGTTTGCTGCCTTGTACCTACTCCTAGGGCAGCCTGGTGTTCCTGTCTGCAGAAGAAAGTGCCATGGCATCACCCTGCTGTGCCCTGGCAGAAACGTAATGCTAAACAACACAAAACTGTACTGGATCTAGAGCTATCGAGAGATGACTTGTTGAGCAAATAAAAGCAACAAGCTGAATGTAGAGAGCAAGACTGAAAGTAAACCTTGAGAACGTGTAGCTCAGTGCATTGAGCTGGTGAAAGCAATTATAGCTGTTGTGTAATGCTCACTCCTACCCCTTACGGAACTGCAGGATAAGATTTACTTCATCACGTTTTGCGCAGTGATGTGGGGGAACTGACAGAGCAATATACACTGGTGTAGCCAACACAGAACAAAGGCAAAAAGGGGTGGCAATCTCCTTCCCCCTCCACGGAAATCTAAGTGGAGAGCTCAGTAACCACGGCAACAAGAAGAATGGCTGCTCAGACCTTAGTGTTACCATGGAAACAGATAATGCAAAGTGAGCTTTCTAACAGCATCTGCTTAAATACTCCACTGATCTGACTGTAGAGTCTATATATTAGACTCATGGCAACAGCTGGCTGCCGGTTTACCTTAATTATATTAAGAATAATACAGGTTAATTGCATGTAATTTGTTCAAACACAGTCCATGGAGTTGGGTGGGATATATAAACATTACAGGAAACATATTGAATGTGGATTACATATTTTATAGAAGAAACATGATTTATTGGTATGGTGTGGTAAAGTGCAGGGTATGTGTTGTAAAGTTTTGTGGTTATGATATCAACATGCACACATGCCAACACAGGTAAGTTATGAATGGCACACTCATAACAGCACTTTCTGTACAGCATCCTGTCAGCTAATACTTTGCGTAATTCTTTTGTTCTTACTCATGTGATCTCTTGGCAGAGAAGCAAAAAACCTGTAACAACGTATTTCCCTGCCAGCTACGTTGACGTGTTTTCTGACAAACACCCTGACCTATTAAATGGGAGGTGCGGCTTCACCCTAAGGAGTAGCCAGACTTCAATATTTTCAAAGCCTGTCACTGGCTGTTTACAATACCTGGATTTGAGAGGATATTAAAAGAATAGTATTGATGTTTCAGAGCAATCATACAGGATCTGCTACAAAATTATCAGACATGATGAAAGCAGAATAAACTATGGCACAGGTGCGAATCACTGAGTAGTTATGTGTTCTTTTATTCATAAAGAAAAAAGGTGTACTGAAACCAACCAATCAATTTTAAAGAGGAACTGTAACCAAGGATTGAACCTCATCCCAATCAGTAGCTGATACAGAAGCAGGAAAAAAAGGGCCCAGGAGCCCTTACGGAAAAAACAGCACCGCCATAGGTGACAAAAGCCGCAATAAGTGGCATTAGGGGGACATTTGGGCGCATGGTGGCAGCAATTTTTTCTACAAATCAGGGCTTCCACAAAGCTACGATATGCGGCTATGAATGTAAATTTGGGTGCCCAGAGGCACCCGATTAGCGGCAAGAGGGTACATTTTTTCCGCATAGGCGTGCGAAAAAAAATGTCTTGCGGCATTGCATAGCAGGCTCTCTGCTCTCGCTATGCAATGACGCAATATAGGTATCTGAAAGCCATTTTTTTCTCCGCAAGCCTGTGCAGAAAAAAATGTCCCCTCTAATCAGGTGCCTTTTGGCGTCCAACTTTACATTCATGGCCACATATCGCGGCTTTTAGGAAGGGGAGGGTTAGGTTAAGGGAGGCAGGTTTAGCCACCACCTGGGGGTGGGGTTAGCTTTAGGCATCACTGTAGGGGTTAGGGTTAGGCTGGGAGGGGTAGGGTTAGGCACCATGGGGGGAATCTTAGTGTTAGGGGAGGGTTCTTTGCGAGAGTAGGGTTAGGTTTAGCAATAGTAAAATATCGGTGCATAATACAGATATTCTACTATGGAAATATACAGTAGTAGTAAAATATCGCTAATTTTAGCGAGATTCTACTACCAGCAAACAAGGCGCAGCTGATACCCCCTTTGCGAAATCTTTACCTTTTCTCAAACAGATCATCAGGAGGCTCTGTATGGCTGTTATTGTTGTGAAACCCCTCCCACAGTGTGATGTCAGCACCTACCGTGTTTCCCCCGAAAATAAGACAGTGTCATATTAATTTTTGCACCAAAAGATGTGCTTGGGCTTATTTTCAGGGGATGTCTTATATTTCTATGAGCACACAAGTACCTGTGCTGTATGTCCTCCTGCCTTCTTAACTGTCCAGCTTCTTCCTCTGCTGGATCCACCTCTTCTGTGCCTCTGTATCACTCTTGTACCTTTAGCGTCCTGTGTCCCCTCTGTACTCATATCCACCTCTATCCTGTCCTCCTGTGTCCCATGTCCTCCACTGTGTCTTGCATTGTCCCCCATGTCCTCCTGGAGTCACCCATGTCCTCCGATGTCCCCCTGCATCCTACTCTTACCACTAGCTCCATGCCATGCTGTTCCGTGTGTCCTCCGATATCCCGTGCAGCCTCTAGTTTCCCAGAGCTCCATGCTGATGAGTCCTTGAATTTCAGCCAATGGGGACGAAGTATGGTACATTGCATTTCTGAGCTCCAGTAATAACACAAGTTACCATACTTTTTCCCCTTACTGCTACCAGGGCTTACTTTCAGGGTAGGGCTTATATTTTAAGCATGCTTGAAATTCTTGTTAGGGCTTACTATTGGGGGATGTCTTAATTTTGGTGGAAAGAGGGTAGGTACTGACATCACACTGTGGTAGTCTTGTTGCATTGGGGGAAATAACAGCTGTTTCCAACTGCCAAAACAAGCAGCATATCCTTCTACAGACATAAATAAAAATGTCATCAGCAGTAAAAATGTCGCCATGTGAAAAATTTCAGAATGTAAATTAGGGAGAGGAAAGATTTTACAATGAGCAAACACTGACTAAATCATTTATAAATAATTATTGTAAATATTAAGCACTTTTTTTCATTACATTATTTTTACTTCAGTTCCTCTTTAAGGTTTTATCTGCAAGTTGCCGAAAGCCAGCAACCACTGTGCCTATAGAAATAGGTCACATGCTGCTTTCTTAATACACCTAGTAGACCATATTTTCTAGATTTATTTTCCTTTGCACAAGTAATTTAAAGAGAAAGTGAGGAAAAAAAAGAAGCAGCTTTGGGGACAAGAGGTTATATTCACCCGATCCTTTGCATTGCCTCTTCTCAGCAAAGCTGCTTGTCTTAGTTTGGGAGCCTCAATTCTTGTAGTCACTCCATTGACAGCACTTGATTGCACCAAACTACTTTTTCAAAATGGCCACCATATTTCACCTGTTTTGGTCCCAAAGTTCTGGCAAGGCAGAACAGTGGCATTGATGGTGAGCCACTCCCTTCTATTTCCAGATTTCCTATGACTGGAAGTGGGGTGGCATGAGGATATATTGCAAAACCACAATTAAATGGGTCTCTGAGCAGTGCTTCTAGTGTGGCAACCAAAAGAAGATGGAGTTCCAAACTAAGCAATGGAGCTATGCTGATGAAAGATGCCACTGGAATATGGTAAGTATAACAATTTCTACCCACAGTATTTTTTGTTTTGCTGGTCTCTTTTAAATTCATATTGTGGAAATAGTGATTGTTGCTACTGCAGCTGGAAATCTTGGAAATTATCAGAGCATAACCTTTTTTTTTGAGTATTTAAGGACTTGTATTAAATGTTGGCCTACTCAGTCCTCATTCTTAGTAAAATCATCATAAGCAGTGATGATCATTCAGATTTGGAACGCTGTTCCAAATAATTTGGGACAGAACTCGGATCTCAAATAATGAGGACCATGGCGGGGGGAATTCATGGTACTTTTTATGAGACGGAAGGTCTGATCAGAGCAGGTCTTAATGGATAATACTATATAGTACATTAGTAAAAGAAAACATTTGCAGCTTTTGAATTACATGATTTATCCAAATATTATCAGGTGGTACCTTTGGGACAGGTCTTGGACTATAGAACTGGTGAAATAGCTAGGGTATAGCTAAACAAACATTAAACCCTTTTATTAAACCTAGTTTATCTGTTTTATGTAATTCCATGAGACCAAGGACCTCTCACCTCTTCTGGCCCTTCCCAATCATCAAGATTTTTCCAAAGCCTAAGATCCAGCCTGGCTCAGGAGAGATGGATTACACAAAAATACAAAGTTATTCCATGATATTCTGCCCATCTCCTTTGTATGTTGTTAACTGACAAATTGAAAACCATATTACTACTAAGCAAGCTACACAAGCTTTTTTTTAATCTAATGTCATTAAAATTAATTTTACTTTTCAGTCAGCATCCAGCTATGATTTTCCAGACATGGTAGGTAATTCAAGCCATACTGACCTGAAAACAAGACAACAGTACACTGTATGTGGACCATATGTGTATGTCAAAACCTCCATTCACGCATAGTCTAGCATGTAGAATTTTTTTTGCAGGCGTGCACAGTTACCACATTCTATTCAGGTGCTCATCCAAGGCAGCTGCTTTGCTCAGCAGTTGCTGGCATCTATACCCACAACAAAGAAAACATAAAACAATTACAGTTAAGTCCATAAATATGTGAACAGAGGCAACTTTTTTCTAATTTTGGTTCTGTGCATTACCACAATGAATTTTAAATTAAATAACTCAGATACAGTTGAAGTGCAGACATTCAGCTTTAACTTTAGCATTTTTTAACACAATCCCTTTATTTCAGATGCTCAAAAGTAATTGTACAATTGACTCAAAGGCTATTTCACGCAGGTGTGGGCAAGTCCATTGTTATTTCATTGTCAATAAAGTAGAAAAAAGGCCTGGAGTTGATCTGAGGTGTGTTGTGCTTGCATGTGGAAGATTTTGCTGTGAACAGATATCATGCGGTCAAACGAGCTCTCCATGCAGGTGAAAGAAGCCATCCTTAAAGTGTACCGGAAATGAATAGCTAAAACAAACAAATAATACATACCTGGGGCTTCCTCCAGTCCCCTCTGGCCTTATTGCTTCCTTGGCACCATCCCCGCCTCCTCGATCTTCCATAACAGGTCCCAGCCAGTCGGAGTGAGCGCACGCTCTCCCCCCATCTCGCTCCCATGGCTAGGAGAGTACTAAGCCTGCACAGTAGTTCTGCACAGGTGTAAAAAGATTCCTGGTGGGGGGAGTGTGGTGGGGCGGGAGTGCACAGCCGGGTCATGCATGGGATATCTGTGGGTAAGTTTACAAGGGCAAAGCGTAATTGCTCTGACACACGTAGTCTAGAGCAGGCGTTAGACACAGTAAATCTCCGTTTGAAGGATAGAGGGTATCCAAGGTGGTATATCAAGCGGGGTAGGACCCGAGTAGCCCAAAAATCTAGATCAGATCTGGTTATCCCCCCAAAGTCACAAAATTTCGTATCCCCTAAACTCACGTTTGTTACAACTTATTCCTTTGAGTACAAACAGATTACTAATATTATTGCCAGATATCTTCCGGTATTACAAGCGGATAACGGCCTCTCACAGGTTTTGAGGGATGGGGTCAGATATGCGAGCAAACGTGCTTCCACTCTAGGACAGACTTTGTCCCCGAGTTTATTTAGTTCAGGGTCTACTGGTAAAGCTTGGTTGGCCACGGTGGGTTCCCACAGATGTGGCATTTCAACTTGCAAATATTGCCGGGTCCAAAGCAGGTCAAAAATTGCTGTCTCTGCCTCGAATGGCCGAAGTTTCCACATTAAACACTTTATCAATTGTGGTTCAAGTTACGTGGTGTACCTTATTTCCTGTGGCATTTGTTCGCTGCAGTACGTAGGGTGCACAACGAGGCCTTTGTGTAATGATCTGCTCAGCTGCCTGTGCAGGCAGGCAGCTTTTTGACCATTGTTCAGGTCTGCATTCTGCAGGTCTCTGGAAGAGAGACCTTTTGTCAGTTTTGCAGCTTGCTTCTGCTGAGGAATTTGCATACGTTTGTCATGCAGATTGCCTAGCCACATCGTTTGTGGGCTTGCTCTATATATACCATGTGATATCACAGACCTTGGCTGGTCATAAGAGTTAGATCCTGTGTGACACTCGCCTGGAGTGTCAGCCTTGCTCTTTGTTGAAGATTAGCCTAGAGTAATCCCTGGAAACTGCACTGGGCATGTTTCCTTAGTGCAGTTAGGATTGCTTATCTGTTTTGTTTGTCTGTTGCGATTGTCCTGTCCCAGCGATGGTCGACAGGAAATCGTTCTGTGTGTCTGGGTGCTAACCGGAACAGCGGTTGTTACTGGTAGCCCCTTCTGATCTGTTTCCCTGGATTGCACTTGCATCTTGCGCTAGTGCTGTGGATCCTTCTGTTCTGCTACTCTGTACCTGGATCGCACTAGCATCCTGCGCTAGTGCTGTGGATCCTTCTGTTCTGCTACTCTGTACATGGATCGCACTAGCATCCTGTGCTAGTGCTGTGGATCCTTCTGTTCTGTCTTCCTGGATCGCGCTAGCCACTTTCACTAGTGCTGTGGATCCTATCGTTCGCTTATTCATGTTTTCGTGTGTCTGTCTTGTCTGCTACGAACGCTTGCTGGAGGCTCGGTGAGGTAACCGTTAAGCAAGCGCTCACGTCCTCTGTTTCATGTTTGTCTGTCGGTGGTTAGTTAGGCGTGCTTGTCTCTATTGTGCTTATCATGTGGAGACCGCGCACGAACGCGTGCACTGTTGCGAATGAGTGCGGTGTTCGCGTTCAGTTAGCGTTTGTTATTTTCCTTAACTTCTCATTGTATGATTTGCTGTGCCTTTGCTACTCTCGTGCTCTGCCTTGCTGTAGCCTTGTGTCACGTCTGGCGATCGCACCTCTCGCGATCGCGTTCCTACTTCATATCTGCTGTAGTGTGTGCACCGTCGCGGGTTGGCGACTGATTTGGTGCACACACATACAATCTGTCTCTGTGCTCATTCTCAATCGCCTCTCTTGCGATTGCGTTCCATCCCTTCGTGCAATTCCTGTCTGGCGTGTGTGGTAGAGCAGAGGAGCTGTTCCTCTGCACTCCACAGCTCCCCCTGTCGACAGGAATTTCCCTCTACAGGTGCATTGCACCTTCTGCTGGGTTTCCACAAATTATACGTTTGTGGAGGATTTCCGTAGTGTCAGCGCACACGTCTTGTGCGTTGATCACGGAGAGAATTCCACAATCGTTACACTTTGAGGCAGAGAGTAGCCGAACACTATTTGGGAACGGGCTGGCAAACCACCAATGTCACCAATGTTGCCAAACATTTCCGTGAGGTTCACAGGGGTGACATGACAGGTTTTTCATTTAGTCCGATTGAGAGGGGTGTGCCATCTAGGAGGGGAGGGGACCTCTATAAGAGATTGCTATAACAAGAAGCTAAGTGGATCTTCCAATTGGGTACCAGGGCTCCACTTGGCTTAAATGCCAAATGGGATCTGATGATCATCTCTTAATCATCCTCTTGAGGTATCCATATCCCCCCTTTTGCAACATACATGTCAAGTCCGATCCTTCCCTTGGTGGACTGTTGTCCTCCCCGGTGGTTGCTGGTCTTATGTTTAAGTACATAGAAGTTACTGCTTTTGAATCTGGACCAGATCCATCTAGGTTAATGCTCCTTTGGGTTATGTTGCTCCTTGTCTTTTCTCTTGTGTTTTAATTTGTACATTTTATATTTTTCTTGTATCTTGATCCTGTATATTGTGCATTTTTTTGATAAAAGAATGTATAGATGGATGAGGGTGTTTTGTGCACTATGTAACCACTCCCACGGGGTGGACTTGGGGCGGGCATTTAATACTGACATCCCTACTTATATGTTCAGGTTGCCATTCACGTGTTAGCTATGATTAAGGACTGACGTCTGAAACATGTCAGCTATTTGATGCCTGCTATGATTGCTTATGGATACGTCCATCAATAAAGGTTTTATGTCCTACTGACAAGTACGGACCACTTCTTCCTTCTTTGTTGACTGTGGATTTGCTGCCCAGGTCGAGCACTGTGGTAGGAATTGTTGGAGTAGAGCGGTGTTCACTTCTCTATGTTTATCGGGCCATGCATGCACAGTAAGCCCCGGCTGCTGAAGATACCGGGAACCCTTGCGGAGGATACAGAAGGCAGATGACTTGCTGAGCGAGTGATTAGGCTGGAGGGGGCTGGAGAAAGCCCCAAGTATGTATGAATTTTTCTTTCTATTCATCTCAGGTTCCTTTTAAGCTGCAAAAACAAAAAAAAACCTTCCAAAAATTGCTACAATATTATGAGTGTCAAAATCTACAGTTTAGTACACCCTGAAAAAAAAAGCAAGCCCTGGTGAACTCAGCAACGCAAAAAGACCTGAAGACAGGGAAGACAAAAGTGGTGGATAATCGCAGAATCATTTTCATGGTGAAGAGAAACCTCTTCACAACAGTCAACCAATTGAACAACACTCTCCCGGGGTAGGTGTATTGATATTCAAGTCTACCATAAAGAGAAGACTGCATGAAAGTAAATACAGATGTTGCACTGCAAGGCCCAAGCCACCCATAAGCCTCAAGAATGTAAAGGCTAGATTGGACTTTGCTGAAGAAAATCTAAAAAATGAAAAAAAAACAGCACAGTTCTGGAAAAACATTGTTTGGACAGCTGAAACCAAGATCAACCTCTTCCAGAATGATGGCAAGAAAAATGTATGGAGAAGGCGTGGAACTTCTCATTATTCACCTGTAAAACACATCAAAGGCAGTATGATGGCTTGGGCATGCATAGCTGCCAGTGGCAGTGGGACACTAGTATTTATTAATGACGTGACACAGGACAGAAGAATTCTGAGGTTTTCAGAGACATACTGTCTGCTCAAATCCAGCTAAATGCAGTCAAATGCATTGGGCGGCATTTCAATCATGATACAGATGGGCAATGACCCAAAACATCCAAACCAACCCAGGAGTTTATTAAAGCAAAGAACTGGAAAATTCTTGAATGCCCAAGTCAATTACTTGATCTTACCCCAATTGAGCAAGCATTTCACTTGTTGAAGACTAAACTTCGGACAGAAGGCCCACAAACAAATGGCAACTGAAAGCCACTGCAGTAAAGCCTGGCAGAGCATTAAAAAGGAGGAAGCCCAGCATCTGGTAATGTCCATGAGTTCAAAAATTCAGGCTGTCATTGCCAAAGGGTTTTCAACCAAGTATTAGAAATGAACATTTTATTTCCACTTATTTAATTTGTACAATTACATTGAGCCCCTGAAATGAAGGGATTGTGTTAGCCCTAGTTGCCCACTGATTTAACGCCGAAAGTTTGCACTGCAACTGCATCTGAGTTGTTTCATTTGAAATTCATTGTGGTAATGTACAGAACCAAAATTAGAAAAAAGTAATCTCTGTTCAAATACTTATTGACCTAACTGTATGTAATATTTTTGAAATGATTGCATTACATAGTGATCCGTATATCCATATAAAAGTTTACATGTTTGACAAGTTGAATAGTCGCTGAAATCTGATTTGTTGCTTTAGCTACTGCACATCATTGACCTTGGACCATATACTGTAAGTGAATGAATGTTATGGCGCATGGCTGCAAGTGTCTTTGCTACGAAGATGATGATCCTCATTCAATGACAGCACTGTTATTAATAGAAGACAATATCCCTTTTTACTGTATCCTTTGTGTTATTATTCTGTTTCCTTTTTTGCTACTCAGAATTATATTCAATTGCATACAGTATACTTTCATAGCATGGCTCATTTTCTCACCTGCTACCCTGACCACAGCTCTCTCTGCAGGGTCCAGAACAGAGTCCTTGCTCTTCCTCTTCTTCTGTTCATGGCGTGGCAAGTTCCACGGAAGAGTGTCACCTGGGGGGCAAGGAGACAAGCTGCCAGACCGCTCGCTCCGACACGACCTCTCACTACGGTACGACCTCTCGCTGAGGGTCTCTTCATCTGAAGATGACATGTCTCTTTGGAAGTGGGACAGTCACTCTAGGGACAAATATAAAACAAGACAAGGGATTTGTTCTTTCCCAACTTTACTCTTCAGTCTACAGGATGATATGGAAAACAAATGTATGACATGTATACATGCATAAATGCACAAAGCTGGTGAGTGGAAGCAACCTCACCCCATAGTTACAGCTAGCAGCTTACAAATGTTGTGATATACATGGACAATTTAGTATTTATCAAGAGGCACTTTTCTCTACTTGAAGAAAGCAGCCATCATGCAGACTATGAGCTTTATACAATAAACCTGTGGTACATATATCCCCAGGGGTCAATCTGACTCATTCTGAAACTATATCTGCTAGTTCCTGCAAATGTTTTATTATTGATGATGTCATAAAAATAAAATTGCACAAAAAATGCACGAAAGATGCAGCTAAAGCTGTAGTCTAACATTTCATCAGTAGTGACCCCCTAGTGACTGACAGCTTATTAATTGTCCCTACCCCAGTGATATCATCTTGTCAGTGCTGGGGCCAGGTGAGAAATTGACTGAGAGAAACAGAGGGGGAGGAGTCTGTCAGGAGAGATGAAACTGCCACCAATGACAGCTCACAGCTTATGGTTTTTGCAATGTAATTCTAAATTCACGACTATGAGATGCAATTACACAAATCTACATGAATTGTGGCTTTAAAGCACATTTACCGCATGGATTATGCAGTAATGCAAGTCAATGGGCGATGCAGCAAATGTGCACGACGGTAGTGCGGTGCTCATGGGCGAACTGACGAGAATCCCAGTGATGTACTTCCCAGAAGCAGTACGTCACTAGCCGAGAGGCAGCACTATGAATATGACACTGTCACCACACTGTGCCATTTTTAAATAATGAACTGGATTGTGTTCCAGTATAAAGGAAATAAATGTTATGAAAGGCCACTAAGTAAACTCTTTGCAGGTGCTGATCTTACTACTGCTCGCACTAAATAACTAGGCCTAAGATTCCCACAAAGGACTGTTTTATAGCTAATCTAAATTCGCACTGCCATTTTATCTAATGCTATATTTTGTTTCCCAACCAGGTAATAATATTATTTAGAATAAGTTCAGCCTCCAGTCTAGACAATTCAATGCAGGTATAATAGGCCTCACTGGCAGTGAAGCTGGTAACCACTTCTGGAGCATATACTAAAATATGAGACCCCAAACATGATACGAAACAGTTTAATATAAGAATTAGTGCCATATATACAGTGTGTACAGTATAAAGCGAATGCACAATAATGCTGTCACATAAAAAGCAAAGCACAGCAAATAATATATAACTATCTATGTATGCAAAAATATATATAACACATAAAGCACCAGGTAATGTAAGACAAAATCAGAATTAAAAGACTTGACAGGAAAGGCGTACAGAGTCAGAACCAAGAATCAGAATATCAGAAATAGGACCAGCTGTTCACAGAATAGAGCTGCAAGGTTAGGCCTTATGCTGGGCATACACGGTAAGTGTCTTGCTTATCAATCGAGCCGCTGATGGCTCGATTGATAATATCCAACAGTTTCGATGACCCGCCGGATAGATTCCCCGCTCGATCCCCGCGAGCGGACAATAGCGAGGAACTGAGCGGGGATGCGCCGGGATCGAGCCAGCGGATCGATCCGGCGCATAATTGCATCCATGTATGCCCAGCATTACAAACACTGAAACTCTGGAAGGTATTAGGAAGAGTAGAGTGTTCAAGTAGGGAGTTCATAGGTGTTTGCATTGATCAATCATGCTCCAATACTGCAGAAGGACACCTACTAGTGAACAGTGGAAGCTCAATATAAGGGACATGCCACACACTGGTGAAAACATGGAGTTGCAGGTGAGTACAAAGAATGCAGAGAGACACTTGCTGGTGGGTTGTAAAAGTCAAATGTAGTCCAGAAAGTTGCTTTACTTTTAATATTAACCCTGCACTTGAGAAGATGCCTTCAGGCACTTCATATATTGCATGCATCTCCCAGAATGCCAAGAGAAGAAAAATTGTGTGAGGGACAGGGGGTGCCGTCTCCGTCTCCAAAAACAGATGCGGCACCTGTGCTGATGCAGAATCACATCCAAATCCCCTGCTGTGCCAATACACGGCAATAGAGATTTGGATTTGATTGCAAAAACAATTCTGCAGTCGCAATATTTTTTTCACCAAACGTGAATCGGAAACAGCTTATTGGTTTCAATAGGCTGTCATTATCAATCCAGGATGTCTGTGGGAATAATAAGTGATTAACGACAAGTGAAAGCTTATATAATGGAAAAGTCTTAGGAAAGTTGGAATCCTAAAATAAGAATTTTACAGGTGTTTGGAATTGATTGTGCTGCAGTACTGCAGTCCACCTGGTGGACAGTAGAAGTTAGGAAGTAAAAATAGCCATAGCAGATGCTATGGGCCCAGAGCAGCGGCGTAACAATAGACCCTGCAAGGGATGCAGACGCAGGGGGTCCCAGAAGCCACAGGGGGCCCCATAGGGGGAGAAGTTTATTTTCCCTGTCCTGAGAAACTGACAACTAAAGGCACAGAGAGAAAAAGCTTTCTGCTCTCTGCACAATTGTCCTGACTGCATCTGCTAATACTAATTTGTGTGCTAAGTTGTATGGCCTTACAGCGAGCTGTTAAAGCATAGCCTGGTCACTAGGGGGGTGTAAGCCTGTGGTCCTCTACTGGTGGTGGAGCTCCCAAGCCTTTGATGCAGGAAGTGATACCACAGATCACAGGACTGTGCAGGTGAAGTCACACCATTCAGCAGGTGAGATATGTTTGCATCTACCTGCTATATGTATGGGGGAGTTGACAGTAAGTTGTGATGTCCCTTTACATCCATGGGGCAGGTAAGGAGGACATGATCGTTCAAGCTTAAGCCTAAGCTTTAGCCTAAAGTGTATGAATTGTGGATACGATTTTGGGCGATTTGCGGCGATTAGCGCAAATCGCCAAAGTAAGAATGGGCCCATAGGGTTTTATTACATTAGCGCTTTTAAAACGTGTGAATGGGCCCTAAAGCCTTTTCACCTCAGCAGGCCTGGATACTGTCAGTGTCAGAGGCATTTACATAACATATGAATACTCCCTTTTGGGTAACAGAAGGTAAGGCAAGACTGAGCTTTGATACCAGAAAGCCCTGCCAAATACAGGGCTCATCAAGCCTTAGTAAAGCCTCATCAATGAAAGCAGTATTGAGATTGCAAGGCTGTATAGTTTACAGCCTTGCCATGTGTTTGTTGCCACACAATCCTCTTCAGATTTGAGTAAAGGGGTAGTGCATAATCCAAGACCAGCTGGATTTGTATGATTGGTGGGCATATTAAGGACTGCAAGCCATATATAAAGTGAATGTGAACTACAATAAATACATTTAACAACACAGCTGCTTTACCTGCTATTGATCGTTCCTGACACTGTTTCTAAAAATCTGTGTATTGGAAGTGCAGCCATGTTCATACCTGGGAACTTTTAAAGAGAGCTGAGCTTGAGAACTCCAGAACCTCTAGGGGGTAGGTTGCCCTGCATGAAAATATTTAAAGGTGAGGCTAGGAGGCGTGGCCAGTGTGAAATGGGTGTTGCAAGAAGTCATTCATACAGTGACAATCATGCTTCCTAAATAACATAACTAGGTAGTGTGTTCCAAATAACATACTTAGGCAACGTGTCCCCCAAAGCAACATACAGACAACATGGGCAGCACAGTGGCATAATGGATAGCGCTCTCGCCTTGCAGCTCTTGGCCTCTGGTTTGATTCCCAGTGAGGGCACCATCTGGATGGAATTCATATGTTCTCACCGTGACAGCCTAGGTTTCTTCCAGGTACTCTGGTTTTCTCCCACTTCCCCAAAACATAAAAATAAGTTAATTGGTTTCCTCCTAAAATTGACTACAAAAGATATATAACTATGGCAGGGATTAGGTTGTGAGCCCCTCTGAGGGACAGTGTAACGATCGGTGTCAGCACACAGAGAGAATCTGATTATTGGTGATCTGCAGTATCACCAAGAATACAGATTTATACCTGATTATTGATGATCTGCACAATCACCAATAATACAAGTATAACTAACCTCTGGACACCTGATAAGTGTAACTGTTTGGTGCAACAGTATATGAGCCTGGATCACCTGAGGAGCAGGTGACCCTAGACCGTATAATGAGTATCTCCTGGTTAGGGTTGGAGATACACAGAGAGTCAGTGATTCCTTGAACAGCTGTGAATGAGACTCTACTGCAGTCAAAGGACTCCTATGAGATTGAGTCCCTGACTGGATTGCAGAGAGGTCCCTCTGAGAAACAGGGAGTCCCTGCAGCTACTGGACACCCCACCGGGGGGGGGGGGTGTCACAGGTAGAAGGGTCGGTCAGGCCGGGTCGGCAACACACGAGCGGATAAAGTACAGAGACAGAAGGCTGATTCGGTAACCAGGGACAGCCAGGGTTGGCAACAGGTAATCAGATATGCAAAGATACCGAATCAGAGAGCAGGAGCAGAGTCAAGAGAGCAATAGGTCATAACAGATGTCAAGCAGAGGCCTAGTCTAGAGTGTGAGGTCCGTGGTCTCAACACTCAGGGACTGATCTACAGAATAACACAGTAATGACACAGTATTCCTAATCTTGGGTGTGAGGTCCGTGGTCTCAACACCCTGGAACTGGTCTAAAGTATAACACAGTAATAACACAGTAATCTGGCTAAGTGTGAATTCCCAGGTCCGCCTGGTTCTAACACACTGAAGGATCTGACTATGGTCTGAGTGCTAACACATAAGCATTCGCAACGGCAGACAACCAGCCACTGACAGACGAGAAGTATATATAGCAGAGCTCTCCTCAGCGCCGCCCAGTCCCATTCAACCAATCACCTACTGCGCTGGGATCAGCTGATTGTCCTGATCAGCTGATCCCTCTCTTATTGGCATAAAGGGCCTGCCTGTTAGCGCGCGCGCGCGCGTAGCTCTCCATCTGTGTGCACTACTAGGCTCAGACAAACCAGACGCATGCCGCTGCGGAGAAACCCGCCGGTCTGAACACGGATTCAGCCGCCCCGCTGTCAGACCGCGCGGCGGTGTCTCCGCAATCCATTACAGACAGTTAGTAATAAAACTATACAGGATCTTCTCAAAAAATTAGCATATTGTGATAAAGTTCATTATTTTCTGTCATGTACTGATAAACATTAGCCTTTCATATATTTTAAATTCAAATACACACAACTGAAGTAGTTCAAGCCTTTTATTGTTTTAATATTGATGATTTTGGCATACAGCTTATGAAAACCCACATTTCCTATCTCAAAAAATTAGCATATTTCATCCGACCAATAAAAGAAAAGTGTTTTTAAAACAAAAAAAGTCAACCTTCAAATAATTATGTTCAGTTATGCACTCAGTACTTAGTCAGGAATCCTTTTACAGAAATGACTGCTTAAATGCGGCGTGGCATGGAGGCAATCAGCCTGTGGCACTGCTCAGGTGTTATGGAGGCTCAGGATGCTTCGATAGCGGCCTTAAGTTCATCCAGAGTGTTAGGTCTTGCGTCTCTCAACTTTCTCTTCACAATATCCCACAGATTCTCTATGGGATTAAGGTCAGGAGAGGTGGCAGGCCAATTGAGCACAGTAATACCATGGTCAGTAAACCATTTACCAGTGGTTTTGGCACTGTGAGCAGGTGCCAGGTCATGCTGAAAAATGAAATCTTCATTTCCATAAAGCTTTTCAGCAGATGGAAGCATGAACCCACTTTTGAACCAGAAACAGTGGCAGAAGCGCCTGACCTGGGCTTCAGAGAAGCAGCACTGGACTGTTGCTCAGTGGTCCAAAGTACTTTTTTCGAATGAAAGCAACTTTTGCATGTCATTCGGAAATCAAGGTGCCAGAGTCTGGAGGAAAACTGGGGAGAGGGAAATGCCAAAATGCCTGAAGTCCATTGTCAAGTACCCACAGTCAGTGATGGTCTGGGGTGCCATGTCAGCTGCTGGTGTTGGTCCACTGTGTTTTATCAAGGGCAGGGTCAATGCAGCTAACTATCAGGAGATTTTGGAGCACTTCATGCTTCCATCTGCTGAAAAGCTTTATGGAGATGAAGATTTCATTTTTCAGCACGACCTGGCACCTGCTCACAGTGCCAAAACCACTGGTAAATGGTTTACTGACCATGGTATTACTGTGCTCAATTGGCCTGCCAACTCTCCTGACCTGAACCCCATAGAGAATCTGTGGGATATTGTGAAGAGAAAGTTGAGAGACGCAAGACCCAACACTCTGGATGAGCTTAAGGCCGCTATTGAAGCATCCTGGGCCTCCATAACACCTGAGCAGTGCCACAGGCTGATTGCCTCCATGCCATGCCGCATTGAAGCAGTCATTTCTGCAAAAGGATTTCCGGCCAAGTATTGAGTGCATAACTGAACATAATTATTTGAAGGTTGACTTTTTGTTTTAAAAACACTTTTCTTTTATTGGTCGGATAAAATATGCTAATTTTTTGAGATAGGAAATTTGGGTTTTCATGAGCTGTACGCCAAAATCATCAATATTAAAACAATAAAAGGCTTGAACTACTTCAGTTGTGTGTAATGAATCTAAAATATATGAAAGTCTAATGTTTATCAGTACATTACAGAAAATAATGAGCTTCATCACAATATGCTAATTTTTTGAGAAGATCCTGTATAATCTGTAAAGTGCTGCAGAAGATTTCGGCGCTCTATGCTAAATACTAAATAATAACAATAATAACATGGCCCACACAGAATAATAACAGTAAAGCAACTATTGCCTCCAACGTGTTTGCAGCATGAGCTCCACAGTATATAGCACTGCCCCAACAGAGGCGTATCTAGAGGGTTGCAGGCATGGCTCATGCCATGGGTGCCACAGCAACATGGGCGCTATGCCTGCTCCTGTGCTGCACCGCCATGCCTGCCTCTGTGTTGCACTACCATGCCTACCCCTGTGCCTCCCTGGCACTCAGACCTTAAATTAGATTAATTATGTTATCTGGGGAACATGGCTACTTAATTCATGTATGTAGGGCGCTCGTGGCTTAGTGTTTGAAAAGAGGACAGAGAGGGAATACGAAGAAATATTTTCAAAAAAGTAACTTCAGCAATATCCTGAGCCAAAAAACACAGGCAACCATAACACATGTTTGTGAGAAAGGATGCTGTTTTTAGAGGGGAAGGGGGTTTTCACTGGGGGGGGGGGGGGGGGGGCACAATATCAGTGTTTTATATAGGCTCTATATTACTGAGATACGCCCCTGTGCCTCAATAATATACAGCAGGGACCTCCATAATACTGTATAGGCCCCAACAAATTATGCAACACAACCATCAGAATAAGAGGCAGCATGGGTTTCTCCAAAAACACTCCCAACTCAACAGTCTATGCTACACACATGGTGAAAAGGCAATAAGAATAATCAAGGTATGCAGTTTGAAAAAATGTGTAGCTTTAATCCTAATCTTTTGTAGAGCTTAACTGTAATGAATGTTTAATTTTCTTTAAAGAGTGGAATTTCACTTTAAAGTATCTTTAAAGAGGAGCTGTTAGGTATAAGGTCTCAGAGAAAATAAACACATATATCAGTAGCTAAAGATTGGCTGTACTTACATTACATATGCATTTCACAGTCCACGTTTGTACTTCACAGAATTTGTATATAGTATTTGCAGAGAATGATGCTCCTGACAGCTCATGGCAGGTTCCATGTTTGTCTGTCTCCTATGAAGCCAAATCCTGCCTGCTTCCTGATCACAGAACAGCTCGTACTGAATAACACTAGTGTGCAGTGAATATTAATTAGCCATGTGGCTAGGAACAATAGCGGACTCCTGCAGTGTACTCTGCCCGGAGATTTTTCAGTGCTGTGCGCTGGACTGAGTTACAAGCTGCTGAAACTTGATCCTGTAACTTCTCCTTAGCAGCCGAGGGGAGGGCCCCAGAATGCTTTGCAGTATGGTATGCGGCTTGCGTCCTCTTGGGTCTAACAGCTTTGCTGATAAGCACACATCAAATGTAAGAGAGATTTTTATCTTCACTATTGCCTTTTTGGCTTCCGTCTAAACTGTTTAACACAGGAGAATAGAGGTTTAAATTAGCTTCTGCAGCCTGACAGTTACTCTTTAACCACCCTGGCGTTCTGATTAAATCGCCAGGGTGGCTGCGGGAGGGTTTTTTTTAAATTAAAAAAAAACTATTTCATGCAGCCAACTGAAAGTTGGCTGCATGAAAGCCCACTAGAGGGCGCTCCGGAGGCGTTCTTCCGATCGCCTCCGGCGCCCAGAATAAACAAGGAAGGCCGCAATGAGCGGCCTTCCTTGTTTTGCTTACATCGTCGCCATAGCGACGAGCGGAGTGACGTCAGCCGCCTCCGATCCAGCCCTTAGCGCTGGCCGGAACTTTTTGTTCCGGCTACGCTGGGCTCAGGCGGCTGGGGGGACCCTCTTTCGCCGCTGCTCGCGGCGGATCGCCGCAGAGCGGCGGCGATCAGGCAGCACACGCGGCTGGCAAAGTGCCGGCTGCGTGTGCTGCTTTTTATTTGACAAAAATCGGCCCAGCAGGGCCTGAGCGGCAGCATCTGGCGGTGTTGGACGAGCTGAGCTCGTCCAGACCGCTCAGCAGGTTAAGAAATACGGGCCCATATGCAATTCACTTTTTCTCCTGAGTTTTCTCCTATGAGATCATTTTCTATCTTTGATTTAAAATAACTTTTAGCACTTTGCAATGGAAAAAGTACCAAAAAGTAGATGAAAAAATACTGTAAAAATTATTTTGAGTATTTTTTTTTGCTTGCTGGTGGTTTAAAATGTATTTTATTTACAAGTTGTGAAACATCACCTAGGAGAAAACTCTGTGAAAAAGTAAATTGTATATGGGGCACTGGCCCTTATCCAATTCACTTTGTCTCCAAGGTAATATTTTCTCATCTTATCAATAAAATGCCTTTTATGAAACCAGCAAGCAAGAAAATACTCCGAATAATTTTGATTACCTTTTCACCTACTTTTTGGTACTTTTTGTTGCAGAGTTGCAGAGTACAGAAAAGTTATTTTAAACACAAGATAAAAAATTATCTACTTGGAGAAAAAAATGAATTGAATACAGCCACTGCCTTCAAAGCTAAATTCCAGGCAATAAATACAAAATAAAATGTTTAAAACGGGCACTTTTCTGTAATTTAGAAGTAAGAAGTATATGGAGGCAGTCATATTTATTTCCTTGTCCCTGGCAGCCCTCCTGAACTATGTGGTTGCAGTAGTGTCTGCATCACACCAGAAACAAGCGTGCAGCTAATCCGGTCAGATTTGACAAAAATGTCAGAAACACCTGATGTGCTGCATACATGTTCAGGGTCTACGGCTAAAAGTATTGGAGGCAGAAGATCAGCAGGATAGCCAGGCAACTGGTATCTCTTAAAAGGAAATAAATATGGAAGCCTCCATATCCCTCTCACGTTAGGTGATCCTTTAAATCAACAACATAGTACTAGAATCAACCAAATACAGTAACTGAACCACCCACTTCTTCAACTCAATCATGGTTGAGTAAAAAAAGACAGAAACAAATATATATATATATTTTATCAGAATTAAATCATTGGATTCCATAGGATATGTAGAGTTATATTGGCTATAGGGACAATTATTTGAATACCAGTTGGGGAGCATTACAGATTTAATTCACCTTTCCCGATGGTATGTACTTGACAAAAAGTGTATCTCAGTCTGTTAGAGGAAACTCTACAGGATGGCATGATAGAATGGGAGATTCCTCTCCTGATCAATTTAAAGGTGAACTACAGAAACTGCTTTCAAACTACAGCTCACTATGTCTCCATCAAGCAAAGACAAAGAGGTCAAGGCTCTGCATCACTCTCTCTCAGAGAGAAGCACTCAGCTACTCGAACCTCATATAACACTGAGGTCGAGCATTAGTAGTGATCCAACACACCCGGGCCTCTAGTAAAAAATGTTTTTCCTGGCGATGCTCCCCCTGGGGCTGACTGAATGGATCTACCATGGTCAAAGCTGAAGGGCTGAGGGCTTTGCTTAGGCGTACTGCCCCTGGAAGTGGAGCTCCAGGAGTACCTGGAAAACCAGGGATGTGGCAGATCCCAGGCGGAAGTAGGGTGCTTTGGTCTGTACTGCCCATATGCATTGCTTACTAACACAGCTCCCCGTCCTTTTGGCTAGGGAGAGTGCAGAATTTTTATAACTCCGGACGCAAGGTCGGGGCCAGCTTGCTGGCACTGGGGACTTCGGTTCCCGCCCCGGCTCCCTCTCGGGGGAGCCACCCGGACCATGTGGACACGGCTGCCACATGGCCAGGCCATTTGGGTAACCACTGGGCAGGTTGGGGTCCTTCTATCCTTCGGGTGTTGGAGGACCCAAGAAACCCCCTGCGCCGAAGGCAAAGGGGGAAGGTTCCCTTCAGGGAACACCGGAAGGGTCCTGCTGTATTGTGGGGCCCATGGCTGCCCATGCACGTTTTGTGGGGGTGTTTACGCACTCACTTTTTCCGTGCATGGGCAAAAGGCCTTGCTTACCCGGGACTCCTGTTGCATGCAACAGGAGCCAAGAAAGCTAACAAAAAAAAAAAAAAAAAATTAGTAGTGATCCAACGCAGAGCCCAGGACCCACAAGCAGTAGCCGGCAGGGGCATGCGAGAAGGAAGGCTGGAGGCATTTTTGCCACGGTCATCCTTTGTGCATCTTCCTCCCGGATGATACGTAGTCCCATGAACCCAGCTGACAACAACTGGGGCAGGAGGGCTCTCTCATGCCTTCGGGAAATGAGAGGCCCCAAGCGGTCCCCGAGCCTCTGGCGAGAAGATTAGGGTTCCACTCCTCTCCAAACCTCGGTTCGGAGAGAAAGGAACCCTAGAGTCCTTCCCTTTGAGAAGGAGCTAGAGGGCGCCGCTTTCCCAGTTTTGTGGCAGTGTTAAAAAGGCACTGCCATTTTTCCTGGGTACGCGGCATTAAGCCTTAGCATTCAGGGCTTCTGCAGAGAGTCAGGAGGGCACCAGATCACACTATCATTCAAAATATGTGTGTTTGTGTGTGCGTGTGTGTGTGGTCTGTGTAGAATGGGAAATTTCAGAACAGTTAGTTGTGTGTGCAGATTGTTGTCACAGGAATAGCAAATAACAGGAAGAGAACATTGTTTAGACAAGGGGTCCCCAGCCCCAGTCCGTGGGCTGTTTTGAGCCGGTCCGTGGGGTTGGTCTTTCTCTCTTTAATTTTAGTCATACAGAGCAGCAGAGCATCACCAGGTGTGCTGTCCTCTTCTTACAGCTGTTGGCTTTGCTGTGCTTCCACACTGTAGCCCCTGCCCCTCCCTAACCTAACCCTCTTTTACACCCATACTCCACCTACCCCAGAAAACAATGTCAGCCACAGAGAAAAACACCACCATCAAAACTACTCGCACCCTGTGCACCCTCAGGAAAAGGTTCACGGTCCTTGGGGCAGCAAAGGTTGGGGACCCATGTGTTCAGACAATAGATCCATTCTTACAGCAAGAGTCAAGAGAGAAGGGGAGCTAAGCAGAGGGGAAGGGGCAGAGATTTGCAATTTTGGGGCACAATCTTAGGCACGAAAAAAGGACTGCTACCTGTTTAGTGTTAATCTCATATGTACTTTATAGGCAGGGCTGTGGAGTTGGAGTTGAGGAGTCAGAGCAAGTTATGGGTACTTGGAGTTGGAGTCAGAGGTTTCATAAACGGAGGAGCTGGAGTCAGAGTCGGATTATTTTTGTACCAACTCCACAGCATTGGTATTAGACTAAGGAGTCAGAGTCAAGGAGTCGGAGCAATTCTGGGTACCTGGAGTCGGTGGTTTCATAAACTTAGGAGTCAAATGATTTTTGTACTGACTCCACACAGCCCTGTTTATAGGTCTCATGATAAGACAAGCAGAGTCAGGCATGTGAAATGTAAGAAGTGATCCCAAGTACTCTGTAATGCATCAGGGTGGCCTACTGAGTGTGCCCTTAGGATCTGAACTCATTAGTGCACTTCTGTCCACTTCTGTGCTGATTTCAGCAACACATCAATGTTGCAGTAAATCAGCACAAAAGTGGGCAGGAGCACACTAGTGAGTTCAGATCTTTAGTGGCTGCAGCTCTCAAGTGGATTGCGTCTGGCAGGAGGAAAACTACTATAACATTTTTGCCGTCATTACTAGATTTTCGGATCAAGGGAATTCCCAGGACTAGAATTGGCCAATGAAATGCTACTTTTTCCAATTGAATGCAGATTGTATGCAGCTTAAAATTGGGCCAGTCCAGATAGGCAGGCAGTGAGCTTGACTGACCCAATTCCATACTGCATTCAATTAGCATTAAAGGAATACTTAAGGCAAAAAAAAAAAAAATGACATTTACTCACCTGGGGCATCCCTCAGCCCCCCGAAGCTGGATGGTGCCCTCGCAGCCCTGCTCCGATCGTCCTGTCCCCGCCGGCGGCTACTTCCGGTTCGGCGACAGCCGCCGACAGGCTGAGGACGCGGCTGATTTTCCGCGTTCCCAGCCGCTGCTATCACCCTCTATGCTGCTATAGCGTATATATAGACGCTATAGCAGCATAGAGGGTGATAGCAGCGGCTGGGAACGCGGAAAATCAGCCGCGTTCCCAGCCTGTCGGCGGCTGTCGCCGAACCGGAAGTAGCCGCCGGCGGGGACAGGACGATCGGAGCGGGGCTGCGAGGGCACCATCCAGCTTCGGGGGGCTGAGGGATGCCCCAGGTGAGTAAATGTCATTTTTTTTTTTGCCTTAAGTATTCCTTTAAGCAGACATGCACATCAGAAATTCTAGCTTCTCTGTGACCATCTCTACCAAGGAGCTGCTGAAATGGCATGATACCTGCATTGCTTACTATAAGAAACGAGTCCTGGATAAATGGGAATTCCATTTTCCCTCAAAATCTTTTCTCTTAAATAAAACTTTTCTTATAAAACAACTGTGTCTTGTTAGCTTCCTAAAACAGGGTTTCAAACCTGGAAAAACTAAA